>NW_020664409.1:77792001-77907990 GCF_002925995.2 Terrapene triunguis
ACGTTCCAGGTATACTAAACGACAATGTATTAGATATTCAATTCAATGATTCCATAGAGTTTAAAATCATCAAATTTTGGTGTAGACCTGTTTATAAGCCGACCCCCGCTCTTTGATGCGTCACTTTTTTACCAAAAATATTCGGCTTATGAACGAGTATATATGGTATATTTTCTTTTTAAAGAAAAAAATTTGATGGTGAAAAACTGAAAACAGCTTCAATATGAAAATTATAAGATTAAAGAAGTGTTTTACAATTTTTCATTTAGATGCAGCATCTCTAAAGTCTAGACACTAAATTGCACTGGAGCAGAGACCACAGTGTAATCTGGGGCAAGTCTTAACTTTTTTATCCCTCCATTTCCCCATCTGTAAAAATGGAGCTCATACCTCCTAATTCACTGAGTGTGATTTATTAATGAGTGTCTGTAAAGTCTTCTCAAATGCTTGGTTGCAAGGTACTACTCTCATGCAGTGGTGGTATTTGCTTACCTACAGTTACTGCAGCTACAACTGGAGAAACTATTACAGACAAGGTTACACCACCTGCAATAGCCAAGTTTCGTTTGTGTTTCGAAATGTCTTTGCCTTCATATCGATTGTGAATCTTGAGGGAAGAAGAAAGAAGAGGGTTTCAGGATACATTGCACATAACATAATGTAAATAGTTTTGGCTCTGTTCTGCTATGGAGCAGTGTGTTGTGTGCTCTCAGCTAGAGACTATACACTATTAATTTAAATCCTTATATACTCCTTAAAAGTTAGCCTCTCAAAGAGGGACATTAAATAATACATCTTTCTTAGTGATTTTACATTAATTTATACAATTTAAAAAAAGAAAGCATAAGTATTAGAAGTTCCTATAATCCCCATGTGTGACATTCCACAGGGTACAATCCGGACGGATGAACAGCTGTGTCCCCTCAAGTCTCCAACCTGGGGTGGCTTTTACACTGCTTCGCTGTGAGAGCAACCACTTCTGGTCTGCCCACACACAGCTTCTAGCCTGTAAATCACTCCCAGCTATACTCTCTGAGTGCTATAGTTAGCCACCAATGAATTAAACTGCAGGGCAACACCAGCAAACTCCCAGTCCCACACTTTCCCCCAAAAATGTGTGTCTGGTACTGCCAAACACCCTCCTGGACAATACAAGCTCATATAAAACCCATCATTTCATTAAGAGAAAATTATATGCACCAATCTTGTTATCCGTTCTGAAGTTTCCCAAACTCTTCAGTTCAACCAAACACTGGTTTAGATAAAACAATGAAAAAGTTTATTAACTACAGAAAGATTTTAAGTGATTACAAGTAATGAGGCATAAAAGTCAGAATTGGTTATACTGAAATAAAAAAGGTAAAATGCAACTAATACCTTACTTAAACTAAGTGAATTCAAAGCAAAAGGTCTCTCACCACATTCTAGCAGTCTTACTGGCTGAATCTTTCAGCCAAGATTCCACACACCCCCAGTCCAATGATGCTTCCTTTGTCCTTTAAGTGCTGTCAATGCCATGAGTAGAGATGAAGGGAGAAATGATTTGGGGCTTCTGTTCCCTATTCTTTATACTTTTCTTAGAAAATCATCTTCAGCTTAGGTTCAGGAGAGAGAAAGGCCGTGAGATGGGAACTTCCAGCTGTTTGGGATTTTTTTGCCAAGATGTAAATTCCTTGCCCACACCCTTTTTCCTGCCAAAGAACGGCTTCTTATCCAGGTGATAGTTTATTTGATAGTTGATACCTGGCTGAGGCATCAGTTTGCCTTTTGTTTTTGAGGAACTGGTTTGTGCTGGCTTCTCTAAACTTAGAATATGTCTCAGTAACGTCATACAGTAGAATCTTGTGTCTTTACATACAATTTTGCCACATGTTTTACAAGGACACTAATGATCAGCAAATTATGAGTTTTCAAATGATATCTCACAAGGCATACTTTGTACAAAATTTATCATAGTTTTGTAAAATGGGTGAACATATGGGTACAGACTGTCACATCTCCCCCCTTATAAAGCTGCAGGAGGGTTAGCCACTGGATGACCCATGGGCAGTAGGTCAGGGCCCTCTTTCAAGTACAGGGCATCTACCACCATATTTTCTTTTCGGTTTATCTGCACAATTTCCCTATCGAACTCTTGAAGTATGAGGCTTCAGCGTAGAAGCTTGGAATTTGAGGTTTTAGTTCTCTTAAGAGATCATTCACCATTGATCTGGCTAAAGACCTGAACTTTCTATTCAAAAGGTAGGGCTTCAGTTGCTTAACTGCCCACACCATAGCATAGCATTCCTTTTCTGTGACAGAACAGTTGAGGTCAACTATTTATTTAAGGCAGCAATTGGGGGCTTCTTGTTATTCTCCCGTTTGCATTAGCACTGCACCCAGACCAATGTCTGATGCAGCTGTACACAGTTAAAACATTTTGTCAAAATCAGGGCTAGCTGGAACAGGCTTTTCAGACAAGATTTTCTTTATCTTATCAAATCTTTTCAGGGATGCTTTTATCCCAAATGACTATTTGGCCGGGTCTTTTTACATAAATCGGAGATTGGAGTTACGTCAATGAACCCATGCATACACCTTCTGTGATTGGCCTGTACCCCGAACCAAAAACAATTTACAATGGCTTCAACTTTCAAAGGATATGGGGATATTTGACACTCCCCTTCACCCCCTCACAACCCAGTGTCCTAAACAAAGGACTCTGGCTGCTTGAATTTTACATTAGAGGCTTTTATGGTTAGGCCTGCTTCTTCGAGTTTTGACAGCTCAATTACCAAGTGTTCTTTTCGATCACCCCAAGTGTCACTAAACACTGCAATGTCATCCACATATGCTCTTGCAAAGTTCTGTAAATCTTTTAACACTTTGTTGACCAGCCTCCAGAATATGGCCCCAGCATTAATTAAACCAAACAGTAACACTGAGAATTCAGAGTCTATATCAGTGATGAAAGCAAATTTTTTCTGTGCATCCTCATCCAAAGGGATATTCACCATGACTCATGCCAATACTCCTTTTAAGATTTCTAAATTTCACCGTATACACTTCAGGGGTGATTTGAAACCTTTGTAAAACAGATTCCTTAAATTAAGAACACATCACAGCTTCCTGAACTGGCAATTCATTAAATACATTCAAAAATTTACCAGACAGTTATGCAACCAGTGTGGGGATTTTCTTGTCCTCAAGAATCTTCTGAATTTCACATAGATTTTCAAAAGTAGTGAAGTATTCCTCAATGCAGTCTGTCTCTCTGTATGTAGGACACAGCTGCTCCCAGCCGTGGATTCCTCGAGTGATGGGAGATGTTGGTGACTCTGGGATCTTCCCATGCTTTTCTATCAGCTCCAGATTATATTTCCTCTCCTTCTCCTCAGCTTCTTCTTGTCTCAGCTCCATGGCTTGCTTAAGGGGTTCAGCTTCCTGTTCCTTCAGCTCCATGGCTCTTCTATGGGTGGCTTCTTCAGCTTCCCATGCAGCAGCTGCTTCTTTCAGTCTCATCTCTGCTTTCCACATTTGGTACTGCGTTCTTTCTCTTCTTCTGCTGCCTCCACTCTGGCCAGCTCCAACTTTGTAATTGTTTCACTTTTGATCATTTTTATACTTCACTATTTCTATTTCCCTTACCTGAAATAAGGAAACAGAAAACAACAAACTATCCCCCCTTGAACTGTTTCCAGCCACCACACTTGATACTAACTTAAAATTGCTGTACCAGTGCTTAAAATGTAAACTTCACTCAAAACAACAAGCTGTGCATATACCCTGCTCCTTGCTGCGCCACTGAGGCATCCCCAGGGTACAATCTGGACTGATAGACAGCTGTATCCCCTCAATTCTCCAACCTGGGGTGCCTTTTACACTGCTTCGCTGTGAGAGCAACTACTCCTGGTTTGCCCCCACACAGCCACTAGCATGTAAATCACTCCCAGCTATACTATCTGAGTGCTATAACCAGCCACTCATCAATTATACTGCACGACAACACCAGCAAACTCCTGTCCCAGACTTCCCCCCAGAAATGTGCGTCTTCTACAGCCCAGAACCCTTCTGGACAACACAAGCTCACATAAAGTCCATCATTTCATTAATAGAAAATTATTAGGGCTGTCAAGCAATTAAAATAATTAATTGAAATTAATCGCGTTATTAAACAATAAGAGAATACCATTTATTTAAATATTTTTGGATATTTTCTACATTTTTAAATATATTGATTTCAATTACAACAGAATACAAAGTGTACAGCACTCACTTTATATTTATTTTTATACAAATATTTACACTGTAAAAAACAAAAGAAACAGTATTTTTCAATTCACCTAAGTACTGTAGTGCAATCTCTTTATCGTGAAAGTTGAACTTACAAATGTAGAATTATGTACAAAAATACCTTCATTCAAAAATAAAACAATGTAAAACTTTTGAACCTACAAGTCCACTCAGTCCTATTTCTTGTTCAGCCAATCGCTCGGACAAACAAGTTTGTTTACATTTGCAGGAGATAATATTGCCTGCTTCTTGTTTACAATGTCACCTGAAAGTGAGAACATGCGTTCGCATGGCACTGTTGTAGCTGGTGTCTCAAGATATTTACATACCAGATGCGGTAAAGATTCATATGTACCTTCATGCTTCAACCATCATTCCAGAGGACGTGTCCATGCTGATGAAGGGTTCTGGTCGATAATGATCCAAAGCAGTGCAGATCCACAGATGTTCATTTTCCTCATCTGAGTCAGATGCCACAAACAGAAAGTTGATTTTCTTTTTTGGTGATTCAGGTTCTGTAGTTTCCACATCGGAGTGTTGTTCTTTTAAGGCTTCTGAAAGCATGCTCCTCACCTCCTCCCTCTCATATTTTGGAAGGCACTTCAGATTCTTAAACCTTGGGTCTAGTGCTGTAGCTCTTAGAAATCTCATATTGGTACTTTCTTTGCATTTTGTCAAATCTGCAGTGAAAGTATCCTTAAAACGAAGAACATGCGCTGGGTCATCATCCGAGACTGCTAAAATATGAAGTAAATGGCAGAATGCAGGTAAAACAGATCAAGAGAATACAATTCTCCCCCCGAGGAGTTCAGTTACAAATTTAATTAATGCATTTTTTTTTAAACGGGCATCATCAGCATAGAAGGCATGTCTTCTGGAATGGTGGCCAAAGCATGAAGGGGCATATGAATGTTTAGCATATCCGGTATGTAAAGACCTTCCAATGCCAGCTACAAAAGTGCCATGCAAACTTCTGTTCTCACTGTCAGGTGACATTGTAAATAAGAAGCGGGCAGCATTTCCTCCCGTAAATGTAAACAAACCTGTTTGTCTTAGCGATTGGCTGAAGAAGAAGGAGGACTGAGTGGACTTGTAGGCGCTAAAGTTTTACATAATTTTGTTTTGGAGTGCAGTTATGTAACAAAACAATCTACAAGTTTAAGTTGCACTTTCACGGTAGAGATTCCACTACAGTACTTGTATGAGTTTAACTGAAAAATACTATTTCTGCTGTAATGTAGACATAGCCTATGAGTCCAAGGCTAATTCCTGACCATAAAAGCTATGGAGACAGTTTGCTAGCCAAGTTTTGTGGAACAGTGGTCACCAAGACTTTGCAAATTCATGTAAGATTTGCTGCAAACAAGCAGTTTGACCTGGAAAATTTCTGAAGTCATAGAGCAGGCTATAGCTAAGGATAGTTAGAAACCTTCATCTAATTTGAAGCCTAAACGTGTTGATCGCCAGTTTATATCCATCTGTTCTTGTGCCCACATTGATGCTTAACTTAAATAACTCCTCTTCCCTCCTGGGTATTTACCCCTCTGATGTATTTTTAGAGAGCAATCATATCTCCTAAAGCCTTCTTTTGGTTGGGCTAAACAAGCCAAGCTCTTGGAGTTTCTTCTCATAAGGTAGGCTTTCCATTCCTCAGATCATTCTAGTAGCCCTTCTCTGCACCTGTTCCAATTTGAATTCATCTTTCTTAAACATGGGGGAGACAGTTTTCCAGATGAGGGCTCACTAGTGCCTTGTATAACGATACTAACGCTTCCCTATCTCTCTCGGAAATGAGCCGTCCCTTTTTTGACATTACGCTTCAGGTTAGGCTGTGATGTAAAGGGACAATACCTCACAGGGCTGTTAAGGTCAATTCATTTATATATGTGTGGTGCTTAGGTGATATGGGTCTTATAAGAACAGAGAGATAGAGGGAAGAGCTATTAGTAATTTGTATGGAAATTCAACAATAGCCATTGTTCTTCTCTTATGCCAGGGCCCAGCAAGTGTGCTAAAACATGAGGGAATAGTGTGGATTATTTTTGAAAGCAACTGTAGTGGAAAGTGAGATAATTTACTGGAGAGAAAGGACTGAAAAAGGAGGGGCCTGGCAGAGATGAATCGCCACAACTCCAGACCAGCATAAGAACCTGGGCAGAGGCAAAGGAAAGGAATCACAATTTCTTGGGGCACCAAGAGGCAGACTGGCAGATGCAAGCGTGGACTAGTCAATGGCACCATGAGTTCACGTTGATAAAACATAAAATAACCTTAGGATTTAAGAAGTTCAGGATAGCATAACTCAAGTGAAAGATCTGGCATCTTAACACTTCCATAAACAGCATTTCAAAGGTCTTTGGATAACTTACTTTTTTACCCTAAATTACAAAAGTAGGAAAAGATAGAATAAAAACATAAGAATAATTTTATCTGCTATTCGTTATTTGCTTTGCATTAGTAGCCCTAGTAGTAGTCCTTATTGCTGGAGAAAAGATACCAACTACTTATTGGTTAATGTGTTAATTCCTTGTCTATTCCCACATCAACAAAAACACAAGAGTTTAGCTGTGGATAGTTGCACTTGGTGATCAGTAAATGTATATACCCTAGTAACTTAATGAATTTATAAGCCATTAAGTACAAACACAGAAATGTGCGGGCATACGCATATGTATATAGCAGGATTTTCAACTAATATGTCAATGGCTTCTTTCTTGCTCAGGATCCAGAGGGAAAAGTCAGGCATTTTTTTTTACCACCTTTTCCCCCGTATTGTCCAGCTCTGAGTAGGATTAGGGAGATTGGAAACTCAGGACTTTTAAAAATCAGGCCACTTATTTAGGTGCCTAAGTAAGGATTTATGGGCCTAATTATAGGAATCCATTTTAAAATATTTTAGGCTTCGTGTGGGCAAACGGAGGAGCCACATTTTGAAAAACATGGCCCCACACAAATAAAATGAGGATGCTAACCATTTTTCAAGTTATGTCTGAACCTATTTGGGAAGGAATGGTGAACAGAGCCAACTGAAAGTACACCAGTGTACATGTTCAAGAGTGTTGCATTTTAAAACCAGAAGCAAGGTAAGCAGCACAGTGCACTTTACCTTACGCCCCACATACACAGGGATTCCAATAATCATAGCAGGAATAGCAATGCCAGCTATTAAAGCAATTCCTACTGGAGCTCCAACAAGCGTTCCCAGTTGCCACAGTATTTTCTTCTTACGGCTCCATGGTTTCTTTCCCCAAAATGTACAACCTGATGGGCTGATAGAAACAAATTGTAAACACACACATACAACTGCTTAGAAATGAGCCAATGATAAGTTACTTTAAGACATGACAATATCTAATAAAATTCATATTACACAGATGGCGACAGTGTCTAAAAACTATTTCTTTAGACCTTTCAGATGCTCCAATGTCCTTTGAAAGGCGCTATGAATCATATCACATAACGTCTTGTGCTGCTCAGTGCCAACACAAATTATCATTTTCACATGGAAACTGTAACTTCCAGTTATATCAACTTAACACTCAAAATAAATGGTCAGCACTAGAACTGAAGTAAAAGTAGCTATTGTGAACATCTACACCATTTCATTTTGTCACACTAAATACGTGCTGAATCCATCTTTCTGAGCTTGAAACTAAGTGAGAGAACATTTTTATTTTCTGAAATAAGATGAACAAAGTGACTATTTTAAATACCTACATAACAAAAAAAAAATATTCCATTTCTCATACCTAAACACTAGAGGCTTAATTCTCTACTCTGCTGAGACACAAGATGGCCTTCGGTTGACCAGACAATCTGGCCCTAGATATTTTAGCACAGAACATTTATTCATCCAAGCAGAACTTTAAATCAGTCTGCACTAGTATAACACTCCAGTCACTCCTGAAGTTAAATAAGAAGTCAAAACAGGGAAAAGCAAAATAATGTAAAAATCAGGAAACAGGATGTAGATAAAATGCTGAATGTATAAAATGAGAAAATATTTGTCTCAGATAATCTATAGCTATAACTATTTTTCCTAAACATACCTTAAATAATGCAAATCCGAGATCTCTTTCATGCATAGCCAACAGAATTCACAACCACACACAGCACAAGTCATGTGGTTGCAGCTTCCATCATTCATTTTTATTATGTAAGCAGCACAACGCGGGCATGGCTTTATATCATCAGCTGTTTAAAATGAAACATGAAGATCATACTATTTCTATGAAAAAGAAAAATTTATCTAAACACAGACAAGAAATTCTTATGAGTTTTGACTGATCATAGTAGTTCTGACGCAGACATATCTAAATCTTTGTTATAAATATGCTTTACTAAATCCTTAATTGCAGATGGTTTTTGGTCATGACCATTACAAACCATCAATATAGTAGTATTAATCACAACAAATTAAAATATAGAAAAATATATCACATTTAGATAGATCAATAGCTTCACACACACATACAAAGATTTTCAAAGTTAATAAAATGTAAGTTAGATATTAAACAGGCACATTAATAAATATGAATGATGACAGGCAGTTTTTGCATATAATCCTCTCCACATTTCATACTTCTGTAATCTTCACTCATGAGTCCCAACCTTTATTTCTTCTTCATACTTAATATGCATTTCACCTTAAATATTCCATATCTTTTGTTCTCTTTTTCACTCCTCTGCTCTGGACTCCACTCCATGGCCTCCCCTTAATGCTCTTGCTCCCCAAACCAGATACATTTATATTTGTTACAGAAACAGACAAATCAGAATCTGTCTAATGCTCCTAACCGAGCTTAATACTGAAAATATCGCTAAGGGTTTATTTCTGTCACTGACAAGTGTAAAAATGAACGTTTCCCAAAGGGTAACCTTAATGATAGAGTTTTGTCAGTATGCCATATCTTGTCTTTCCTTTCTGTTGTGATTCCTGGACTATTTCCCAGACAGTTACTCTGATTCAGAATTACAGGACAAACAATTCACTCACCATAGCAATATTAGTTATGTAAAGCACGCCCCATTGGTTAGCTGGTCAGAAATAACTGCTGGTGCAAAAGAAAGTTGTGGTACAGTAGGCTTTTGATGGAGAAAATGGGGCAGTGGAAAACTCCTGCAGATCCCTCTGCTGGAGACATGCCTAGCATGGGAGAGTCTGGAGCAGATGTAGAGTCAGCAGAACCAGCTCCTACACCCACAGACCATGGTGCACAGGAAGAGGGAGTGATGAAAGTATGGTGCATCTATCAGTTCCCAACTGACATGTAATCTCTAGGGGACCAGATGCATACTGTACAAGTTAGAGCTGCCCCTAGGCTAGAGTTAGGTCAGAGAATCAGGGAGACATAACGGGACACAGAACACAATCTTTCCCCTCATATGACTAATTAGTCCAATCAGAGAGAAGAGTCGGTTGGGGAGAGATAAACGAGCAAGAGAGTTTCGTTTGACAAAGCTTGTGTCAGACAAAACAGGCAACTCTTGGCGATACCAAAACATTGCTCCACTGATTAGTCAAACCTTCCTTTTACTCAGTAACAGTTGCAATAAGACTTAATTTTCACATATCTGAGTTATTTGATTTCTGGCTGGCCAATGTAGAAGCACTTTATTGACGAGCAGAAATTACCTTGATATATCCCTCACATGGAGTAACAGTTTATGCATTCTTATACGGGTGTGGTTATCAGTAAATCAATAATAATTTTGCTTTTTCAGATCTATTTATACCAGTATTATAAACCTTGTCAAAATTCCACCCACAGGGGGAAAAAAATGTGTTTTAGCTGTGGAAGCTATACAGTTGGGAAGAGAGTGGTTCTAGTCAGCCAGCAGTACTTCAAGAATGCTTGACTGCAATGTCACCGAAGATTACACTTTTAAACTATAAAACAACTCAAGATTTAAAAATCCTAAAAAGGCTTGTAACAATTGAAGCCATCAGCGCTACCCCTTCATGATTTTACCACTACTGAAAACCAAAAATTTCCCATATTAGAAAAACTCAGCACTTTTTTTTTTTAATTTAATCTGAAGTTATATTAATGTTTTATGGTTCTGAAACTGGTACAAAAAAGAAAAAAAATCAGGGTTGGAGCACATATTTCTTTCTTTGGTAATATTAATCATGTAATTGTACTAGTAAGACATTCTACAGAGACATACAATCATAAATACCTGCTGCTCCAGACTCCTGGCTATAACTAATAGATGAAGAACGAATTGTTCTCAGGCGCAGACTATGGGCTCTTTCCTGGCGAGCAGCATCACAGGTCTGGTTTGGATGCCAAATCTGTTTGCAGTGGTAGCAGAACTCAGTACCACAGCCTTCACGCCCACAGGTAAGTTTGGGACAGCTGGCACAGCCAAAAGCAATCACAGCATATCTTAAATGATCAAAAGGGGTGGGAGAAAGATTTTTGTTAATACAAAAATAATCTCTATAGACAAGATAGTAGGGCAACAGCAGAACCAGCTTAAGCATGTACTGTTGTACTGGGGAAGAATGGGGCCCCTAGCCAAGGCCACCCCACCCACCTCCTCAGACCCAAAACTGTGCAGAGCAGACACCTCCAGGGGCACGAGGACAGATGCAGAGTCACTTCTCCCCCCACCATGTAGGTTTTGGGGAAAACGGCAGGGAGGAGCTAGTCAGAAACTAAAGCTGGCAGAACTCTTGTAGGAGCAGTTTAAGCAGGGACAGATAGGCACTGAAAATATTTTTCTACAGCTTTGCCTGGACTCTCTCAGCTCTCCCCCCAAAAAAACAATCATAGCGCTAACATTATGTTTGCCACCATCACACTAAGCACTTTGCTTGTAGGTTAGAGCTCCTTCCCCTACCCTTTGTATTATCTATTGACAGTGTAAGCTCTTTGGGGCAGGGACTGTCTACTACTCTATTTGTACAGTGCCTATCAGAACTGGTCCCCAAACTCAGTTGGTCCCTAAGCACTAAAATAAACAAACAATTTATAATAATACAGGGATTCAGTATGGCATAGTCCCCTGCAGCAATCACTTCTTGGGGGAAAAGTCAAGTCAATACTCCAGCATGTCTGATACACTGATGCAACACCTACAAACGTGAAATGATAAATTGCCTTTTCAGATATCTATTAAGTTAAGTTAAATTGCTAAAAACAGATTTTCTTTTAGGGGCAAATGTGTGTTGGGGTTAGGAATTAGAGGGCAAAGCCCAGATTTTTAAATGTATCCAGGCATTGCTGCACTCAGTATTACAACCCCAACTGATGTAGGAGCCAAAATGGGACTTAAGACTAAGGCTAGGTCCACACTACCCGCCTGATTCGGTGGGTAGAGATTGATCTTCTGGGAGCGATTTATCGCGTCTCATCTGGACGCGATAAATCGATCCCAGAAGCACTCCCCCGTCGACTGCGGAACTTCTGCTCGCCGAGAGGAGGAAGCGCTGTCGACGGGGGAGCTTGCCTGCGCCGTGTGGACCCGCAGTAAGTAAACTTAGTTCGATCTAGGAAACGTCGACTTCCGCTACGCTATTCTCGTAGCTGAAGTTGCGTTTCCTACATCGACCCCCACCCCAGTGTGGACCAAGCCTAAGTGCCTAAACCCCCTTTGAAAATGAGACTGGCTCCTAAATCAGTCTAAATACCTTTAAAAATCCAGGCCTAAGAGCATACCCAAGTGTTACAGAATTTTAAAACAGCAAATCCCACATGACCTCATTCCCACCTCTCTGTGCACACCAAATCACATAATTTCTGCTGTGTTCAGGGCCTTCTGCATCCAGGAGACATGGGATCAGGGTTTGCCTCTAAGAATTTCCAGAAATTGCAGTTAGGTCAAGTAAAGATTAAGTTACTGGGAAACTTTACTGACTGTCCACTTGCCTATAGTTTCTTGTGAAAAGCAAAACATTTACATGAGTGTAATTACCATAAATAGTTATTTGACCATTTAAAAAAAACTAAAAAGATTAGCACAGCACTTGAGTGGATTAGTCTTTTCAGCATGCATATTATATAGCATTTGTTTACAGCAAAATTATCTTCATAAGACCACAAAACCAAATAAAGTACAGCCCAAGAGGTGTAATGGAAGCACAACACATGCTACAACAAAGGAGATCCAAGTTCTGATGTCTTGCCCAGTCCCTTACTCCTAGGTTGATGAAGATAAAGGGTACAGGAGAAACAGCATGTTCAGAAAAAGAGAAAGATGCACTGCAAATTGCTGTTTTGCTAATGCACTCAAAAAAGTAAATAGTGTTGTGTTTCAGGTTTCACAGAGAGTATGTCTCCTCTGATACTACTGTGCTGCTAAGGGGATCACTGAGACACAGCATGCATAAGATTAGAAGGATCGGGGAAAGGAAAGTGAAGCCCTTGGGCTCCTCAAGTGGCTCTGAGGAAGGGGAAAAAAAGTATACATTAAACCTATAGGGGGGTGGGGGGGGGAGAAATCTTCATGCTGGCATGGAAATGTTAACATTCAAGATTTTCAAATGTAAATAGTGATTTTGGTTCTCTTCATTTTTAAGGACTATCCTGAGACACGTTAAAGAAGTCTGGGTTTTCAGAGGACTGGTACCAACACTTTCTGTAAATCCAATACCTCAAATTGGGCACCCAAAGTCAACAGTTTTTACTGAAAATCTTAGTCAATGATTTTACATTTATATAGCACTGTCAACACTTAGATACTGTGGCAATGGGCACCACAGGAAAAACAAGGAGAGCCAGAGACAGATGTTTAATACAGAAATTATAGTTCACATAACGCTGAGAAGTAGCAACATTTGAGGCTGAATACAACGGCAGGCGATTAACATTACAAAACAACAATAAGACAAGAAGGGTAAAAATTTTAATAGCACTTAAGTGATTTAGGAATCTATGTTCCATTTTCAAAAGTGCCTGAGTCACTTAGGCACTTATATGATCAAGGGGCTTTTGAAAATGTTACCCAAAGTGAATAATATTGTACCTAACTGAAATTTGTTAAGTTTACAGAGAAGATGCTGTGATGAGATTGCCTACAATGGCACGTGGCTACCTGCAACTGCTAGTAGCAAGTATTCCCAATGACAAGAGATGGGACAGTAGATGGGGAAGGCTCTGAAAAGGGCCCAGAAAAGAAAAACCATGGTTGATCTGTGCCAGCCAAATCAGACTCGCAGGGGTCTGGCTGCAGGGCTGTTTCATGGATGTGTAGCGTTCCGGAGCTCTGTGAACCTCCCACTTCACAGAGTCCTAGACCTTGGGCTCCAGCCCGAGCCCAGAATTCTACACAGCAATGAAACAGGTCCGCAGCCTGAGCCCTGTAAGCCCGAGCCGGCTGGCACAGGTTAACCGCGGGTTTTAATTTGCTGTGTAGACATGCTCGGATTTACTCAGAGCATTCCTTCCCATGTGTCTGGCTGGTGGGTCTTGCTGACATGCTCAGGGTCTAACTGATCACCACTTTGGGGGTCAGGAAGAAATTTTATCTAGGTCAGATTAGCAGAGGCCCTGGGGCTTTTTCACTTTCCTCTGCAGCACAGAACACTTGCAGGTTTAAAACTACAGTAAATGGTGGATTCTCTGCAACCTGAACTATTTAAATTCAGCTAGAGGTTAGGTGTGTATTACAGGATTGAATGGTGAGATTTTGTAGTCTGGAATGTGCAGGAGGTCAGGCTAGATTATCACAATGGCCCCTTCTGGCCTTGAAATCTATGACTCTACAGGGTAAATTTTAGGAAGTGGATAGTAACTCCCCACTACTGCAGACTCTTGTAATTTTATCACAAGTCCTGGAATATTTGGTGTTTTTCTTGAAGCCCTCACTTCTGGAATCATATAATTACATAGGAAACTCTGCTTTCATTTAATAATAAAGTTTCTAACTCAAATCGTCATGAGTAAAGCTTGAAAATGTGAACCAAGTGAACTCTTAAGTTCAAAAACCAGAAGCCAAATATAAAAGAAACCAAAATGCACTTTAAAAAGACACTCATGACTTTTGTGTGTTTGGGTTTGGCAATACTGACTCCCCACAGTGGAATTCAGCCAGGACAGTAGAGTTAAACACAGCAATTTTTAGAGAGACAAGGTGGGTGAGCTGTGTAAGCTCAAAAGTTCGTGTCTCTCATCAACAGAAGTTGGTCAATAAAAGATATTACATCACCCTCACCCACTTGTTTCTCTAATGTTCTGGGACCAACACTGCTACAACACCGTATACACCAATTTTCAGGCAGTCTGGCTTGCTGGGGATATCACAGTGCAGGCAGGGAACTGTGCAGCCTGGAAAAATTCCAGTCAGAAGGGAAAGAGAGATGTGGCGCTCTATCCAAGAGAGGTGACAGCTGAGGAGCCAGGAGCCTAGAGTGGGTGCCCTTGAGGGACCACAGAGGAGGAACACAGGTACAGTTGCCCTGAATTGTGACACATCCCACAGAAATAACTAATTTGAGAAAAATAAACCTTCAATTTTAACTATGTACTTTGTAAGTTAATACTTTGCAGTTTGTCAAAGCACAGATCTAGAAGAGAATGCCTAGTGCTGCACCATGTAACAGTTAAAGCATATGTTTGTTCATCTGGAGATTGTGTATTTCTTTGGGAATCTATTCTTGAAATTACTTTATCCAATACCAAAATAGCTGTGGAGCACCTAGCAGTCATTCCACTTAATTTTTAATTTACAAGCATTCACTAAAGATGTTCTTACTGTACATGAAAATGGCACACAAGTATTTGTAAAGTATTTCTATATTACACAGACACAGAACATATTAAATGAACATTAAGGTTCCAAAGTATACTCAAAAGTTAGGAAGTGATAGAATTAAGATTGCCCATGCAACCTTAATTTGACTCCTTTGTGCATAGGTATTATGATACAGTCTTTAATTACACGGTCACATACTATTTTTCCACAAGACATCTTACTCAGTGCACAGAATGGATGGTGCTCACTTAATGAGCAGCTATTCAATATTTTGTGTTACCCTTATAGTTCAATGTGTGGACCCTGGCCTTAATTTATTGCACACTGTTCAAACCCTGCCATGAAAGACAGAATTACGTTCCTCATGAGCTTTTCTGTGGTGCCTATTATTATAGTATGAGTGCTTCACAAACACCAATCAATTTATCTTCACAACACACAATAGGTAAGGGGATGGTATTATCCCCATTTTACAGATGGGGAAAGGAGGCAAAGAGATTAAGGTCAAGACATCCACTAAATTTGGATGCCAAATTTGAGACTGCCAGGGCCTGAATTTTCAGAGTATTTAGCATTAAATAGTATTTAATATGCTCAAAGCACAGCTCCTACTGATTTTAGCTTTAGCTTTGAGTGCTCAGCACTTCTGCAAATCAGAGCCCTGGTATCAAGTTGGGTACCAAAAAATGAGGAACATACCGTTAGTGACCACCTGTAAAAAAGGATGGTTTAAGTGATTTGTCCAGCATTCCATAGGAAGTCTGGCAGTGGCAGGTATTCAGCTAAAACCCCTCACTTTATTCACTACACATCTTCCAACGTTTGCAACAAATAAGGCAGGAGTCCAACAGATAACACACTTTATTACACAACCCTGATTCATCCCCAAAACACATCCATCCTGCACTGAATGCGGCACACTGAACGTGGAAAAAAATAGTCTTTAATTATATGATCACTTACTATCACAACCCATTAATTCTGGCATTTCCGAACTTTTGAGTGCTTTACAATGCAACCTTAATAATGTTATTTTAACAGTTTATTGTGCAAAATTTCCCAAGTTTTTTAAAAAAAGCAAACTGAAAAAAATAAATTCCATCATCTAGCATTATATTGCCACCCACATGATCCATCAGCAAGATTGGATTCACTGCCTGGATCTCGGTCACGTGAGCTGAGTAACTGATAGCAATAATTGGTTGCCATTCTGCATGTGGACCAGCACTAGAGGGGGAGGAGAGACAGTTGGTTTCACAGATATTTGCTGACATCAGAAACATGCTGAGACTCAGAAATCTTTAGTCTCATTTCAGGCTCTGAATGGAAGTGTACTCTTCTAGTGGGCAGACGACTCCTCTGCCCTTTCCCCTCCAGCTTGACCCCTTCTGCCCTGCCCCAATCCTCTCTTACACCTCCCACCCTTATCTCAGTCCTGTTTTCCTTCTCTAGTCGATCTCAATCTCCACTCCTTAGGCTTTTCATCCCAATCCCTTCGTTCAACCAGTCCCACTCTTCCATTCTGGATTTGCTGTATAAATCCGTGTCCCCCCTCACACCCAGTCTCTCCCCTTCCCTACATCCAGACCCAGCTTCACACACCCTTTCTCAAGATCTCTCTCTTGTCCTCGCTCCCCTCCAATTGGCCCCCAGGCCTAGTCTCCCTTTTAATTCCCTCATCCAATCTCAGTCTTCTGCCCACACCCTCTCCTTGGTTCATAGATTCCAAGGCCAGAAGGGACCTCTGACCATCTAGTCCGACCTCCTGGATACCACAGGCCATAGGACTTTCTTGATCAGTTCCTTGTCCCAATCCCCCCACTTCCTGCCTTCTTCTCCCAGTCTCTGCTCAGACAATCCCATTCTCTCCCTGTATCTCATCTCATTGTCAGAACTGCCTTCTGTTCGCTCTCACACACTCATTCCTACTATCAGTCTCCTTCTCCAGCCAGTCCCAGTCTTGTCCCTTCTCCCAGCTCCTCATCCAATCTGTGCTGCACCCCAGCCAACTAGTCCCCAAGTCCCCACGCAATTTTCCTCACTGGCTCCCCAATCCCAGTTTTCCTGATTCCCAGTCTCCTTGCCCAATCAGTTCCACCCTCATCTCACCTGCCAGCTCACAGTACCAGCCTCTCCACCCAGTCAGTCCCAATTTCTCTCCCTACCTCCAGTCCCAGTCTCACCAGACTCCTTTTCCAAATCTACTCTTTACCGCTACACCAGTCCACCTTGTTTTTCCTCTGCATTTCAATGGGACTGCTTACTCCTCCTGCTGCCTGGGGGCCAGCAAAGTGGAGGAGGTCCAGCACTGAGACAACAGGAAAGAGGTCCAGTGCCTGGACCCTATCCCTGCCCAGAGCAGCTGGGAGCAACCATTTCACGAAAGTCTGTTGTCCTGGGCTGGAGCATGTTCAGTTGCTGTTTGAGGATGGCACAAGTGCTATCTGGTTAGCACAAGCTGAGAGATGCTAGACCATGTAAGGATGCAATCTTTGGAGAGTTAATCTCTAGAACGTCTCTACAGAGCATGTGTAAAATGCAATTTTTAAAAGGATGATTTGGCCAAAATTTGGGAGAGTTTCACTTGGATAGCAAAAGGCACATCTCTAGCACAAAAGGTCACCCTGCCCCCCTTCTGTCAAATATCAAGTTCCTGCTCCAAAGCATGGGGGGGTATTAAGAGATTTTGAAAGAAAAGGTCACCAGACTTTTTCTCAGAAATAGCTGAACTGTTTTGGCTGATATTTTCTAAACATATTCTACCAGACGCAGACACCCAGCATGGAAAATTCTATCCCAAATGGTGGAAGTTTGATAAAGTTATAAACCACTGAAAACAGGGTCTTATAATGAAAATTGTCAGGCAAACCTAACAGGTAGGGCTAGAAGCACCACCTATAAAATACACAAACTTAGGTAGGCTCAAAAGATACTGTATTCTTATTAAAAAACGATTAGAAAAACATATGAAAACACTTAGCACTACAAAAGTGTACATGCCAAAGTACTGTAAATTTTTATGACTAATTATGAAGTTATGTTTCATCCTAATTTTGTTTATACTGATGTATAAACAAGAGACAGTATGAACACCCTAAATGTTTGTATTTTTAAATGGCACTTCTCAGTTTAAAAAAAAAAAAAAAAAAAAAGCATAAATTTTATAAAACCCACTGTTGATACAAATTTAAAGTGACAGAATTAATTAGATACTCCAAATGGAAAATACCCCGATTAAATTTGCAAAGCAAGTATGTTCTTCTAAAATATACTTAAATTCCAAAATTCAGTTATTTATTAAAAGAGGGTTTATACAGAATGTAACAAAAGTTTTCATAACACTAAAAAATGAAAATAATTTGTTTGGATGTTCATGTTCCCCTACAACCGTAACACCATGGTAGTGCAGGATAACAAAAATGTGAAGCTACTCTATTCTTTGTTCATACTGAGTGAAGTTCTAGGTAATCAAATTTAACAATTTTTTGTTTTAAGTTGCTAAGTTTTTACCATGCAAGCAAATTTTAAATCAATGATTGTACTTTCATTGAAAAAAAAAGTTAAGATACAAGCATAGCCCTAGCTTGCAGTAGTGACTGAGAAACTGTCACAAAACTGAACAATCCAAAGGGGAGGGAATGAAGGGGATGAAACAAAAAAGCAAGATCCTTTTAAAAGAAACTTGCCTACCCTAAGAATTTTTTGTAAAAGCTTCCAACTAGTGGGAGCTCTAGTATAAATAAGGCTCCTATACCTAGATCCATTTTTACCACTGTGTCCATAAAACTTGCTTTTCAACAGATTTAAACCAACAATGGACAAGAGCTGATGAAGACTTGCCTACATTAGGATTCTGATTTTACAAACACATACATGTGCTTAGCTTTAAGCACATGAGACTTGCCATTCAAGTCAATGGTACTACCCACACACTTAAATTTAAGCATCCACATAAATATTTGCAGGATCAGGGCCTAGAATTCCTACCAGAGGTATTTTTTGGCAACATTTTTAGTGTAAATTCACCCATTGTATGTACTATTTTACTTATTTTGTCATCTTACTGTTTTTTAACCTTATCCTTCCTTGCTCCTCCCTGCATCCTTCTTCCCCTCTCCCCCTCTTGTTTATAAGCCCAGAATGTTGTGCCATTTAGACTTTAAATTATAACACTTTGGGTCAACAAAATGTCTTCGCTCTGTGAGGTACCTACAGTATTTTACAACAAGTGCTCAATAAATAAATTTTGTGAATTAGCAAATCAATCAAAGATACATCATCACAAAATGTACTAAGATCATTTGATAAGAAAAGCCCTGCTGAACTTTAATTATTTATGATAATGCTCCACAGTACACGAGCACATATGCTGCAGTACTGTTAGTCCAACACTCTCACTGCAGTTCTGTTTCTGCTCTTAAATCTTTGCTTAAAAGCCAGGCAAAAAACTGTGTACAAATTATTGGTATGAAATTAGTGAAAATGCAAATTAGCAAAGTTCTACAATACTTCATTCTACTGAGGAAACAGCAATCTGAAAATTCATAGAGAGAAGTACTTCTTCATACATAAACTATTAAATACTTTCTGTCCCTATACCACTGTATCAAAAGTAGACTTCTTGTCTTTGGCCTCAAGGCTCTGTACAAATCTGTCCCTCCCTTCTTCTATTCAACTTATGTCACCCACACTGCCTCCACTCTATCAACTATACCATGTCTTGTCCACCCATTTGTCAGCTTCTTCCATACACAGAATTTGTTCTCTCTAGAATGACCTGTAAGGCCATTACCCTCTTCTCCTTCAAATCCCTTTTCGAGGCTCACTTTTATCAGGAGGCCTACAAGAAATCAAATAACCGATGGTGGCCTGACTGAGCATCAGTTGAGGGTAGCTTTTTTGTTTTGTTTTATTTTTTAAATGACACTATTTGGAACCATGTGAAAACATATAACTGCAGGATCCTATTTTCTTTACCCTCTGCCAGCCTTCCTCCCTTTTTAGGGGCAGAGAGTTGGAGTGCTGGAGGAAGTGAGGGCCCTGGCTGGGGTGCGAGCTCTGGGGTGGGGCCGGGGATGAGGGGTTTGGGGTGCAGGAGGCGGCTCAGGGCTGGGGTGCAGGGGGGTGAGGGCTCCAGTTGTGGTGCAAGCTCTGGGGTGGGGCCGGGAATGAGGGGCTTGGGGTGCAGGACGGGTGCAAGCTCTGGGGTGGGACCAGGGATGAAGGGTTTGGGCTGTGGGAGGGGGCTCAGGGCTGGGGCAGGGGGTTGGGGGGGGGAGGGCTCCGACTAGGGGTGGAGGCGGGGGTAGGGGTGCGGGATTTGGTATGGGGCTGGGGATGAGGGGTTTGGGGTGCAGGAGGGGGCTCCTGGCTGGGGCCAAGGGCTCTGGAATGTGAGATGGGGTATGGGCTCTGGTAGGGGGTTCCAAGCTGGGATTGGGGGTTGGGGCATGGGGGGGGGGGGGGGGAGGGGGGGATGCAGACTTAAGGTGGTGCTTTTCTCAGACGGCCCCTAGGCACACGGGCATCCAGGGGGCTACACGCACTACCATCGCCCACAGGTTCCCAGCCATTGGGCGCTGCGGAGCCAGTGCTCGGCGTGAGGGCAGCACACAGAGCCTTCCTGGCCAGCGCTGTGCCTAGGGGCCGCAGGGACATGCTGGCCGCTTCAGGGAGCTGCACAGATGCAGGGAGCTTTCCTTAGCCCCACTGCACTGCTGCCCGGACTTTTAACAGCCCCTCTGATACTTGACACAATATCTGAGTGTCTTTGGCAGGGGCTTTTTTTGTTTCTTTTACTTTACTTTATTTTTTAAGGGAATTCTGCTTCCCCCCAGCTACTGGCACTTGAAGTGCCAGTGCTTTAAGGTACAACAGTTCATCCTTCCTTTTAAATAGCCTTATACTTAGTACTTAGAGCTCCATACATCTACCTTACCGATTTTGTCACCTGATTTGCTTTATATGCACCTTATTCACAAACTAGAACAATTTGTTACCACAATTTTCTTGGTTAGAGGATAAGAACGTTTGTCAACAATAATGTGGAAATGATTACAACATTAGAATTACTCTAATTTACTTGTTACAAATTCAAACAATAATGTAGAGAGATGATGGGGGAGATTTGGTGACAGTGATTTTACTAGATAGAGAAGTTCAATATGCCCCATCAGATCAGATGGGAAAAGGAAAAAAAAAAAAAAAAAAAAATACACACTCTTACCCACAGTCTGGAGCTGGGCACCATCTACAATCCGGGTCTGCAACTAGCCACCGTCTAAGCATAAATTCTTCATATTTTTCCATCAAGATGTCATCATTTAATATCAAACGAATATCATGGGGATTAAATCGTTCAGAGCATTCTGGGCAGCTGATATTAACTCTGCTCTCAGAGATTTCTATCCGGAGATACTGACGTAAGCAATCCACACAAGACCTATGGTGACAAGTCATTATTTCTGGGAACCTGTCCTTAGAGTGCCGCAAAAGGCACAAGGGACACTCTATGAAGTCTCCACTCGGTTTGCTGCTAGAGGTGGCTCCACTGTCTGAAGAGGTATACGTGGAGAAAATGGAGTTCTTGTCTGTACACATTTCCGAATGTATACTTTCAATACTTGCAATTCCATCCACCCCTCCATTTAAATCCCTGGATTTGCGTTTTGTGTCCTTTTTCCTCCGAAAGATAGAGGCCAATGAAATTCTTCTTTTCTTTGGTGCCTTTTTAACTGAAGGCAAACTCACCGAGGAGGCAGAAGACTGCAGGTCCCGATCAGAACCCATTTGCCGATGCAAACTCATTTCTAGAACATTCATCAGAAGTGTATTAAAGTTAACATGTAATCCTAATCATTTTTAAGGCTCAATTCAATATGAAAGGACATATGCTAAGTCATGTTGTCAGGTAATCGCTACTGGACAGATAATCTTCATGCAGAAACTTCTTCACACGCATTTATTTCCTGCCAACTCTTCATAGAAATTACCTAATTTGTGAGGGGGTGGAGAGAAAAAAAGAAAGGTTAGACTCATATTCATTCAGTCCCCTTGCTAGTTCTAAAAAAAGAGCATAGTACCTGAGCACCTTATTACTCATATTATACATATTATAGCTAACTCTTCCTCCTCTCCCACCAAGAGCCTTACCTATCTGTTTGTTTCATTAACCTGCTGCGCCTTTGTCATTTACCAAGATTGTAAATTCTTGTCTTTTTATTACACTGTGCTGCGAATAAAACAACTGGGCAACCGCTCCTGTAGGTACTACTGTAATACAAGTAATGATAAAAGAATGATGGCAAATAAAATATAAGCAGCTCTTCCAAACAGAAGTGTAGTGTAATTAGTGCATTTATAGTGTTTAACCTATTAAGGCTACAATACTTTGTAGTTTTGGGATCAAGGGGTGGAGAGAGACATATCATAGAACCACTATAGCTAGTGGAACAAAACAAAAAACAAAAACTTGCTCTATATGAATAGCCTTCCACTCAGGGTCTCTGGGCTTCTAGAAACCGGGCATGAGGGGAACAAACAAACATGGGATTTCCATGCTGAAATCCAGGCAGGAGGTAATAGAGATTGGAGCTGTACTTCCTTCAGGTTTCCTTCGGTGGCTGCTACTAAGCAGCTGCCAGGAGACCCAGCCAATGGCAGCATGGTTCTTTTACTGGATCTTGCTTCCAGGCAAAAGGGGAACCAGCAGAGTAGCAGCCACCCCTACAAGACAGCACGGGTCTCCCTTCCTCATGGATCCATGAGACTGGGAGGGAACATGGCATCTAAAATCCACAACCTCCATTTTCCACTGTCTTCTAGCAAAGGCGCCAGTTATAGAAAAATGCAGTAAAGGCACCTCCATTACCCATCCTTTCCACAGGTTTTTCCATACAGGGGGCTATCTGGCTCTCATACAACATGACACCTGATAATACAACTTTTGGTAATGAGGAGAAAATGGGAGGTGTTTCCTGGAAGATGTCAATATTGTATAATTGGATGTACTGGCTTGCTCCGTTGTATTGTGGACTACCACTTTGCTGGCCTTCATATTTTGTTTCTCAATGTTTCAAATTTTACCTCAATATGGAAAAGGAGGAGTGCAACTGGTTTTTAATGTGTCATACTGAAGTTAACTGCTAGAAACAAATAGGAAGGAGAAGGAGGGATTTGTAGGGTGTACATAACGTGATATATTACAAATTCTATTTTTTTAATACATTTTGGAAGGTGGAAGACTTAGGACCAGCCACTGGTTGAACAGTGACTAAGTGCATGTCTAGAGACCCTTCCCACAACAGCCAGATCAGCAACACCTAGAACACAAGGTCAAGCAGGGGAGGTTTCAAAAGAAGATTCCACTAGCAGTGGAAACATCAACCCACTGATCTCTCTGAGAGGAAGATTTGATCCCATGTATGTGCAACAAGAAACAGTAAATCAAGATATAAACATGGTCACATCATGGCTAGGCTAGTGCACATATTTGAGGAGGTCATTCTCATCTTTGTTAAAAAAAACAAAAACAAAACCTCTCCTTAAATAGCTGTAAATCTGCAGCCAAGAAGATAATTAAAACACAGCCACTAACACAGCATGTAGTGATTACCGTGAGGAGAATCTAATGTCTCACTTTCCACCACATTTTACATTTTTAGTATTTATATGTATTTTCTATTTCCATTTTATTGACATTTCAATTTTGTAAGCCAATACCTGATGGTTTCATCATGTGACTGCTATGCTGTGAAAATACTTCAGAGTCATGAAATTACAGCTGGTTTCACTAACACCGAAAACCATGGTTAGGCGCTTTTAAGTGTATTTCTTTCAAAGTTGGCATATTTCAAGTCCTGCATTTTATGGGACTGAAATATAATGTTCATATGCGCATCATGCATAATTCATGCAAACGAATTCTGCATTGACTCAATATACATAAACAATATATACTAAATGGAACAAAGTATTTAAGCTACTGTATTATGCTCTGACAAACTGATTCGCCAAGAACAGATTACTGAGATCTTACAGTAAATTCATCATCCCTCTGCTGCAACAGCATTAGCATTTACATGTCGGATGCAAGTCTAGAAAATCTAGGAGAGTCATTTCCATAGCAACTTTGCTGCCAGAATGTGTAAGGGAAGGCCTACTTTTAAAAACCTGCAGCTTCATACTATTATTTGCATTTCCAGTTAACAGTCCAGTCACACTCAAACCGATGTAAATAATATGAACTAAGTGACCTTTTCCTCTCTTACAAATTGGAGAAGGCTGCAAGGCCTTGGGAATGCGGAATTTCGCAAGCAAAATCCATTCAGTACTGTTAAAACACTATTTTTCCTCCCTCTTTTTCACTGATGGGATGCTTAGGGTTGCTAGGTGCCTGGTTTTCAACTAGAAAGTCCAGTTGAAAAAGGGACCTGGCAGTTCCGGTCAGATGTACTGATTGGACACCAAAAGTCTGGTTACCATGGGGGTGGATGGACGCGATGGGTCATTAACTTGCGCCAGCTCCTGCTCAGCCAGGGCCACCTCCTACCTGCTGGAAGGCTCCTTGTCAGACAGCAGCAGCTCCCGTCCCAGCCCCTGAGCAGAGGGAGCTCAGCTGGGGGGAGGAAGGGGAGGAGAATGGAGATGATCCAGTGAGCGACAAGGGAGGGGAGAGAGGAGTGAGGGATAAGGGCGGGGCCTCAGGGGCCCAGTTACCAGCAATTAGAAAGATGGTAACCCCAGGGATAATTTATGCTGTAGACTGTATCTGAAGTAAAATATTTAAAATGCTATAATAAGTAAATTAAAAACGAGCTTCTATTTCAGAGCATCATGCATATTAGTATTAAATTCAAAGCTGAAATTCAAAAAAGCTATATTATTGCTGGTTGAATTATGACTGTTCTCTTGTATTGTGCCTCACTTCACAGTGGTTAAAATTACTATTACATCTATAATAAATTTTTACCTCACTAACCTAGTTTCTCTAATATCCTGGGAACAACATGGCTACAACACTGCATATTACATATATTGACATTTATGATTTAACCTGACTGATGCTAAAACAAAAATGTTAGGATCCAAAATACCATATCTCCTGAAGCAAATGAAGGTCCATTTGTCAGAGACATTGCTGTTAAGTAATTGTGTACTAAATCCATAAACTCAATGAAAACAAAATGCTTGTAGAATTCTCCTACTTCTTATAAAACAAATTTACAGAGCTTCAATAACTAATATTTTTCCACTTTATAAAAGGAAAATGAGCCTTCATGTCAACGTGCTGTATCATTCCTGTTTTATGGTACATGGAATATAATTATTGTATTATACACCAACCAATTCTTTGCTACTCATTTTTATCAAATTCTGCATTCCAAAAAATAAATTGAAAGTTAGAGTACTAATTTCAGTTCACTTAAATTCCTCCGAAATGGAATTCCATCACCAGTGCCAAAAAAGTCAGTGCAAAGTAATTTGATGGAATGTCTTTAAAACTGGTGATAAATTGACAAATTAACAGCTATACCATTATTTTTTTAAACAGTATAAAAACAAAATGACACTAGTTCTAGGTAGAGGTCTAATCCTAACTACAAACACACAAGTCTGTAGGAAGTAATCCAGCGTTAAATAATACATGTATATTTCTAAATTGGACAAATTCTAGCAGAGCCACACAGAATACTTTTAATAACACAATCTATATTTTACACCTAGAGTATGGTGACCATATTTCCACAATCAAAAAAAGAGGACACTGGGGGGGAGCCCCGCCCCCATCCACACCCTCCCACTTCCCACCTCCTGACTGCCCCCCTCAGAACCCCCAACCCCCCCTGCTTCTTGTCCCCTGACTGCCCCCTGCTGAGAACCCCCCACCCTAACTGCCCCCCTAGGACCCTACCTGTCCCCTGACTGCCCCGACCCTTATCCACTCGCATGGGTGGCAGGGTTGTAGAAATTTTGGTGGTGCCCAGAACCCACCCCACCCCCACCTGCCTAAGGCTCTGGGAGGGGGGTTGGGTGGGGGGAGGAGGTCTGGGGTGCAGGTCCTGGGCTGGGGATTAGGGTGCAGGAGGTGTGCAGCGTGCAGGCTCTGGGATAGAGTTTGGGTGCTGGGTGCAGGCTCCGGGCTGGGGCAGGGGGTGGGTGTGCAGGAGGGGGTGAGGGGTGCAGGCTCTGGGATGGAGTTTGGGGGTGGGAGGCGGTGCAAAGGGAGGGGGTGCAGGCTTTGGGAGGGAGTTTGAGGGCAGGAGGGGGTGGGTGGGAAGGGGAGGGGGTTTGGGAGGGAGTTTGGGGATAGCCGGGGGTGCAGGGGTGAGGGCTGTGGGTCTGAGGATGAGGGGTTCATGATGCAGGAGGGGGCTCAGGGCTGGGGCAGAGGATTAGGGTGTGGGGGGATGAGGGGTTTGGGGCATTGGAGAGGCTCGGGGCTAGGGTGGAAGGGCAGGGTAAGGGCAGCCTGCCTTGCCATTAGTGGATGGGGGGCACTAGGACCCGGGGGCAGCAGACAGCAGTTGCTGCTGGCTCTGGCAGTACAAGCAGGCAAGGGAGAAGCATGCCCATGTCCACGTGTAGGCAAAACACGCTGCATGCAGCAGGGGAGGGCTCTGGCTGCTGGAGACCAATGGGAGCGGCTCAATCAGGCCCAGCCACCCAATCAGCAGCCGCACTCTGCATAGAAGGGAGGGAGGGGAGGGGAAAAATCCCGGACCTTTTAACCTTGTTACCAATTCCTCCCGGACGGCTATTTAGAGACGCAAAAGCCGGACACGTCCGGGGAAATACGAACGGATGGTAACCCTAACCTAGAGACCTAAATTTTAAAAAGGCAGCTCTTTGATCTAAAGGGCAAAATTCTGAGGTTACTCATCTGGATTTTGCAAATCAATAAATATGAAGCCAAAAAACCACTTTCAGAAAATTTTATTTACTTTAGTTTTCTTGGTTAAAAAACAATTACAACTATTAAGTGAGGAAATGGATTTGATAAAATACAAGCATGGAAGGATGTATAATGGTTCCGTACCAATGATTAACCCTGCGCTGGCAGAGCCGATGCAGGAGGTTGTGTAGTTTGGGAACCTGGACCAGCGGATCCAGTGAATGATGAGACTTCTTCGAACGCTTGTGAGCCTTGGAATGCACCCCTGCTCCGTGGCCAGAATTCATGGACAATGCAGCCTCTTTCTTGGATCTGGAGGAACACTTACTACCATGCTTATGCACATGCTTCTGGGTTTCATGGCTAGGCCCCAGCGCGGTATCCATAGCTAAAGCTAAGTTTTTGTCATGGATATTTTTAGTAAAACTCATGGACAGGTCACGGACAATAATGAAAAATTCATGGAAGCCTGTGACCGGTCCATGACAAAATGGGTAGCCTGGGCGGCTGGAGGGGGGAGGGGCTGGGAGTTCCAGGGTCCCCCTCCACTGGCGGCTCCAAGCTTCGGGGGTCCCCCCTGCCTCCCACTGCAGCTGGGAGTGGCAGGAGTCCCTCTTGCCACCCGCGGCAGCCAGGAGCTCCGGGGGTCCACCCTACCGCTCTTGGTGGATGGGAGCAGTGGGGATCCCCCCTGCTGTGGCCCAGAGTGGCAGATCCCCCCTGCCGCCCGCGGCAGCTGGGAGCAGCGGGGATTCCCCCTGCCACCAAGTGCTCCCTGCTGCGGTGGGGAGTGGCAAGGATTCCCCCTGCTGACCATGGCGGCCAGGAGCAGCGGGGATTCCCCCCACTTTGCTGCCGGGAGCAGCAGGGATTCCTCCAGGCCGCCTGTGGCGGCCCGGAGTGGCATCAAGGTGCTGCAGGGCTCCCCCTGCCACGGGAGCTGCAGGGATACCCCGCAGCTCCCTGCTTCCACAGGTGGCATGGGACCCTGCAGCTCCCAGCCAGCGCTGGCTTAAGTCACGGAGGTCTTTGGATTCCATGACTTCCATAACTAAATTGCAGCCTTATCCATAGTGCTGGTACTGACAGATCTGGACTGGGACTCCTGGACTACTCAGGTCGGTGAACATGATGTACTGCTCAGGATCCGATGTACTGCTCAGGATCTGGCTACGGCCCCATATTGACCTCTATGAGGTGCGTCTTAAGACGTAGGGCCTGCCCTTCCTGGGCACAGGCAGGGAAGGAGAGGCAGATACTGCACCTGGACACAATGTGAGCTTCCCCCAAGCAGTACAGGAAACGTTAGTGCTTGTCGTTGAGCAAAAACAAGCAAAGGCAGGAAGTGCCAACCTTGAATCCTGGTGTCTTCGGCATAATCCAGTGCCCAGACACAGGTGCAGGGGGACAGGGTTGGTGGGAAAATACGGAAGCAATGTCTCAAAATCCCTAATCCTAGAAAAATTACTATGAACACTAAAACTACTACTAAAATCAGTAAAATCTGAACTATGTAAAAGAATAAAAAAGCAGCTTTTCTGGTAAGTGCATCACGAAGGACGAGAGAAAAAGGAAGACGCTCTGATGCGGATCTTGGGCGGTGTGAAGGAACTGAAGACATGGTCGATCTGCTTCACCCTTTATCGTCTCAGGTGAAACCACAAGGCAATTCCAAGGTGCATGTTCAGACACTATTACTTTGAAAAGCTCTGGCTCTGGGCACCTGGCGCATGCACACATCTCTCAGTGAAATACAACAGGGACCATCTCTCGCAGAAGCAACATTTATTCTTGTTTCTGTTACGGGAACACTGTCAACGTGACATCTGGGGAAAATAATTTTTACGTTCTACACTTGCTTGAGTTCCCCTGCCCATTTTTATGGTTTTACAACCATACTTTCCGTTAAAGTTTCTCTCTCTCCTGTTAATGAATTTAAGACCCACACAGAAGACAGGGGAAACGAATGATAGTGCAACTGACCAAATACTATCAAATGCACAAAATAAACAACCTGACAAAACCAAACTCTTTTTCTCTAATGTTTCCCTTATAATAATCTTTGGTGTTGTAAGCAACAATAATATATACAAAAGTGTTATCTTCAGGCACTAAGTATGAAACAGATCAGTTATAGTCAAAAACAACATTAATTTAAGGTGATAAACTTGTTGGCAATAAACTCTTAAAAGTAACCAAGAATAGGAATATAAACCTCCCTCCCTCCCTCTAGAGAGGAAAGAACGTGCATTACAAGATTTTTTTGCCAATTTCAACAGATGTGTGAATCAAGAAATAGCATGGTGATTCATCAACTGCACTTTTTATAAGCAAAGTTTTTCCCATGTTCTAATAAATGTTCTCTTTCAATCTTGTGTTCTCTTTGCATGGGATATCTCAAACACTCACTCTCAAGCAAGACCAATTCCTAAGAGACTTTGCCTCGTTTTTGAAATACAGAAGTTGCCACTTATTTAAAGGCAACCTACAATTATCCTACATCAGATTCATAATCTGAAAGACAGTTAGCCATTCTCTCTTTTGAAGTAGATGTGGCTTTTATTATTAGTTACAAAGTTTTAAAAAGAAAAGATAACACATGAGTAGCTATGCAGAAGAGAGGGTATAAAGACTAGCTTCATTCTGATAACTTATCTAATTATGGTCAGAACTGCACAAAATACTACAAGACTTAGTAGAGTCCTGTGTTTGTTGCAAATGTGAAATACAATGAAATAAAATGAAAAACAAAAAACTAAAAGCTCAGCTCATAGTGGTAGGTCCTGTCCCATGGGGATGGGGATTTTTCCCACCCCTGAGCAATGTAGTTATTCTGACCTAATTTCCTAGTGTGGACCAGGTCTAAGTTAATAACATTCCTGCTAATATTTTCCAAGTTATTGTGTGCTTTAAACACTGTTGCCAGCCCTGCAGGCAAAGGGGGGGAGGAGGAGGAGGAAAAGAGGGAGAAAGGAAGGAAGATGACCCCAAGACAGATATTTCACCCTCATTGCCAGAAGTGCAAGTTGATGCTGTTGCACAGATTAACTGGCCAAGAAACCCTAGATTCAACAAGCTGTGATCTTACATGTCCTAACTTTGCTTTGTGTGGGTGGATTGTTTCTTACTGCAATTACTTTCTAAAACGTCTATGCAATAGCCTGGTTTATTTTCAGTGCATAGCGCAGCCAGGATTGGGTTTTGTCTCATCTCTTCCAGTAGGTCATTTCAAAGATGAACATTCAGAGAATATCTGACTACAGTTCTTGAGAGCATCATCCTGGGCACTCACTGTTCCCAAAAAGCATAACAGTTTTGCTAGGTCATGGATAGAGAGGCCATTTGTGAGATAGCTTGTCCCAACATACTGAGCACCTTAAAGGTCAAGAACAAGGTTTTGGAAGAACAAAGTTAAAGAAGCAAACTAGGAACCACCAAGAGAGTGAAGAACACGGGTGTGATGTGTTCTCAGCAGTTTTTCCTGCTAAGAACATTACCTATGATCTCCAGCCCAACTGAAGGTGGAAGGGAGCATTTTTTGCCACTGTTCCTACCTGGGTGTCCTGGATTAGCAAAGCCAGTAGAACTCCAAAAATCTCTCAAGTAAGAAAGATGGGATGCTTTTGATGGAGCGAGAGGTCAGCATAAGGTTAAATTATTTTATTTGGCATTCAGTTAACTGTTTGTTCTGATGTGTGGTTTTTCCTTTAAATACGGTTGTTTTGTTTTTACTTAATAGATCACTGGTGGCAGAATAGCTGTGATTCTAGTTTGTGTGTTATGAGTGGCACATATAGTTTTATTTTTTTAATTTTTCTATTTAGCTACTACCTACTACGGTGATAGGTTTTACAGAAAATATTTGTGCTAATCACAAAAAATAGAAAGGAACATAATTGATTAAAAGCATATAGTGTCCTCTTCTTCCTGTCTTGTTGGTCTTGACATTTGGATTTATTAGCTCATTTGCCAAGAAACACTGCAGCATGCTAACAATGTCAACCACCACAGAGCATCTCAAGCTTGGCACTGATCCACAGAGGGTCTATCAATATGTGTTTGAGATACATTTTGCACCCCCCCCCCCCCCCGCCTTATGTTGCAAAATTTCCTATTTAAAACAGGACCCTTTTAGAACTTTCTTGAAACAGTATTACAAAACAATGACATGTAACAAATCACCCTATGGAAAGCACTATGCTTCACTAGTGTTTATGATGAGTATGTCTTCAGCATAATGCAGCCTGGTGCACTTTGCCAAGCAAGAAAGCTAAAAATTCTGAATCGGTCAAAGTATGTGAGGTCAAGCATCTTTAGACAGCACTAATTTAACAGGCCCTATTACCCTTGTTAGTGGGAGCAAATCTGGAAGGGAAAAAAAAAAAATAAAAGTTACTCATCTCTTGCAGCTCTTCTCCAAAGTGTGCTGCATACGTCCATTACACTAGGGGGAATGTGCATATCTCAGGCACTGATGCCAGAGAGTTTCTCCTAGCAGTAGCTGCAGGAGCAGCCGTGCCTTGACCCTGGTGTCCTTCATTCTCCAAGCTCTGAGTATAAAGGGCAGAGCCACCCTGCCTTTCTTTTCTTCATACCGGTCTTTTAGATGAAAGACTCCAGTGTGTTGGGAAAGGAGGGTGGCTTGTAATGGAAACCTGCAACACATCAGGAAGAACAGTTACAAAAGGTGAGTAACCTGTTTTTCTTCAAGCGATTGCATATGTCCATTACCCAAGTGACTCCAAGCAGCTTCCAGCGGAGGTGGGGCTAGAAGTCTTATTAGGAGGAGGACTGCAGGAGTGCTTTCCCTACAATCATGTCTTCTCTTGAGGTGGCAGTAATTGCATACTGTCTAGCAAGAGCATGGACTGAAGACCATATTGCGATTCTACAGATGTCCACAACAGGGATGTTCCCCACAAACGCTGAGGAGGCTGAGTGTGCTCTTGTTGAACATGCAGAGAGTTTTCAGGAGGTGTGATGGATTTGATCTTGTAGAACATAGTAATACAGTTGGCGATCCATTTGGACAGTCATTGCACTGTTACAGGATGCCCTCTCATTTCTTCTACGTAAGAGATGAACAGCTGTGAAGAGACCTGAAAGGGCTTTGGTTCTGTTCAGATAAAATGTTGACAAACATCCAAAGTGTAGAGCTTCTCTTTATCTTTCCAAAGCCACATGCTCATAAAGAAGACATGTAAATAAATTGATTGGTGTGGTGGATGAAACCAGGAGACCTTCACAGATTCTCCAAGTACCAGTGAAGGCCCAGAGTCCACTGATTACTGACAGTGAAGAATGGATATAAAAGAAAAAAGAAAAGGGAGTCAAAGGGCCCAAAATGTGTATAACTAACACACACAAAAATTAACCATAATGGCACATTCGCAGAAGGAACGAGCTGAGAGCACACTCCAGCCACTGACCGCAAACGGTAAAAAGAAACCGAAGGATGGGTGGGATTGCTCCACCCTTTATACCCTGGCTTGAAGCATGAGGGATGCCAGAGCACAGGCACAGTCACTCCTACAGGTACCTCTAAGGAAAACTCTCAGGTTCTGGTACATAGGATGTGCATACACACTTAGTGTAATGGATATACGCAATCACTCAAAGGAGAATTTCTAGAGTTTGTTTAAACGTTTGCAGTTATAAAAAGTTTTAAAATCCTGAGAGTACATAAGTCATGACTGGAGCTGGTCAGGAATTTTTCTGACAAAACAGTTTTGTTGGAGAAAGTGCAGATTCATAAAATCCAAAATGTTTCACAGAAGAACTGTTGCCAAACCACAGGTAACCATCAGAAACCACTCTGGTTGCTGGGCATCACACCTGGTTGGCTTGCTGGATTATCCTGAGCTTCCAGGGTCTGTGGCTTTGGGGCAGTCCTGCCATGCAGACTATCCCAGGGTCAGGGACCCCAGGGCTTCCAGTCTCCTGGCAGTGGAGCTGAAGGCCTGGAAACCCTGGCTTTAAACAGGGCTCTGCTGCAGGCTCCAGCTTGAACCAGGAGTCTCCAGGCTTCCAAGCTCCCTGCCACAGAGACGAAGCGTGGCAGACCTGACTTTGCAGCAGGCAGTCTGGAAACCATAAGAATCCCAGCTTAAGCCTGGGGAGCCAGCTGGCCTGGGAATCTGGAAGCCCTGCGTCCTCAGCCCAAAGCAATACACACGGTGGGGCTGCCCGGGACCCTGGAAGCCTCTGCTACTGCTGAGTGAAACTGACACAGTTAAATACCCTCACTGTTAAACATATGCCTTATTTACAGTTCAAACTTGTCTAGCTTCCGTTTACAGCCACTGGATCTTATTATACCATTGTCTGCTAGACTGAAGAGGTCATTATCAAAATTTGGTTCCCCAAAAAGGTACTTTTAGACATGTTATCAAATCACTCCTTAACTTTCTCTTTGTTATAAGAAAGACTGAGCTCCTTGAATCAATTGCTATATGAGGCATATTTTCTAACCCTTTAGTCATGCTTATGGCTCTCCTCTGGACCCTCTCCAATTTTTCCAGTATCCTTGAAATGTTGACATCAGAACTGAACATAGTATTCCAGCAGCAGTCACATCGGTGCCCGGTACAGAGGTAAATAACCTCACTACTCCTACTTCTGATTCCCTTGTATATGCATCCAAGGATCATACTGGGCCTTTTGTCTACAGCGTCATACTTGGGAGCTCATATTCAGCTGATTATCCAACCACAGCCTCCCAAATCTTTTTCAGAGACACTGCTTCCCAGGAAACAGTCCCCCAGTAACAGTAAGTTTAACCTACATTATTTTGTTGCTAGATGTATACATTTACATTTAGCTGTATACAAACACACATTGTTTGCCTGCAGCCAGTCTACCAACTAATTCGAAGATCACTATGTATCAGTAATCTGCCCTCTTCATTATTTACCACTCTCCAATATTTGTGTTATCTGCAAACTCCAAACTTTATCAGTGATGATTTTGTTTTCTTCTAGGTCATTAAAAAAATAAATAAATAAATAAATGAATGAATAAATAAATAATTAAAAAAAAAGATACATAGCATAAGGCCAAGAATGGATCACTGCAAGACCTTACTAGAAACATACCTGCTCAATGAGACTAAACTGTTAGCTAGTTTTTAATCAATGTAACATGTGCCGTGTTGATTTTGTATCATTGTAGTTTTTAAATCAAACTGTTGTGCTATACCAAGTCAAATGCCTTACAGAAATCTAAGTCTAAGATCAACACTATTATTACCTTTACAATCAAACTTGTAATCTAATAAAAAAAAAATAGCTAGTTTGACAGGATCTGGTTTCCATACATCCATATCGACACTGATTATGTTATCTTCATTTCATTCTTTATTAATCAAGTCCCAGATCAGCTGCTCCACTGTCCTGCTGGGGGATTGATGTCAGAATTACCCAGATCATCCATTTATCCTTTTTAAATATTGGTACAACATTATCTTTCTTCCAGTTTCCTGCAACTTTCCCAGTGCTCCCTGATTTACTGGGGGAAGGAGGAGGAATCAATATTATTGGTCCAGTGAGCTCCTTATCCAGCTCTTTTAAAATTCTTGGATGCAAGTTACCTGGACCTGCTGATTTAAAAATGTCTAACATCAGTTGCTGCTGTTTAACATTCTCATGCGTTTCTAATGGAATGGAAAGAGTGTTATCATTATCATCTGATTACCTCTACTGGCTTTCTCCCAGATTAATGAGAAAAATGGTACGATATGTGGAAAATACATGGAAAGAAAGCAAAATGGGTATATTCTTCTACTGGAAGAACATCTTAAAGATTATCTAAAAAAGATTTACTTGCCAAGACTAGAGCTTAGTCCTCAGGTTTCTACTGTAACATTTGGGAGATTGTTTACAATTAAATAAATGCATAAGAAGCATTCCTCATGCTCCTCATAAGTGGTGATGTTTAGTTTTTTCCTCAGGGAAACAAACTATAGAGCCAAAACAATTTTGGTTAAATATTATTAAATCTATTTAAACCTACGCAAAGATTGAATATAATTCTTACTTTTCCTTTTTTTTAAAAGGACACAATATTGTTTTAATTTAACTGTTTTCTTTCTTTGAAACAGTCTCTTCAAAGCCATTTACATGCTTTTCTACCCTACTCACTTTTGACCCTTTCCACTTGACATCATTTCCAGTCTTTTGAATAGAACAGAAATTAATCTAATATTTGTTTTGTTTAGACAGACTTCAACTTACATAGCAGTATGTCATGCTGAAAAGAGTGTGCATGCACCAGTACCAATAGTATAAGCAATACTCTGGGACTAGTATGTACTTTCATTGCTGATGCTGCAGCAGTGACAGTAAAGACAATACCTGTCTACTAAACACACATTTGAGTTTAAGGTAGTTTTTGGTCTCTATTCAAATCAATTTTTTAGATAAGATCTAGAATTAGGTGCAACTCATTATCAGGATGTATTTTCCATTTAATGTTCCTAAGGTTAATGCAAATGTGATAAAAATAATTATTTGACTCCCCTAGCTTGAATTTGAAAATAGAGAATTTATACAGCAATGTTGGATTTTATTGAGACTATTAAAACTAAAATTTATTAAGATTCTTTAGCAGGAAAATAGACTTGAAATTAAACACAAAAACATTTATTAATTATAGAAAAGAGATTGAAAAAGGCTTTTTTAAAATGTAACCAGTCAATTCACCCTGCAAATACAGGGATTTTGCATGTAATTAGGAGCTCTGTCTACTCTTGATTTAAGATGTCCCACGTGTTGCAGTCCCACGTTTAAAATAGGACCTCGCTGTTACACAAATTTGTATCTGATATTCACCCTAAATTTTCCTTTATTTAGTTTCACAGTATTTCTCTTAGTAATCTAAAGAATTTATGGATAAACCCTAACCGATCACTATCATAAGCAGGATGTGAAATTCTTACTGTAGTATTTGGTACCATTCTAATCTCTGCATAAGGAGGACAATATCGTTTTAGTTTAATTTTTGTCTACATTTATAAAAGTCTCTTGGTTATTTACACACACAGGCACCAAAACTTTTACAAAGAGGAGTATAGAGTTAAGCTCTTATTTGTATTTAGGCTCCTAGATAAATGACCCAATTTTCAGAAGTGGCTCCTGTTAAAGGTACTATGTATAACATGTTTGGATACCATCAAGGAATTTAAAGTTTATTTTGCCATTGACAATCTCCATTTCTCCTCTGAATCCTCCCATCATCTCAGTTACTATCCTTAAAAAAAAAAAAAAAAAAACATCCAAAACCAAAAACTGAAATCTTCTGTATGGTAATAAGAATAATATAATTAAGACAGACCACTTTTAATAAGTTCATATACACTAAGCCTTTTTTTTTATTTTTAAACTACTAATTTATTTAAAGTTTGAAGAAAGTAATTTTCTTAGCCTTGTACACATACCTATATATAATAGTTAAGCACCTAACTCCCACTAACTTAATCCCACCTATCATCATCTAGGAGCCACAAAGAGGATTTATTGTTATGCAAAGGGTTCCATTTACTTAAACAAAATCCTCTAATATTTGCGGCTATCTTAATGCTTTTTAAATAGTGACCTGCTAAAATTAAACCATAAATATTAACCAAAACACAAAAGCAAACAAAAACATACATCACAAATCAACAGAAACATAAGACCTTATAACGCTGTAATACTCTCTTGACCTGTCCATCTACATTTATCACTCATCAGCTATGTTATTCTGAATTTAAATTACAAGTTCTTTGGAATAGGACCTATGTTTTATATTGGCCTGCAAAGAACCTCTTAACATACAAACGTTATGTTTTCTAACCAACTTTATTCCTTGCTCAGCTCTCTATTTTCTGTACTATGCCAAGAAAATGTGTTTAGATTTAGCCTGACTGCTGTTGGATGTGAAGATTTAGCTGGGGATAATTGCTGATGGACACTTTACAAATAAAGGACTTATTCTGACTTCACATAAGGGCAGACTAGAAGTTGGGGAAGTGCCCAGTGAGGGTAAAGGCAGTTGCAATTTTCCTTCTCTTGACCCACATATACAGGCCATATCCAAATCCTACCACTGTTTCTTCCATAACGTTTACAAGATTCAGCCTTAGGAATGGACAGAAAAGGGTGCAACTCTTTTTCATGCCCTCATCCCCTGTTTATTTACGGTCATCTCCTCCTCTATGAGCTTCCCAACTCCCACATTGCCCACTCCCGTCCACAGAAAATGTGCTGCCAAGATCACTTTTCTAGCCTGTTGATAACCATACCATACCCTGCACTGCTCCTTTTCCTAAGGCACCAAATTCAAGCTTCTTGCCCTTGTCTTCTAGTTTTCTACATAAATGTTCCCTCCATACATAGCCATCCTTATCACTTTGTATCACCTCCTGGCCTCCCGTCACCCAAATTAGCCCATTCTTCAAGTTCTCTCACAGCCATCTCTCCAACTTCTTCTATCCTGCCCCCTATTTGCAGAATGCTTGCACACAGATGACATGACGACTTAACAAAAACAAAACAAAACAAAAAATCTAGGTAATTACAGATAGGTTAGAGACTTGCAGATTTACACATTTTACCAAAAAAGGCATGCTGTATTCACTTCCTCTGTTAGTCTGCCTTTCTGTTGGATTCAACCAGTAAGGGCTTCAGGTCAGAGATTATATATTCTCTGGCCACAAACGTCAGATGCACCAAACTCACCTTCAATGCAGCTGAGGGAGGCAAAGGTTAGCTACATTATGCCTCTCGCAGGGTGACTGGTGCAATGAACTAATAAGGATCACACCACCAAATGGGAACTGGCAGAGGGAACTGCACATGAGCTCTTACCCCTTCCACTTCCTCCATCCAGCTTCAACTCATTCCTTGTGCCAGAGGAGCTGCCAGAAAGCAAGGATCCCCCCTGTTGAAGGAATCCATCAGTCCCACCGAATAAAGTGATCTTAGCAAGACCAGTGGTCCAGATCCCTGTTTAGAAAGAGCATGTAGCCTGTTTTGAGCACTACTGTAAACAGATAAACACTGTCACACAGCAAAGTCAAAAAGGGATCAGCCAGGTATCATTTAGTGTAGGCACATGTAAACACAAACAACCCAAAATGTACAGATCTGTGCAGTAATGCACAGCTCCAAATTAAGCTCTTATGCACAATTTGAATTTTTTCTCCATTAAACTCCAAAACATCACGAGCATAGATTACATAAACATATTATATTTGATCCTTCTGTGACTATGGACAAGTGTTCTCACCTCTGGATTCTGTGGAGGTATACTACACCTCTATCCCGATATAACGCGACCCGATATAACACAAATTCAGATATAACGCAGTAAAGCAGTGCTTGGGGGGGGGGAGGAGGCGGGGCTGCGCACTCCGGCGGATCAAAGCAAATTCAATATAACGCGGTTTCACCTATAACACGGTAAGATTTTTTGGCTCCCGAGGACAGCGTTATATCGGGGTAGAGGTGTACTTACAGAGTGTCCTAACTCGTTTAAATTAGTTGGCTGTGTGGAAAATGCTACCAACCTAAGGGGTTAAGAGTGATAAAAAAGAACCATCCCATGAAACTGCACGACTAGAATACAAATCCAACTGTAGCAATACTTTCATTAAAATGAAACACAAACTGATCTTTCCCCTCAGTTGAAAAGGAAGCCAGCTTGCATCAAAGAATCTCTTTCTTGTTTGACTGCTTGTAGGCCAAGATAGAACGCCAAAGCAGAATTTACAGCAAATTCAGCATTTAAAACCCTAATTAACTCTAAGTGCAGACCATGTGGAAGATGGTGCTAAGGAATTCAAGTATAAACTGTCTTTTCTGAGAAGATTCTTAGGGCATTAGGAAATCCTGAATGTAAGTAATTAGAGTTACCTATAAAAAGGACCAAAAGTTTAACTACTTCATTAATCCAGTCTTGACAAAGACCCAAATAAGCAGAACAAAATGATAGATCTGGCAGAGGTTTTCAGTCAGTATGAAGCTTATTTTTCATTTTAATTAAATTAAAGCTGACACTCCATTCTTTTTGCTTTTTAAACTGCTTATGAGTTTGCCTCTGAACTTTGTTCATCTGCATTTTATTCTTAATAGTAAAAAAATACCATGAAGTACTATATTTATACACAGGTTGGCTGCAATTTAGCAAATAAATCAGAATTTAGTCCCCCACAACTTCATTCACCTAATAAGTGGGGGGGGAAAAAACATCTCTATCACATTTAGAATGTCCCTAGAAATAGAAATGCTTCACCATAGAAATATCAGTACTTTTCTTAACTTCTTGAACTGAAATAAATGGAACTTCTGGCATTACAAAACTATAAGTAGTAAATTCCTTCCTGACTTCACATCTGTAGTAATGTCTGACCAAAGAGAGACAACCAGTTACTGAATTCTCTAGTATTTTACAACAAAGATTAGCATTTGTCATGCCTAGGCACCATATTACAGCTGAAGCATCCTACAGTGCCAGGGCCCCAGAATTACGTGATGTCCCCCAACCCTCCCTCTTTACAATCAATACAATATCCTCATATTTTATTATAGTAATCTTATTATACACTGTTTCTTATGTTCAATGTGTATAGATTTTGTACCGAAATAGCCCCCCCTCCCCCAGAAGTTGGTGGGAAGATAAAGATACTGGTCGTTAGTTAGAGGATAGCTAAGGCTTTCTGGCACACACGCAAAAAAATATAGCCCTGATCTGCAGCAACCAGTAGATAGTTGAGGCTTCTGGTACCAGACAGGGGACGCAACTCCTTTCCCATCCACTTTAGAATAAGGGAAGAAGAGACTTTAAGAGGAGTGGAGGGTGCCACGCTGTCTGGAGTGGCTTACTACCAGGAGTGCCTACCTCAGGGCAGACTGTCAAAAACAGAGCAGACACACCAAACTGGTGGTAAGTTCTATAATTAGATTTCACCAACCCAGTAACAAATGCAAACTCCTGAATCACTAACAGTCTTACCGTGGAGTCACAAAGTCCCCCTAGGCTCTCCATAGTGATAAATAGTCACTTACATACACACACAAATAAATTCAGGCTGCTTCCAGTCCCAAGAGATCAGTCACTTATCTAGGATACCAATTGATCTGGGGTCTCACACCAAAGACAACGCCTATGGCCAATTCTGTAATAAACTAACTAAAGGTTCATTAACTAGGAAAAAGAAATATGTTGGTTACAGGTTAAAGCAAGCAATCATATAACACAAGTGAGTTGCAATCTAAATGCTAAGAGTGTGAGCTGTAGCGATTTGTCAATTAAAAAAGTATTTCAAGGCAACCCCAAGGATAATCCTGAGGGATCTTCTCCCTTCAGTTTGAACTCTCACCGGGCAAAGAGATGAAGAAATTTTCTGTCCCCCCATATTTATACCTTCTTCTCCTAGAAACAAATCTGACAGCAACAGTTCATCTTTTGATCCCCAGGAATCGCATGGAGGTTATGAAATATTCAGCAATGTCACCAGATTCGCTATATGGTGGGCACAACTGCTCCCACTTGTGGGTTTTTGGAGAGGTGGGGTCCCCTGGTTGGGGGTTCTGTCTCCTCCACTCCATTACAGCCAGTTAATTTTTCTCTTTTTCCTTCTCCTCAAAGACTAGCCTCTGGCTCTCCGTGGCCTTCTCGTGGTCTGCTTTTTGTCTGGCTGCTTGTGGCTCCATTTCTTTGTCAGACTCCAGCTTTCTCCATTCTCCATCCCCAGCCTCTAGCTGTCTCAGTTCCATGGCTCTTTCGTGAGCTAACTTCTCCATGGCTGCTTCTGCTTCAATTCCCATCTGTTTCAATTCCATCTGTCCCTTATGCATCCTCTCATTTTCTTCTACTTGTAACTTGTGGAGATCTAACTTTTTGGTAGCTTCACTTTCACTCATTTTCCTACTTTTCTGTCCCTACTTCTCTTGCCCGCAATAAGCAAACAGAAAACAACAAACCAGTAACTACTTTGTTCTCTAGCCACCACACTTAAAACTCACTTAAAATCGCCACTAGCATTTCAGGGCAATAAGCTGTGCACACTACCCTGCTCGACTACGCCACTGTGACAGGTTGGAGGAAACATGGACCAATTGCTGAGGAGTACAAAAATAATGCACAAGCATGTAGGGACAAAATCAGAAAGGTAAAAGGTATAAAATGAATTACACCTAGTGAGGAACATAAAAAGCAATAAGGAACGATTCTTTATATACATTAGGAGCAAGAGAAAGACAAAAAGAAAGAGTAGGCCCTCCTCTACTTATCAGAGAAGGAGAGCTACTACCACAGGACATTAAAAAGGCTCAGGTGTTCACAGTGCCTCTTTTGCTTCTGTCTTCACTAAAAAGGTTAATGGTGACCAGATACTCAACACAATAATATTAACAACAAGGGGGAAGGAACATGCGCCAAAACAGGGAGAGAATAGTTGAAAGAATATTTAGATAAATTAGACATTTTCAAGTCAGTAGGACCTGATGATATTCATCCTAGGGTACTTAAGGAACTAACTGAAGCACTCATCTTTGAGAGCTCCTGGAAAACAGGTGAGGTCTCAGAGGGCTGTAGAAGGGTAAGCATAGTACCTATCTTTGTTCCCATTTAAAGAGGAAACAGGGAATTATAGACCAGTTATCCTAAATGCATAAAGGGGCATATAAATGCTTAGCATATCTGGCACATAAATACCTTGCAATGTTGGCTACAAAAGTGCCATGCAAACGCCTGTTCTCACTTTCAAGTAAGATTGTAAATAAGAAGAGGGCAGCATTATCGCCCATAAATGTAAACAAACTTGTTTATCTTAGCGACTGGCTGAACAAGAAGGAGGACTGAGTGGACTTGTAGGCTCTACAGTTTTACATTATTTTGTTTTTGAGTGCAGTTATGTAACAACAACAAAAATCTACATTTGTAAGTTGCATTTTCATGATAAAAAGATTTCACTACAGTACTTGCATGAGGTGAATTGAAAAATACTATTTCCTTTGTTTATCATTTTCCAGTGCAAATATTTGTAATATAAAATAATATAAAGTGAACACTGTACACTTTGCATTCTGTGTTGTAACTGAAATCAATATATCTGAAAATGTAGAAAAACATCCAAAATATTTAATAAATTTCAATTAGTATTTTATTGTTTAACAGTGCAATTAAAACTGCAATTAATTTTTTTAATTGCAATTAATTTTTTGAGTTAATCACGTGAGTTAACTGTGATTAATTGACAGCCCTACAAACCAACCTAATTTTCTTTTCTCACAGAGTTACTGGCCTAGTGGATCGGGAGAAGCAATAGCTGTGAAGTACCTTGATTACAGAAAGGCTTTTGACACAGTCCCACATAACATTCTCATAAGTAAACAAGGGAAACGTGGTGATGAAATTACTATAAGGTAGATGCACAACCGCTTGAAAAACCATACTCAAAGAGTTATCGATGGTTTGCTTCAAATTGGAGGGCTAATCTACTGGGGCCCCCATAGATACTTCCAATACTAGACAATATTTTCATTAATGACTTGGATAATAGAGTGGAGAGTATACTTGTAAAATCTGCAGATGACACCAAGTTAGGAGGCAAGCAGTTTGGAGGTCAGAATTAGAATTCAAAACAACATTGGCAAATTAGAGAATTGGTCTGAAATCAACAAGATGAAATTCAAGTGCAAAGTACTTCAATCAAAAGGGAAAAAAAAGCACAACTACAGAATGGGAAACAACTGGCTAGGTAGTAGTACTGCTGAAAAGGATCTGGGGGTTACAGTGGATCACAAATTTAATAAGAGTAAATGATGTGATGCAGTTGCAAAAAAGCTAATATTATGGGGTGTTTTAATTGTAGTGTCATATGTAAGACATGGGAGGTAATTGTCCCACTCTGCTCGGCACTGGAGAGGCCTCAACTAGTGTACTATATCCAATTCTGGGAGCCACGCTTTAGGAAAGATGGGACATATTGGGAGAAAGTCCAGAGGCGAGCAACAAAAAAAGATAAAAGGTTTAGAAAACCTGACTTATGAGGAAAAGTTAAAACAACTGGCATGTTTAGCCTCGAAAAAAGAAGACGACTGAGGGAAAACCTGCTAACAGTCTTCAAATACATTAAGAACTGCTATAAAAAAGGACAGTGATCGGTTGTTCTTCATGTCCACTGAAGGGAAGACAAGAAGTAGTGACCTTAATCTGCAGCAAAGGAGATTTAGGTTAGATATTAGGAAAAACTAACTATAATAATAGTTAAGCACCAGAATAGGCCTCCAAAGGAGATTGTGGAATCCCCATCACTGGAGGTTTTTAACAACATGTTGGACAAACACCTATCAGAGATGGTCTAGGTTTACTTGGTCCTGAACCTCTGTGCACAGGGCTGGGCTTGATGACTTCGAGGTCCCTTCCAGCCCCACATTTCCTTTATTCTGATTCTACACCTCAGCAAACAGACAGCAATTTATTTCCTCACCAACACCAAGTCCTAGTATCTCTTACTACATTCAATGATAGATTAATATGAATATAATAGCTTGGTGTTTGTTTCAATTATTAGCACAGAATTAGCTAATGTTTCAAGTATTAATCTGAGGCTTTAGAGTTAACAGCCCAGAGAAATGAATGGAATCATTCACACATCTCATAGCTATTCTTTCATACTGACCACAGACTCAGGAACACAAATACCGTGTCAGATTTCACTTTGTATTTTGCACACTTTCTTTGCAACCATGAAAGCTAGATACTTTTTTTTTTTAAATTGAAAGCTTGGATTCTAGAGCAGAACTGGACAGTAACTGCAAAAAGAAGTTGTGCAAATATTTACATCAGTGGTTCTCAAACTAGGGCCGCCGCTTGTTCAGGGAAAGCCCCTGACAGGCCAGGCCGGTTTGTTTACCTGCTGCGTCTGCAGGTTCAGCCGATCGCAGCTCCCACTGGCCGCGGTTCGCTGCTCCAGGCCAATGGGGGCTGCAGGAAGCGGTGCGGGCCAAGGGACGTGTTACATAGTCATATTACCCAAAGGGGAGTTGGATATTGTTCAGTGCTTTATTTGAGTCAGTGTGACCAACTAGCACTTTCTTTCCTTTTGTCATGCTCTCAGGTAAGTCAGGGGCACTGCTCTCTAGCATCCTCACCATGCAAGCAAGCACTATTCCTTTCCCACCAAGCCTTATATGGAGCACATCTTTATGTTGCTTCACATCTTCTACTGCCACACAACATCAGGCACAGCAGCCAGTAAAGAAAACAAGGGTAAGGAGGTCTAATGATACTCCCCATTCTTCAGCCAGCAGGGTAAGGAGAAGGGAGAAAGAGAGCAAAATAAAACAACGTACTATTATCAAAAATAATTACATTTATATAGTCTATCACCCCAAAGGGCTGTAAAGTGCCTCATGAAGTATATATTTACAGTAATACTGCAATACAGCCACTTCTGGGGGAGAAAACAGCAGCCTATATACAACATATGGCACAATAGCAGGGAGAAAGGAAAATGTGAGGCGAGATCTACAGGACAGAAAAATGTTTAAGTATATTGAGCTCTACATAAGGTGGCCCACATTACCACAGTATTTGAGAGCCTCAATCTTGTAATTGGTCAAGCCTGCACAGCCTTGCATTCAACACCACGGCATTTCTGTAACACAATAACTTTTCAACGATACATCTGATCGTTTTCAAAACTTCAGGGAATGTTCTAAGGCATTAAGAGAGAGAATCCTATTGATCTTTGGAGGAAACTGGAAAACCAAAATGGGGAGCATGGGGGACACAGGGAGCCTCTGCCAACTGTTCAGAACAAATTTAACACAATCACAGCTCCAAACATCTTTGCAGTTTTCTTTATATCAAGCAAAAGGTTGATGGCACATATTATGTCTTCCAGTATACAAATGCCCTCATTTACCTTCATCCTCCCATACAGTTTAATCACGCTGACACCCTGAATGACTTATCGTCCAGACAGAAAGACAACAAATAATGGTGGATGGATGAAGGGGGAAACCATGGCAAGCACACAGAGCTCCTGGCTTGGGGGCACCCTTGTATGAGAGGAAGAAGAAATAGGGCACACACACAACCCCTAGAAGGGGGAGATTGGGAGGAGTTGCAATGAGTCCCTGAAATAGAGGAGGATGAGAGGATGGCACATAGGGAGCTTGTGGGTGGGAATGGAGAGATGCAAGGAGCCCTTGGTGTGTGCAATAAGCTCAGACTAAAGACACTACAAAACGTGTAACTCCCTATGTATTTATCCTCATAACCAGGAATCCTAGAAATCGGTTTACCATGGAAAAATGCAGAATTTGCATTTTTACATAGAATCTTTAGTTTTTATATTTTGTGAAAAAATAAAACCATGTACAGTAAAACCCATTTATCCTAGCTGCCATTATCTGGCTTTCTGTATTAACCAATCTGGGGCTGTCAGCCCCCACCGCTGAAGCTCTCCGGATTATCAAAATTTTTGATTATCTGATCTGGCCCCGGTCCCAGTTAGATCAGATAAATGGGGTTCTATTGTATATCAATAAAACATTGTGTTCAACTGATATTTATATATATTGTGGCTAGGGAAACTAAAGTTCAGTGTTATTTTAATTGCAGAAAAATGTGGATTTTTATGGTTTTTTTATCGTCGAGAATTTGGGGGGTTTTAATCATGGAAACTAGGATCCCTGCTCATAACACCCTTTTAAGGTAGGAAAGTGTTATTCCCATTTTACAGATGGGGAATGGAGGCACAAAGACTAATAATGCCTAATAAGTGACTTACAAGTTTAAGACATTTTTGAAAATGTGATTTACAGACTTATGAAATTTGTATCCTAAATGAATGATGCCAGGTCAGATAGCAAGCCTGTGTTGGAGCAAGGAACTGAACCTGGGTCTCCCGAGTGCCGGGCTAGTACCCTCATCAAAGGAACAGCCTTCCTTTTATATGGTCTATGTTCAAAATTGTACCAGTTTAACTAAAGATGCAGCTGTAAACCCAAGTAGTTAAACCAGTTCGAAACCCTGTGTGGACACACTTAATTCAATTGCATTTGGCTAATCTCAATTTATCTTAACTCCATTCCTTATCAAGTTAACCTAAAATCAAGTTAAGACATGCTGAATTAAATTTTTTTAAAGTGTAGGTTTGGCACTAGTTTAATATATCAGCCTAACAAAAAAAATCACATCTTTATTTAAACCAGTGCAAATTTATTTCAAGATAAACCTAAGAGAAGATGGCAGAAATGAAAAGGAGACAGACAACAGGAGGAAGAGAGATTGAAAAACTAAACAAAGTCAAAAGCTAAAGGGAGAGAGAGAAGTCCAGAGAAATAAAAATAATCCATCCGAAGAGATGTTCCCGGTAGGAGTCCCAGATAGGAAACACTGCCTACAGAAAAGCCACTGCAAAAATGGCAAAAGTACAAAGAGGCAGACACATCACCTAACAATGTAGAAAAACTGGAAAAAGACCGGGGAGGGAGGTGGGGGGGGTGAGGGGAAAAGGGAGAGTGTAAGATGGGCTGGTCATAAACCCATAGAGCTCACTACTTACAAATCTATGGGGAGACTCTATTTTAGTATTAGTGCCCAATGTCCTTGCTTCCTAGTTCCTAGCTCAGAAAAGACTGAGTGGGCATCCCATTGAGCACAGATTTCGGGAGCATGGTGAAGTGGAATGTGTCATGACATCTAAAAGACATTTTAGTGGCATTGTTAAGTAATGAGTTTAATGCTCAGCCTGAAGTATTTAAAAAATGAACTGCAAAGCAAAAGAGGTAACTGAGTTAGGCATAAAGTTTCTATGCAGAATATTTTTATTAAACAAGTTGTGAGAGTCAGTACAAAAATTAATTAAAATAAACTTTTGAAAGTAATTTTTCCTTTGTCAGACAGACATTCTCTGTATGTCCTGATTCACTGTGATATCCCAGAATGTGGCATCAAACACCATAAATTTCAGTGGATCCAACGCAATCTCTCTTACGCTGAGGCAGTGACATACCAGAAACTTTGTGATGTCATTCTGCTACACAGTAGCCTATTATGGATTGCGTGGTTTCGAATGAAACTTCTGAAATATTGTCAGTGAGCCAGGAAATACCACGAGGATTACCCAGATGGGAAAAAACACAATATTTTTAAAAAGTCAAAATTTCTGTGTTTAATATCCTTAACAAGCTAATTAGTGGCGGCACGCTGCCCAGAAATCTCAGAGAACTAATTTTTTGTTTAAGCTCTGCATTGCCCCTTAAAAAATGAAATGAAGTTATTAATGGGACTGCATGACTGATGCACAGGACCTTTAGGGAGCCATCCTTTGACCAATAGGAAGCAGGTATTTCATATCTTCAGTGGCTCAACAGTCAATGAAAAAGTGCCATGAAGGAGAAAAATACTAACTAAATGGCAGATGAGGTCAAAATTTCAGGGTGCTTGTTTACTTGGATACATGGCTCAGTATAACAATCAACTTTAGAACCATCTCCACAAAGAGGCCCCAAAGCCAGGGAATAATTTTGGAACACAATCCCTCATTCTCACATTTTTATGAGGTGTATAAAAAGGACATTTTCCCCCATGGCATGAAATGACAATCCATAAGTAAATTATAGATTTCTCCTAATGAATCAAATCACATAAAAAGAAATATTTTCTCATGCGATACCTTCTAAAATAGATCCTTCTGCAACGATTAATGGAATTTCTACTACTAGCTAACCCTCTTGGTTTTGGAAAGAAATGTGAAACCACTTTATTACAGTACACATTCAGGAGAAAGAGTGGTGCAGCAAAATGCAACTGCTGAGAATATTACTACCACCATTATTTGAATCCATAACATTGTTCCAAAGTATTTCTCATGAACCAGTGTTTTTCAGATTGAGGTAAATAATGATGTTTTGTTGTTTGTAACAATTACAGAGGAATACCTCCAATCTTTTGAGATGGCTGGCTTTAAAAAACTAAAATAAAAAATTGTTATTCGAAGTTAAAGAGGTGGGCAAATGGGAAAAAATGTAAGTATTCTATGAAAAGTTAGCCTCATCTATATATATTACAACTCAAAAAATCTGTTAATTCAAACACATTTCCTATCACATCCACAACAATCACCATTGACATGCATTGCCAAACTCCTTTTTCAATTCCAGCATACAACCACAGAATTCCAGGGGGCGGGGAGGGGAGAATCACACTCAAATGCAAACTCAACTGTGACCTCAACAAGATACTTTAATTTTGTCAGACAGACACACTTTTGAAGCCTAGGATGTGCTATTACCCATTAAGAAAATCTGAGGTCGGAGTCCTTAACAGTAAGTGCCATTTAAAGAGTAGAGTGTGGGGGAAATTACAGATAAAGATGTCTGACAGCTGAAGACTGCTGCTGTGGTATAGAGACAGCTTTTCCATGTGACAAACCTTCAATGGTTTGACTTCTGCTCCAGAAAACTGGTATGTCTAAGGGAGGCAAGGCATAAAGAGAAGATAATTAAATGGAGAGGCTAGCAAGGGGGTAGCTGAGGAACTACGGAGACATTCAGGGCAGCAAGAAGAGGGAGGCAAGGTATCCAAGGATTAGTTAGGGAGCCAGGCTAGAAAGGAGAGATAGGGAGGCAGAATTCTATTCTATTCAAGTCCTTATTGCCCCGATATAGCCTGCATCACAAACACCTGCCTGGAAAACTGCTCAAGCCCTGTGGTGGCACATCATGTTCCTCCAAGCCACTCAGCCTGATGTAGACAGGATAAGAAAGCAGGCAGCACTGCATTCTTTTCTTCAAATTTCAAATCCAAAAGTGATGAGACAAATAAAACAAGGCCATTTGAATTACAAACCAGAGTCAGAGCTAACAGAGCGTGGGCAAAATATGGACATCAAAGACTAAAGGGTTTATAAGGGAGCTCATTAATACCTTGTCAATGATGGTGGTGAAATATTCCAGACAGGTGATCCTGGGAAAACTTCAGTGTTGTTAGCAACAAGGTCTCAGACATTAAAGTTCAAAAACTCATCTCCTCACTTGCTTCTCTAAGACTTTCACAGGTCACCTCTTGTCCAACCCACACAGCTGGACACACTTTGGACCTGATCCTCACATTAAATATCAATAGCGAGGACATTACAACCCAGGCATTATCTTGAACAGACCATAACCTCATACAAGTAATAGAGCATTTATAGCTCCCAGGCATCAAGAAAGACACGATCCTGATTCAAGCAGGAAGTATCATGGGCCCCCATCAAATTCCAAAATATACTAAAGGATAATAGCATTCTACCCACAGGATGAGTTGAAGATCTTGTGAATCATTATCTTCATATTCTAGTCTCAACCATCCCAGAGGGCCTCTTCATTCACACATCTATCTGGTTTTTTTGGCACCCCAGGCCAGATTGAGAGGGAAAGAAACCTGAGCGTGATGGTAGAAAACAAAGGCTGAAACAGACAGATTTAAAATGAAGAATTTCTTAAAGCCTACACCAAGACAAGCTTCCTCAGCCTCCACAGAAGTGCCACATCTCACCTTAAGGAGCTATCCAAAGTGGTAAATCAATTCATAATCCTGACTACCACACTCCACAGCAGAACCCAGCAGCAAGGACTATCATCTTACTTTACTGAAAAGATCAGGAGCATTTGTAAACACTTCTCAAACTGCATGGATCCATTCCCCCTATACTGGCCAATAGACTCAAGACCTGTGACTCTGAGACCTTGCCTTTCCTGGTTGGTGAAAGAGTCACAAGTAACTGGTGCCACTCATGACTGAAGTCAGCCAATGCTGCCTTGAGAGAGGGAATCGTCCCTTTCTCATTCAAACTTACAATAGTGACCAACACTGAAGAAAACTACCTTGGATAAATAGGAGCTAGCCAACTACTGTGCAGTATCGAGCCTTCCATTTCTGAGCTATTTCATAGAGATGTTAACTACATGGTTATCTAAGTGAAGCCAACGTCCTGGAGTTGGCAGAATCTGGTTTCAAGACAATACAGGATGAAAACAGCTTTAATGGCACTGACGGATAACTTCCTGGTATTGATAGATAGAGGGCAGACATCCGGCCTCACTCAACTACACCTCTCTCCAGCATTTGACACTGGCAGCCAAAAGATACTACTTTCCCCACTTGAAAGGTGGCAGAGGTCCAGGGAAACAAGTTAAAATGGTTTAAGTCCTTCCTGAAGGGATGCACCCAAAGGACAAATGATCAGAAATTGCATCTCTCCAACCAGACCCCCTCACATGTGGCATCCCCATATGGCTCAATTCTCTCTGGACCAATTCATCACTGACATGTAGCCATCAGAAAAACTGCTAAGATGACATGGACTCAAAGTGCCAGCAATATGCAGATGAGACACAGCTCTATTTAACCTTTACCACATCCCACTAACACCAAGCTGGCCCATTGCTTGGACATGTTCAGCTTATAAATAAAGAACAGGCATTTGATACTCAATACAAGCACCAGAGAGGTGATACTGGTGAGTAGAGGAAAGCTTTGAAGAGTTGGAAGCCATGGTGCAGTCTTCTTTGGTTGATGGTACACATCCACAATGAGTCAAATCTGTCTTTAGGTAAAGTGTGCTCCTTGCTGACACTAAACTCTGACACAAAGTCAGGTAATCTTTCTACTGGACTAGGAGACTATCCCATCCTGCATGCATCTGACGAAGTAGTTATTCACCCACAAAAGCTTATGCTCCAATAGGTCTGTTAGTCTATAAGGTGTCACAGGACACACTATCGCTTTTTACAGATCCAGACTAACATGGCTACCCCTCTGATACTTATCCCATCCTGGTAGGTGATGATCTGTCCTTAGTTATATATACAAACACCTTTGTCACATCCCAGGTGGACTATAGCAATGCAATATAGTTGGGCACAAAGCATCAGCCCTTAGATAATTCCACCTAATTCAGAACGCAGCAGCATATCTCCTCAGCAACATGGGCTATTGAAAGTACATCAAAATTATCCTCTGCTCTCTATCCCTGGCTTCCCAAAGAACAGGGAGTCAAGTTCAAGGTCCCAGTCCCTATCTTCCAGGCTCTCAATGGCCTGGTCCAAGGATATCTAAAAGATTTTCTAAAGCTGTAAGAGAGAGACTGTGGTCAACAACTCTGTTCTTCAGGCACTACAGAACTTTTTACCACAAAGGTAATGATAATCTGCACAGGAGACAGATTTCTCAGTGGCTGGTCCCAGACTGCAGAAGAAACATCCACAGGAACCAAGAACTATGCCAAACCTCACATTCTGCTCCTAAATTCAAGACATACACCTCTACCCCGATATAACGCGACCCGATAGAACACGAATTCTGATATAACGCGGTAAAGCAGTGCTCCGGGGGGGGACGGGGCTGCGCACTCCGGCGGATCAAAGCAAGTTTGATATAACGCAGTTTCACCTATAACGCGGTAAGATTTTTTGGCTCCCGAAGACAGCGTTATATCGAGGTAGAGGTGTACTTATTTAACCTTGTCTTCCCCAATATAAACACATAGCAGTATGTGCCTATTTAAGTTTTGGTAATTTAAAAAATAAACTAGACTGTATACAATTTCCCTGCTGAGGAGGGGATGAGAGAAAAAATGAACCACATGTGACAGATGTTAGTCACGTAGCTTAATACACTACTAGAAGGCACTCAAATATTACAGTGATTAGGGTTATACAAGAACCTACATGCAACAGAATAGAATTATACCAGGCCTATACCTCCAATGTTTAGCAGAAAGTTTCCTTTTGCCAAATTCAGTGGTCCACCTGTTTACAGAGGGAAAACATGGTGAACACAATAATTACATTTATTTTATTAATTTCAGTTATTTTCAAATTAACTAATATTTCATGTGAAATTAAGTGTGTAAGATAATGACATGGAAAAGTTACAGAATTTAAAAAATAAAAGATTCTAAAAATTGTCAGTTGTAATGTGGCTTTCCTGTTGAAATTCTACGTTTTTAGAATTTGACAATGATCTGCAAAATTCAAGTTTGTTCTTATTAAAACAGTATACTTTGCGTAATGGTCAACTGGAGATTTTATTTAGCTTTAAGGGTCTTAATTTACAAAAGTTCTAAAATTATTCACTCTGCTCTATAAAACCTGTGAATGTGGAAAAACTGTCATATCATTTATTCAAAATATTCTAAAAATGCACCAAATTGTAATTATTCAACCAGCCACACTATAAAATGCTTTTTGCTACCACATGTTCTTACTGAGTACTATGCATGTGATACCATCAGAACTGCTTAATGCTTATATAACCTTGTCAATTACCAGTGCATTATATCATATCTAGTAGCCTATCCCAGGATGGGCTTGATCAGTGCTGCTCTGCCTCTCTATTTTCTCAAGTCTTCTCTCTGCCCTTTGTTCTGCTATTGCCTATGAAATGCTCATTGCTGGGTGATGATACAGAGATAGAAAAATTATCTTACCTTCCATCCCCTCACCTTGTTAATTCATAATTTGCAGATGAATTGCCTAAAATGTTTTTTACCCCAGAACTGTTCTACTGATCAAAGGGCGTTCAATTGCTGCACATTATATAAAATGTCATTTACGGAATAATTCTTTCAAATTGGATCAAAATGTAACAGTAGTTTGTTACAAACATACAGACAACATTACAAAAGATACTTCATAGATGGAGCAGCAGTACCACTATTACTTAGCCAGACCAATAAAGAGATTCACCCCATGGCCATCAGGGAGCTTTGTTCCATGACAGTGACTAATGGGATTTAAGTTTAAGAAAAAAGGTACACCTAGAGTATTTTAGTCAATACAAGTACAGTATGTGTATTAATACAAATAATGATCTGCCAAGTTAACTCTGCCATGATAATGATCTGCCAAGTTAACTCTGATGTCACAATTCTACTACCCAATAATGAACTGTTCTGTCTTGGATCCTAAAACCTTTTGTCTGCTAATACTAACAGCTTCAGCCCAAGCTATAATGTATGCTGAGCGAAGCTTTTTAAATAACTGTGGGTCAGGCTGACATTGTACCATAGTAGACAAATCAGCAGTTAAATTTAACAAAAAATACCACTGTTCTACTCATAACTTAGTTTAGATTTAAACGAACACAAGTAGAATATTTTAGATCAGCTCACTTCCCCACTAAAGTTAAGAGCAGCTTCAGCTAGATTTGTGGCTATTCCTCAAGTAAATGCAGCAGAAAATAAGGCGGAGGCTAAATCAGAATTAGTCAGTGAGATTGCTCCCAAAATGTAATAGCTTTCACTGTGTGGATACAATCCCCACATAGTCGATATAGATTACATCTGCCTACCTCTGATGTCACAGTGCTGCATAACAACTAGGACAGGTGGAGGAGAAAAGGGGAAGGGACAAGGAGAAAGAGGGAAGAGAGATGAAGTGGAGGTGGGGGCTGCAGGTAAAAGGTAAAGCTACCTCCGAAGTCACAGACCTACCAGTATGAACCAGTCTATATATAAATGGTATTGTTGGCATGTGAGTCCTTGATGCAACCTCATTTGTTCACTCATTTCACTCCACCAATGATATCATAGCATGCAAATGATCTGAACAGGCAGAGGGAAAAAAGGGGGGCGGAGGGGTCTGATGCCAAATGGCAGTGAGAGGATAGAGGAGCACCTCTTCCAACACCAGTTCCAAAACCCATGAATTTCATTGTGTAAGTAGCTACCTCCGCCTACTCTAAAAATATACAACCTCAGACCCTCATTTCCCTTTCTTAGGTTTGGCTTTAACAAATAAATTAATAATATTACAAAGTTCAACTCAAGCCTTCTCTGCAGCCACGTCCACTGCTAGGGTTCCTACCTTAGGATTTCTTATGCTACATCCTTTCTCCCAAGAAAGCAATTTCCATCCCCCTTACATATGGCTGAGGTAATGAGCCTTACTGCGTCTTTTCCTTGAAAAAACACTAGCTGCTAAATAGGTAAGGTGCTGCAGAGAGACACTCCCTAGGTGTTCACGCACAGGTACTATTTTATTTAATTTAAAGGCAATTTTAATGTTGGGAGCAGATACTTTCCATAATACGTTCAATTATAACATCTCATTGTTTTGAGATATATATTATATATATATGCGCCACTGAATGTCTCTCAATTAAATACAATATTGCATCTCAGATTTACACACATTTTATATGTACAGTAGATCTATTCAAATACAGAAAAAAAAAACTGCTAAAGGAACATTAAGGTTGCACAGTGAAGCAGTGTAAACTTAGCAAATACCACTATTAAAGTTTCCTGTGAAACCTTAATGCAAGCGTACAAGGGAGCTGAATTATGATGATGTTTAATTACAGGATCACAAACTGTATTTTTCAGAGGACCCTGGCCTCATTTAGTCCACAGGATGGAGCTCACTGAATAGGTAACTTTTTTCCTCATCATTCAGTGTGTGCTTTTATGCCTTTACCACACATCATCCAAACCCTGCAGTGAAAAGAGAATTGTTACTTTTCTCATGATACTCATTTTCTATAGCATTCATCACCACACTATTTAAGTGCTTCACAAACATTAATGAATTAATCTCCACAGTACTCCTGTAAGGGAAGTATATTATCCCTATTTTGCAGATAGGGAATAGAAGCACTGTGATCTTAAGGTCAAAACTGTTAAGTGTCCACCAGTGTTGCATGCCCAACTAGAGATGCCTTGAGCTGGATTTTTCAGAGTACTTAGCATTTTTATATTACCCTATAGATTCAAAGCAGCTACCACTGACTTCACCTGCATCTGAGAGTGCTCAGCACTTGTGCAATCAGGCTCTGGTTATCTTAAATTGGGCAGCCAATAAAAGAGTAACACGCAGTCAATGGCCACCTGGGTAAAGCTTGGTTTAAGTGACTTGCCCTGCATTACATATGAACTCTATAGAGGAGGCAGGCATAGAATTTAATTCCACAGGGTGGCACTGCATTGCCATAACCACAAAACCCTCCTTTCTCGTCCTATAATCCCCTGCCTCAATCACTACACACCCTCTAACTTCTGCACTAAGTGAGGCACAGGTCCTTCAGACAACAGCCTCATTCCCTACAAAACCATCCAGAGCACGGAATGTGGCAGGTATCCTATGGGAACAATAGTACGTGATCATCTAGTTCAGGGGTTGGCAACCTTTCAGAAGTGGTGTGCCGAGTCTTCATTTATTCACTCTAATTTAAGGTTTTGCGTGCCAGTAATATATTTTAACGTTTTTAGAAGGTCTCTTTCTATACTAAACTATTGTTGTATGTAAAGTAAATAAGGTTTTAAAAAGGTGTTTAATAAAGGTTTAAGGTGTTTAAGAAGCTTCATTTAAAATTAAATTAAAATGCAGAGCCCCCTGGACCGGTGGTCAGGACCCGGGCAGTGTGAGTGCCACTGAAAATCAGCTCACGTGCCATCTTCGGCACACGTGCCATAGGTTGCCTACCCCTGATCTAGTTAAAAATATACCATAATGCAAATGGCACAAGGAGGCCAGAACAATGGTTTCATGGACCCTTAATTGTGGCATTCCCTAATTTTTGAGTGCTTGACTTTATCACCTTAACATTTGTTTAACATGGGGGGGAAGAGGATTAATGTAATTTTTCAAGCTTAAACACCCCATTGACCAAACACACATTCCATCATGTGGAACTATCCTTACCCCCACATGGGTTATTAGCAGGGTTGGAAACTCAAGAACTTTAACACAGACCTCTGCAATTTAACTAATGGAGTAACTGTTGGTAGTAGTAAGCCGTTATCCTCTATGTGCACCAACCACTAGAAGATGATGAGACACACCTTACGAGTGGGTTTCACAGCTATTTGCTAGACAGATGAAAGTTGGAACTCAGGAATTCTATTCTATTCCAGGTTCTGGAGGGTGTGCATTCTACTGGTTACAGACCCTTCTGTTGTTCTGTCCCCCAGCATGCCCTCTTCTGGGCTGCTGATGGGGACTGGGGACATGCCAATCACCTTCTCTTCTTATCAATCCCACAACCCTTCCATGTCCTCTGAATCAGGTTGCTTCCTCTTCCTCCTTTCTGCATGGACACCAGCAAGAGGAACACAGAGCTTGAGAGAGTCTTCTAGCACTCAATTCTGTGCCCAGAATCACAGCAGCCCTCTGGCATGTGGGAGGAGCAACTGCAGGGAAAGTTCTGCTCAGACAGAATCTTTGGAGAATTTAGCTGTCCAACTAACAAGCGTCTGAGCATGTGTCAACAATGATTTTTCAAAAGTTTAATCTTCTGCTAAATGTGTGGCTCTTCAGAATGATGACAAAAGGCTGCTTTCTGACCCTAGGGCAACAGCTCTGTCAAATTTCAAATCCCTGCTCCAAAGCATGGAGGCAACAGAGCTTCTCAATGAAACAACTAAGATTTTTGGTTGTTCCCCCCCTCCTCCCAATACTGGCAATAAAACTTTCTTTCCATATTCTAAGAAACAGTTGAGCCATTTGCTCTAAAACATTTTTTTTAAATTCAGCCTGAAGCAGACACCCACCATGGAAAATTTCAGCCCAGTTAAAGTTTAGCTAAATTTTGAGCAACTAAAAACAAGGTCTTGTAATAGGAAACAGTAGTGGGCAACTATTTATTTACAGGAGTCACTGCCAGTTCCCATCTATTTCATATTCATATTTTATATATATATATAAATAAAAGGAGAGAGAGAGAAAGAATGAGAATAGAATAGAAGGGAACCGCCAGTGACTCCTGTAAATAAATAAATAAAATAAATAAATAAATAAATGTGGGGGGAGGGTTGTATATATAATATAAATAAAACCACACACACTCTTACACATACTAATTTATAACACCTAGTGGCCCCAACCAAGATCAGGACCCACTATATTAGGCACTGTGGATACACGTATAAGACATTCCATGCCCCAAACAGTTTACAGTCTAGGCTATTCCTAAAAGATAAAAGCACCCTTTTAACACATGAATCATAGATCATATGTTTAGAATATGAAACTTAACCCTTTCTTTCTCGCTCTCTCTCACACACACACACACACACACACACACACACACACGTATATTTTCCGCTTAAAAACCTCCAAGATTTGTAAGTACAAAAATATCATATTCTTCCTTTTTATAAATCACCAATCTTATGAATGTCGCCCCTACTACTGATATCACTGAAGGAAGAACCCTGCTGGATTTCTATCTGAGCAAGGAATTTGGGCTGCAATGGTAGCTTAGAAGTTTAATGTCCTTCTACATAAGATCTCTTTCCCCACCGTCAAAAGGGGATGCATGTTTAGGAGGAAAGAAAATTTCAATATATAAAAAAAAATATGCAATCCTTTAGGATTTGTGAAGTACATATTGTTTTTTCATTAGCCTACAGTAAAGTAATTTTTATGGAACACTTTTTAGTACTTTTTGGAGGAAAAAAGGAAAAATTAACTATAGGTAAGCACTTGTCACAAGAAACATTCTTTAAATGCAGTTGCACTTTCTCCACACAAATCTGAAATTTAAAAATGGATTTGCAGCTTTATTCTGCTGTTTTCACTTTAGAGAAGTTTTTCCAAGTTTAAAAAAAAAAAAAAAAAGGGCTAGGAAGACTAACAAGTCAGCTGCACTGTCACCACACCTAAATTTGAAATACTGAAGTCTACAAAAATTAACATTCTAAATAATATAATTAAATATTAAATAAAAAAAATTACACTTCTAACCTACCTCTACCTGATTATGTTCTGTAAATAATGTGATTTTCTGTCATTTCTTCCTAGTCCACAATATCATGCACTAAAAGGAGAAGCTATGACATCATTAGAAGTTCCTGACACACATGCTCTTTCCCCCCTACCCCCCATCTGCTTGAAAGGAGTGGGATTTGGGTTTCTTGAAAGGAGTAATCTTTCTTCTCACCTTTTGAGAAATGTAGCGTTGTAACTGTTTATTATATTTTATTCCAGCATCTTGAGCCTAAAGGGCACATTTTATAAATATTTTTTTAAATGATAAAAGTTGTGTAATTCACCTAAAGATAATCAGTGAAAACACAGGATGTCATTGGAATAATGATCCCATCCATATCCTTGAGTATCTATAAATTTCAAAAGTTCATAGGAACACAGAAATTGCCATATTGCATTTGATTATGCTCCGGTATCCTGTCTCTAGTAGTGGCCAGCACCAGATGCTTCAGAGGAAAGAGCAAGGAACTTCTCATTAGGCAAATGTGAGATAATCTGCCCCCCCCCATATTAGATCTAGTCACTAGAGATTTCCTTCAACCCTGAAGCATGAGCTTTTATATCCCTACAGAAATCTGACAGAACTATAACAACTCTGGATATTATTAGCCATATCAGTGTCTAATCTCTTTTTGAATCTTGCTAAGATGTTCAGCCTCAATGACTTCCAGTGGCAGTAAATTCTACAGTCTAATTATGCAGTGTGTGAACAAATACTTCCTTGCACTGGTTTTGGATTTGCCACCTTTCAATTTCATTGAATGCCCTCGTTTGTATCTTAAGACAGGGAAAACAGAAACCACCAACCTGCCCTCTCTACAGTAGTCATCATTATAGGCAGGGTTGATAGCACTGCCTGGTAAGGTTGCCTGACACTCTCCACTATCAGACCCCATTTATAATTGCTTATAACTTTGTTTGGGCTTAAATTTTTCATGCTGAATGTCTGCCTCAGCCTGAATTTTTGGGAAAAATCTTCAGCTAAAATGGTTCAGCCATTTTTGAGAACAAGGCTAGGGAAAAATAATTGGTTTGCCCATGTTAAAAAATGCTGATGAGCTTTTCTTTCAAAAGTTTTACTGCCCCCGTGTTTTGAAGTTGGAACTTGACATTTGGGGTTGGGGGGTACCCCGTGCATCAGCGATGTCCCTGTTACTGTTCCTCTGCAAACCTGGTCTAATTTGGCCAAATTATATGCCTTTGAAAGAATCCCAGTTTGCACATGCTCAGTACAGAGTTAAATGTTGGCAACTAAATTCCCTGAGGAGTCTATCTGCACTCCAGTATGGTGTCAAGCAGGACTTTCCCTGAAATTGCAGCTTTGAGCTGTTGCAGGCTGTGCTGGGTCCAGGCACCTGAACGCAGATTCTCTCTATTGTGTTCTCAATGAGCCCCCATTGTGCCTGGAAAGAGGAGAGGAGGTTGTTATCTCTTCTGCATTTGAATCTGGCAACAGCCAGACCTGCCAAGGGTGGTGATGAACTGGGACTGGAGGCTGATAGAGAGGGGAGGAACAGACTGGTTTGGCAAGGAGACTAGAACTGGGAGCCAGGGGGATTAGAACAAGATTGGATGGGGGGGAAGGAAGAGAGGAAGGACACTAGGACTTTTTTTTTTTTTTTTTTTTGTATTTTATCCAAAATTTATTGACAGTCAGATGGGTGAGGCTACAGGGACAGTATGAAAGTCATGTTCTCCCCCTCACATTCTAGAGACGTCTTTAAAGCCTTCTGTTCACATCTTGACACTTAATGTTGCTCTGTGGCTGAATCCCATGCTCTTGAACCAACTGTATTTGTCTGTGCAGCCAACTGCGCAGGTAAGTCCCACCCATCTCAGACACACTTTCGTTTAGTGCTGCTTTTGTCTGAAGGAGCATCCTTCTGTAAGCCTTGCCGTTCCTCCAGTGGGCTGGCACAGCACAGTTGAGCAGGAAATACACAGAACTACAGTCTGAGCATAGCTGAATACAGTGGTGATTTTATAGCAACTTGGGACACTTCACATCCATGAAATAGGAGTTCGGACTCTGGACCAGACGCTTCTTCCTGTGTTTCCACTTCTCCTCCTCGGGGGAGGAATGCAGCAAGTCTTTCACCAGAGGCACCTTCGCATGGAGGGCTGGACAAGGAGATTGGGATTGAGAAACAATGGGTGGGGGAAAAGGTGAGGGAGAGAAGAAGAGACCTATCTAATTGTGTATATGAGAGAGAGAACTGAGACTGGGACAGGGTACCTGGGAGGGAGGAACACTGAGATTGGACAAGGAGCGGAAAAATCGGAACCCAGTGGGAACAGAGAATAGGGGGGCGGAGGAAGACCGGAGGCCAGATGTGGGAGAGAGAGATTGAGAAGGGAGCCAGGACTGGCTAGGCAAAGAGACTGTATTTGGGGGAGAGGGGGTGTTTTTTTCTTCATTAAAAGTCCTAAACAACTCCTTGTAAATTAGCAAATTACAAATTTGCTAGATTTAATTAGAAAACAAAAACATTTGAAAGATAACATATTTCTACTTTTGGCAGTACATTAGCAGAAAAACAGGAAATGAATCAGCCTGCAATAATAAATCTTGAAAAGTTGAAACACACAATGAAAGTTTTTGGTCCTACCATAAAGTGGGGGGAGGGCAGAGGAGAGGGGGCAGCAGCAGGGAGGGGTGTTTTTCTGATAGCAGCTTCTATGGATAAACTGCCATCTCAGACAGCATACATTTTGATGGACATCAAAATGATCTTTGGGAGTGGTCAAGAATAGTACTGGCTGATATAGTAAAACCCCTAGCTGAGAATAGCCAAACGGTTGGAAGGCCAGAAAATTGCTACTGCTAACAAATTTTGCATAAGAAAGCTGATGAGGCCAATAGCAGACTAAATATTAGCTTTTTCAGAGAAGGGAAAGACAAGTTACATCTCCTTACAACAAGATACTAAGCGGTCCTCTTCATCTTGTCTCTGAAGTTTCAAGTTGTGCAAATGGATTTTGTTTGTTTTATAATTGAGAATTATACATGACCTGCATGCAACTGGGCTGACTTGCAAAACAATAGCAAAGGTGAGAAAAGACTGCCATCTAAAACATCACTACCAGGTTAAAAATCTGTAAATATTCACAGAGGCTGAAGAGATGTGTTGCTTCTCAAAGAGCAAAGTGATCTGTTTCCTATTTCCCCCTCCCCATTATAAAACCCAAAAAGCGAATGCACCCTTTAATTTTAATGTTGCAACTTAAATTTTTACTGATAGTAATTTTCTTAGGAGTGAAAGATATGTACTGTGTACTGCGCTAACTTATAAGACTGATATTTTCCCTGCTGAAATTCTGTTTAGTCTTTATCTTCTATCCATTCTGATTGGATACAAAGTATATAGTGACATCTACAAATTGACAAAAGCTATTAAAGTTTTAAAAGGTAATTTCAGTATTTCAGTAGCAACTCTGGAGCTACTGCTCAGAGGAATTATTTTTAAGACCCCATTTTAGGGCATTTAAAACTTTCTGGGGGGGAAAAAAAAATCACTAAAATGTCATGTTTGTTTTTAATACTCTAAGAAACTTAAGAAGTTTGGTAAAAGCCTGTTCAGCCATTTGAATTACCAGGAGTGTGAAAAGGAAGACTATTTTATACTTTAAGAAGTTTTAGATCTCTTTATATGCTCAGATTAATTCTAATTTCTGCATTTGAAGTTAAGTGCGTGTATAAAAAAAGTCTTCAATGAGGAATGTGTGCTCTGAGATTTAAAAAGGCTGGCTGAGAAAGTTAAACAACCAAATACGTAACTTTATGGCTCAAATTTTACGTGTTCGAAAAGCCCAAAAACTGATAGCTATGGTTCCCCCAGAAACCATCACTTGGCCCTCTTAGAAAATACTGTATTCATGAATCATCCTAAATTCATGAAATATTGCATATGTACAAGAGGGTTAAATTCCAGCTGTAGTGGGAATCCTATAATTTGATTACTTTTGTACATGTAAAAAAACTGTAATGTCACATTAAAGTACTTGCTTTTTACTTTTGGCATAAGATTCCATTTCACATCTGCTTTTTGTCTCTAATGCGTGCACAATACTTTGAAGATATAATCCACTATACAAATGCTAAGTATTTAACATTTAAGTTAATTCTCGTGCTTGTAAGTGGTGCCAGACTGATTGAACAGGTATACCACAAGTAGTACAAAATGCTCACACTATTCTAAACATATTTCTACCTTGAATACATTTTTAAAAGGTTGCTTGCTTTCCAAGAGGGCATATACCCAATTACGGCTATGTTTTAGCCTCTCCCACCAAACTCCACTCCTCCCCTCCCAGCAGAAACAAAGATTCTTTCTAGGTAGAGAGAAACAGGGGGATAAAGTTTTTCTACTACTCCCACGCAGCTGCTTGGATCAGCATTAGCATTCTAACAGAAATGTAGCTCTATCCTTCATCTCAACTGCCAAGGTAAGAAGTAGCATGTAGAGAGGAATGAAGACATGACAAAGCACAGGTAAGCTACCGTGATGTCTCCTCTGGATTGCTAAAAGTGGAAAAACAACATAGCTGCTTTGTGCCTACAGATGGCACAAGCATACAGTAGAACACTTTTAATTTGCCCTAATGACTGGGAGCTCCACTGACAATATCAATTTGGTGAATTAGCAAGAGAACAAACAAACATCTATTATGATACTTGTAAAAAATCAGCCAATTAAAAACTGGCAAGTAAAGGGCAGATGGGGATAGTCAACTATTCTACCTATAAATTTACTTTTTTAATGTATATATTTATCTCCCCTGTCCTGTCCCCTTCCCTTACCCCACCCCAGGATTCATTTTATGTTCTTTTCTTAAATTGCAGGTTCTCTGACTCAGGCATTGTAATTTCATACAAATCAGTATACTACCTAGCACAACAGGCCCCAAGACCTGACTTGGATCCCGAATGCTACCACAATTTTTTAATAATAATGGTAGTTGGATGTGGTGTATAACAAAAGCGTATTTTGATCATCAACTATACTTTAGCTTTATTATACTTCATAGTACATTACTAAGTGTATTTAGTATGTTTTGTAAAAATAATGAAACCTTATTAATATAGACCCTTATTACAACATCCGCTATTCAACCCATGAAAGGAATTGAGAGACAACCAATTTTTTGCACAGATTAAGAAGCGTGCAGTTCAGCAAGGTTCTATGGAATCTGATGTGATTCATGGCACCCTGCTGTAAAAAAAAAATTTTAAGCACCTACATTTAAACTAGACAACTTTTCATGCATTTTTACACAGAACTTGAAGTTCATATTTAAATATTTGTAAGTTAATGTGTTAGTTACTAAAAAATGAGAGCATAGATCTATTGTGTCTTTCAAACTCACATTGATGTGTTTTATTTCAGGAAGTGAATAAAGCAGTTGATATTTTAATCTCTCTCTCAACCACAATTAAAAAAATATATCTTCTACTGAAAGAAACTTCAGACTCTCACTCTGCAAATATGAGAAAGCACCATTTTGTTTACACAAATGTAATAGCTATTTTTTAAAAAGAGCTATCAAGTTATTTAAAGCTCCAGTATTATAGAAAAAAACAGATTATTGAGAGAGTGAAACCTGGGGGGAAAAAAGAGTCCATGTTTTTGTAAATAAAGATCTGCAGAGTTGAGGAGATTACGAAGGATGAATGCCTACACAAATGGTGCATTTCTTAATGTGACTGTTCTATTTTGGAAAAGTATTGTCCCAGGAGGTCTTCCCTTTGCCTACAGAGCCAGAAGAGTAACTAAGAGACTGTCTTCATCTATTCAGCTTTTTGTTTGAACAATGCTAGTCAGACATTCCACAATCTCACAAAAGCCAAATACAAAGGTCAATTGTTACTGTTAAATGTTCGCAAATATGCAGCAAAGAGGATGAAAGTTTGGAAAAAAGAACAGGCAACAAAACAGTTTAAATATGGCTTTTATGGCTACTTCTATGGGCAACTGGGGGAGGAGCAGAAAAGTGTTTTCTTTAGACCTAGGCTCTACTTCAGTATTTAAGAATGTGTCAATAACCGTGTATGTCTGTATTTTGTTTTATGCAGTCAGGACAATGTCATCCTGACATATGAACTTTTATTTTCAGATTATACTTTCCTTTATTGATGTCAGGAAGAAACATATTAGAATCAAAAGATATGAAGTCTGTGTAAATTCAATTGTATCATACTCAAAAGGCAGAAGAAAGGCAGTCTTTCTTAAAATTCAGAGTACTTCAACTGGGTGATGGAGGGAGGAAAGTGTTAAAGTGAGCTTATCCCACCATAAAGAAATGTGAAACTTAATTTCTGCCCCGAAAGAGATGTACCTGAACATTATTTCTTACATTTCCAAATTCATGGGAAAATGTCACCATTGGAAAATTAAAGATTTTTAGAAATTGTATTTATTAGTAATTGATATATCAGTTTATATCATAGCCACCTAAGGTCTGATCCTAGGAGCAACCCTTCAAAACTCAAATTGACTTTGTTCAGTACCTTCCAGAATGAGGCCGTTAACTCCTACAATCATCTCCTTTTGCAATTAAGTTGTGCAAGAACTGTTATAATGCTGACAGTGTACATTCTATTAAAACATTACAACAGGGACAGAGTGCTCTTCTCTAGCAACTGGCTTATTTCTTTAAAAAGAATTGAAAGGTACTTATGAAGTGTAAGGGATTTGAATATACTTTAAAAGTGCTGTACATTAAGAATAGTTAGAGATATCTATAGCCTAGTGTAGTTATAAGCTTTGTGAAATTCCAATGTTTGAGTAACTTTTGTTTAGTTCATGAATGCCTGAAGATGATACAACAGCTAATATTTACTTTATATCCTAATATCATTATTTAGTTATACTGTAGTAGTGCTCAAGGACCCAATCATAGATCAGGGTCCCACTGCGCTAACATTCTACAAAACACAAAGTGACAGTCCCTATCCATGAACAGCTTCCAATTTTAGCAGAGTAGCAATCCACACATGCCCTGTTTTAGTAATTAACTATAGCCTACTGGGGGGAGGGGGGGAATGCATTCACTTTTTCATGACAGTTAATTTTATAAAATGGAAAATAATATGTTTTGTGGAGCTGTAAACCTGCTGAATGGTTTGTGAGCAAAAAAACCCTAGAGAAATACTTTTTAAAAGAATTAAATAACTTAGATAACTTTTCAATCAGGATTCCCTGATTAATAGATTCTATTGTAATTTCAAAATCACTGAGCTGTTAAAAAACAAACATGTGAAGATTAGATCAGAATATGCTCTACTTTAGTTATCAAAGGCCATCTGGCAAAATTACTGAACCAAAGAGATCATTTTATATTTAAATATGATTTTCATATTGACATATTTAATTCATATCAAACCGGCTTGATCAACAGAGACCCATGTAACATCTTACTAACACATAAAGAGGTATTTCCCCACACACACTGAGGTGAAGTGCACCTGAACTAAAAGTTTGGAAATAACACAAGATTTCTAAATCTGAAGAGAACAAACTATCAGGAATACCTGAAAGATTATAACGTGGCGTTAAAGCAGTATGCTTTGCTAACCCAGCTTTGACAATGGGATTGAGTGGAGACAAAAGCAACAGTCTCTGAGCATCCCAAAGACATCATGGGGCCTGATTTTCAAAAGGTACTGAACACCTAAAATTCTACCTGAAGTTGCTAGAAACTAAAGGTACTCAGCACTTTTAGTTTCCACACCCCTCATTGATATAACTATACCAACATAAACCCAGTGTTGACACAGCTATGTCATCAGAAGAGTGCTTCTGTTGACATATATGACATTGTTCAGGGAGGTAGTGATCCTAAATCAACAGAAAAGTCCCTTCTATCAGGTTATGTGGCATTTACGCTATGGGTCTATGCTGGCATAGCTATGCCAGTACAGTCGCTCTAATGCAGACATACCCACTGTACAACATGCAACATCACTACAGAAAAACTTTGGTGGATTGCCTCTTTCCTGCATGGGAACTCATCTCCAAAGGCAAGTTTGGCCTTTTAAACCTCATAATGCAATAGATGGGAATAAATCTAGTGGGGCGCTTCCTGTAGTAACTCCTTCCCTAAAGGATCTAGAAGGAAAGCGTCTCAGTTTACAATCTAAGACTTAGACAGCACACAGCAAGACTTAAAAAAAAAAAGTAAAACTGAACTGTCAAAAAAACAAAATAGTTGCTTTACTTTTGAAGGAAGTTCTCCTGGAAGCCAGGAACCTCACTGTTTACTTGAAGCCATTTATTTCCTCCTACAGTTCCAAGGAAAATAATTACACAAATACACTAGAGGAAGCACTTATATAATTCCACTTCAAAGGCATTAACATTTTATTAAAAGGGACATTTTATGCTATGAAAGGGGATCTTTCAAAACACAATTAAGTTTTTTTTTAAACTGTTTGCTATGGTATATGTATTTTTACAGTTAAGCAAACATGAAAACTACATAGCACAAGCTGTGCCATTCCTACTTATACGTGTACTGTTGGTTGTGTATTACAATCAATTTTCTCTAGCACTTTAAACCAATCACTATATGAAGTTCTAGTTATACAAAGGAAGTTCCTAATATCAGTGCAATTAACTTAATCAGTCACATGTGTCAACCAGATACAGGAGTGCTTTACAGTTACTAACCCACAACCATAAACTGAGTGCAAAGGAATGAGTGTTAGTCTGGATATATTTTTGTCTTATAAATAGGAAATACCTTCAAGTTAAATCATTTAATTTATTATTTGAACCACAATAGCAACTAGAAGCCCCATTGTGCTAGACGAAGAACCTGGGGTTACCCAGTGAAATGAACAGGCAGCAGATTTAAAACAAACAAAGAAGTACCTTTTCAAACAATGCACAGTCAACCTGGGAAATTCGTTGCCAAGGGATGTTGTGAAGGCCAAAAGTAAAACTGGGTTCAAAAGAGAATTAGATAAATTCAGGGAAGATAAGTCCATCAATGACTATTAGCCAAGACAGTCAGGGACGCAACCCCCTGCTCTGGGTCTCCCTAAACCTCTGGCTGCCAGAAGCTGGGATTGGAAGACAGCAGATGGATCACTTGATAACTGACCTGTTCTGTTCACTCCCTCTGAAGCATCTGGCACCAGCTACTGCCAAAAGACAGGATACTGGCCTAGATAGACCATTGGTCTGACCCAGTATAGCCATTTTTGTGATGTATAAACACCCTATACACAACTACACTTTGGGACTTGGGCTATGTTTATGTTTTAACTTTCATAATAGCATCTTTGCAAGTAAAAATAGAATGTTTAAAATATTTTAGGAATTTTTACAATTAGGTGGTCTACAGAAAACTAGTATTAGTACTGATATTTTAATACCCTATCCTTTAGTAAGGCACTGAACAACAAACAAATGCAAATAAAAAGGTAACAGAAAAGTCTACTGGAAGTAGATGAAAATAGATGGAGGGGGGTGGGGGGGGGGAGTACAGCAGAACCCCATTTATCTAATTAACTAGGATCGGGGCCAGATAGGATATTCTTCGCATAAGCCCAAGAATAGGAAAGTGCAAGGCTGTAGCGCCATCTCGTGGTCACACGAGAGATCACCCGCTTCTGGACCTGTGCGCTGGTTGTTCGGTTAATATGGAAAGCCGGATAATTGAATGGTGGATAAATGGGGTTTGAATGTATTTAAAGATCAAGAAAGAATATTACCTTTTAAAAAATATGGGGAGTAGAGGAGAGGAAAGGGTGTTTGTCAAGCATTTTTTCTTGATTTCTAAAACTATTTTTAATAGATGATTCCCTGTCATGCTCCGTTTCAATTTATTGTGCTGTGTCTGCAGTTAGTCTGTCCATTCTAAGACTTCATGAAGTCTTTGATAAATTTCACTTTGCAGTTCATAGCTCACATAAAAGAGTAAGCTTCTGAGCTCCCAAGATGGCATGCTTCACTCTATCCTTTTATGGTGTATGATCCAGGGCTGCAGTGTGAAAACAGCATACTACTTTGTACATTTAATTGGCTGCAACGTGCAACACATGCTGGAGTGAAGCAGCAATTAAGAAGCTGGCTGACCCCAAAAGGCAACAGCAGGATTGCAGGAAGGGTGGATGTAGTGTACTGTAGTTAAGCAGCAGCTCCCTCTAAGGCTAAGGGGAGGCTAAGCAAATAATCATACACTAAGCTGGGGGGGGGGGGGTAAATAACCTTACACTGTTCAAGTTGGAAGCCAGAGTAACAAGCAGTCAAATGTGTTATGACTCACCCAAATTCTACAGGTTAACAACAGTCTATTTCTTATTTCTATGCTGGTCTAGAAGCGCTGCCTATTAAGATTGCCTGACACTTCCCATTATAAGACTCCACTTTAAATTACTTATTCCTTCACCAAACTTTAATCATTTGGGAATCTGCCTCAGGCAATTTTTTTTTTTTTAAATTGCCACTAAGGTCAGCAATTCCCGAGAACAAGGCTAGGGAAAAATACGTTTTGCCTATGCTAAAAAATGTTTGCAATCTTTTCTTTGAAACGCTCTACTACCCCCATACTCTAGAGCAGGCACTTGAAATTTGGTAGAGGGGGCCTTTGTTTCAAGGATGTGCCTTTGGCCATCCCTGTGAAAATCCAGTCAAATTTAGTCATGTTATAAGCATCTGGGGGGGGGGGGGTCACAATTCACAAATGCTTAGCAGAGACTTAGAGTTTAAACAACTAAAATCTCCAAAGATTCTATCCACACTGAGCATGCTCCAGCCCGGGGATAAGCAGAACTTTCCCTGCAATTCTTGCTTTGGGCTGCTGCGGTCCATGTAGGAGCCAGTCTTGGCCCTGGAAGTGAAAGCAGAGAGATTCTCTCTCCTGTGCTCTCAATGACCACCCTACTGGGCCCAAGAAGCGTGAAGCTGCCCGATTCAAATGCAGCGGGGACGCAAGATGGATCTGCAGGGCTTGGGGGAGTAGATTGGGACAAGGATCTTGATGTGGGGGCAGACTAGGACTGGAACAACTGGGACTGGAAATTCAAGTGGAAGAAGGGGGAAGGCTGAGATCAGATGAGGAACAGAGAATAAGATTCTGGGAACAAGTGGGGTGGGGAGGCTGAGATGAAGGGGAGACAAATCTTACAAGGACCCAAGGGGAGGGGGACTATCTAGGCACACAGACTGGGACAAAGAGCTGGGGGGGGGGGAGAAACACAGGTTGGAAGGACTCTGGGGAGAAAGACTGGGAACCAGTGAGACTGGGGAACATGGGCAGGGCACAACTGTGGGCAAGAGGGAAAGGAGAGAGGTAGATTAGACAAGCAACAGGGCTGACGGAAGCGGGACTACTGGGCAAGGAGATTGGGACTGGGAGCCTGGATAGGGAAAGAAAGGAGAGTGGGCCTGGAATGAGAAACCTGTGGAGCAGAACTGGACTGATCTGAGGAAGAGAATGGAAATGGGATGATGTGCCATGGACTTGAAAGAGGCAGGACTCTGACAGGGAACTGGTCAGAATAGATCAACCTTGGAAATGGGGGAAATCAGGTCACAGGTTGTCACTAATTGTGCGTTTCTCATTTTTTTTAGGTGCCCAATTTGATATTGTGGGGTCTGATTTGCAGAAATGCTGAACCCTCACAGGTGCAGCTGACATCAGTGGGAGCTGAGCTTGAATATGAAGGGCTACATAATGCAAGTACTCTAGGGGGAAAAAATAAAATAAAATCATGTCCTAGGTGTCCCAAACTGGGAACCCAAAATTATTGGATACTTTTTACCTTTATCTCTGTCCTCAGCTCCTCATCTGTAAAGTGAGGTTAACACTCTATCAAAGAAGTTTTAAGAAGATAAATTAACGTTTGTAAAGCACTTAGATACTATAGCGATGAGACCAAGGAAAAGACCGAGCTATAGACCGAGGAAATTAAAAATTCTGTGTAATAATAATAATAATGATAATTAATGGAGATATCCCATCTCCTAGAACTGGAAGGGACCTTGAAAGGTCATCAAGTCCAGCCCCCTGCCTTCACTAGCAGGACCAAGTACTGATTTTGCCCCAGATCCCCAAGTGGCCCCCTCAAGGATTGAACTCACAACCCTGGGTTTAGCAGGCCAATGCTCAAACCACTGAGCTATCCCTCCCCCCCAAACACTGTAGAGCAGTGCTTGAACAGTATGCAGTGAGTAAGGCATGGAGTCACACATTGAACAAGAAGAAAACAAAATATTGACCAGCTGCTCATTAAGTGTGCACTGAATGATTCAAGGGACCTGGGGGGGGGAGGGGGGGAAGGAACACAAAATATAATTAAAGACTGGATACATACAGGTGGATGAATTAAGGATGCACAACCTTCCTTAATTCTGGCATTTCTTAACTTTTGACTTCTTCAATTTACAACCTTAACAACATCCTTTCAAATACAGTTTATGTATAATTTTATATTTAATCTCATTTTATTTATGTGTAACCATGCAGTAGATGCTGTTCAAAAAAGTTTGCCATATACTTACACTGACAAATAGTTTCCCCAGAAACTATATCCACTCATCTAGATATTTCTAATGCACTAACCATCATGGTATTTTGGCAACACAATCAGATAAAGCCAACCATTGGCCTGAAAGAGCCCTTGTCCTAACACACAGCAAGAGCGCATTCTCACATTGCAGTGCATTACAAACAGCTAAGCGGTAGTGCAACTGAAAACAGAGTCTTCTTTAGAGAGAACAAAACAGTCGTACACCAAATAAAAACAAAGTTCATATATTTTACAGAAATTAAAGTTATTGCAAAATACATATTAAAGTATGGCTTTAGACAAAAAGTGGTTACCTACTTTAATGTAACTCTTGTTATTTGAGATGTGCTGCACATGTCCAATCCACTGCAGGCATACGTGTGTGCCTCATGCACAGTTGTCAAGAGAATTTTTTCCCTCAGCAGTACAGGTCAGGATGGTCACGTGCCCTCCACCGATATGCACCACTGCATGCCCGTATAAAAGGGAAGAGCCGCCCTTGATCCTCCTCAGTTCCTTCTTACCAGATAGACTCTAACAGAGTGGAGAAGGACAGTGAGGTTGTGGAACGGACATGTGTCTCATCTCGAAGAGCAACAGTACGGAAAGGCAGGTAACCGTTTTAATTTGAGTGACTGCACATCCATTCCACTGTAGGTTACTCATAAGCAGATTAACGTGGAGGCAGCCTCAGACTCTACCTCAATAGCAACGGTAGAACAACTTGTCTAAAACTGGCATTGTTCTGGACTGACAGAAAACAGCATAATGAGTAGCAAGAGTGTACTGATGACTAACCAGGTTGCTGCTCTGCAAATGCCTCGAACAGGTATTTGCGCTAAGAACACTGTTGAAGCTGCTTGCGCTCTAGTCGAATGAGCCAATGCTCTAAGGGGTGGTATGTTATTAGCTAATTGGAAGCACCAACAAGAGGAAATGCAAGAGGAAATCCCGAGTTGAAACCAGTTTGTCTTTCATCCTGGCTGCAATTGCAGCAAATAACCACACTGAACACCTAAAGGTCTGGTGTGGCCCAAGTAGAAAACCCCTGCTCTCCTCACATCCAATGAATCAAGCTTCTGTTCATCAGGAAAGACACTGGTAAATTCACTGCCTGATTAATGTGGAAAGTTGAAGCCACCTTTGTCAAGAATTCTGGGTGAGGGCAAATGTAAACTTTATCCTTATGGAAAATTGTATAAGGAGGGTCTGAAACCAAGGCTCCCAATTCACCCACTCTCCTTGCTGAGGTTATCGCTACCAAAAACACCACTTTCTTAGAGGGGTGGAGTAGGGAGCAAGCCACGAGAGGTTCAAAGAGGCCCCATTATTTTGTTAGCACAAGATTGAGATCCCATGAGGAAACAGGTTCTTGTATTGGAGGGTATAGTCTGTACAAACCCTTTTAGAAATCTAATAGTTACGGGGTTGGAAAAAAGTTATTTACTACCTACCCACTGGAGGGTGGAATGCCAAAATCACTCCCAAATATACTTTAATGGAACTGTTAGACACCTTGCTGTTTTAGGTGCGATAATCCAAAATGTGGTTAATGGAAGCATGTACTAGAGACACACACTTCTCCGCTGAAACCAGATAGAAAAATGTTTCCATTTGGCCAGATAAGTATGCCTAATTGAAGGCTGTCTGCTATTCAGAAGCACCTCCTGAAATGTTCTTCAAACCAGCCATTCCCAATGGTGCTAGCCAGGAACCAGTCACACTGTCAAGTGGAGGGCCTGTAGGCTGGGATGGAGCAGACAGTCATGGTCCTGAGAAATCTCATCTGAATCTAATGGGAGGGGTAGAGGAAGCCTCACTAATAATGCTAACAGAGTTGAGAACCAGGGTTGAAGCCATGCTGCTGCTATATGTATGCAGCAAGCATGATCCTGCTTGTCCTTGAACAGGACTCTGGATAGTAATGGTATCAGAAGAAAGGCCACATACATCAGGGAATTCATCCATGATAGCAGGAAAGCATCCAAAGATCCAGTGCTGTGACTCCCCTTGAGAGCAGAACTAGTGGCATTTTCCGTTGACCCTTGTTACAAACAGGTCCACTTGGGCAGTTCCCCACAGCTGGAAGATGGATATGGCCACATCCAGATGAAATGACCATTTAAGACCTTCTTAAGCAATTTGCAACTTATTCTGCTTATTACACAGAACTCCCAAGGCAGAACTGCCTTCTGGCACAGTTGGTAAGAATGCGCCCCTCCCTATTTGTTAACAGAGAATATAGAAACTACGTTTATGTGAACACTGACAGATTCCCCCTCCCTCCCTCCCGAACATGTGGGCAGAAGGCTGAGCAGGCTAGATGGGTAGCACATACAGTAGAATCTCAGAGTTACAAACTGACTGGTCAACCACAGACCTCATTTGGAACTGGAAATACGCAATCAGGCAGCAGCAGAGACCAAAAAAAGCAAATACAGTACAGCACCGTGTTAAATGGCTAAAAAATAAAAGGAAAAGGTTTAAAGATGTATTTGACAAGGCAAGGAAACTGTTTCTGTGCTTGTTTTATTTAAATTAAGATGGTTAAAAGCAGCATTTTTCTTCAGCATAGTAAAGTTTCAAATCTGTATTAAGTCAATATTCAATTGTAAACTTTTGAAAGAACAACCATAACGCTTTGTTCAGAGTTACCAACAACCTTCATTCCTGAAGTGTTTGTAACTCTGACACCAACATTTATTTGGGCATATGCTTTCGTGGGTAAAAAACAAAAAGCTTATGCCCAAATAAATGTTAGTCTTTAAGGTGCCACCGGACTCCTCGTTGTTTTTGTGGATACAGACTAACACAGCTACCCCTCTGATACTTGTAACTCTGAGATTCTACTGTAGTTCCTAGATGTTTGTACTAGGTCTCAGATCCTGTGAGGGCAACGTCCCTTGCACTTGTAGGATTCTGATGTGTTCCTCCTCCTCCCCCAACCCACAGACAAGACATATGTGACCAACGTGAGTGATGGCTGCACAGAAACAAAGAGAACTCCTGTACAAACATTCTGAGGACCTGCCCACCAGTTCAGAGAGGACAAAATTACCTCTAGAATGTGAAATAATCTGTCTAGACATTGACAATGGAGGGCATAGACTGAAGCTAGCCAATCCTGAAGCCTCCTGAGGCGCAGTCTGGTGTGTTGTGCCAGAGAGGTACATGCTGCCATCTGCCCCAGAAGTCTGAGGCAAATGTGTGCTGTAGTAATGGGATATGCTTTTAAATTCAATAAAAGGGTTTGGAGCACTTGGAATCTTGAATGGGGCAGAAACACTCTGCTTTGTATAGCACCTGGGAGTGTTCCGATAAACTCTATTCTTCATATAGGTTTTAGAATTGATACATGTCTTAACTGAGTAAGACCCAATGCATTGAAGGTGGACAGAATGATGGCCATGCTGGACAGCACTTGAAAGTGAGACTGGCCCCTCACCAACCAGTCATCCAAATAGAGGAATACACAGATTCCCAGTCTTCTCAGATATTCAGCTACTGACTCCATGCACTTTGTGATAGCTAATGGAACACATTACCAATTCACAGTGCTTCCATCTGGCCTATGAACCTGAGGAACTTGGAGCAGTCTGGACGGATCACTGTATGGAAGAAAGTGTCCTTTAACTCAAGAGCAGCATACCAGTTGCCTTGTTCCAGGGAAGGAATGATGGGAGCTAGGTGTAACCCCACAGAACTTTACTTTCTTCAAGTACTTGTTTAACTTACTTAGACCTAAAAATAGGTCAGACTGCCTTTTGCTTTGGGAATAAGGAAGTAGAGGAATAAAAACCCTTCCCCCTGAGGAACAGAGGAACTTCCTCTATTACTCCTGCTAGAAGGAGAGACTGGACCCTCTGCTGAAGAATGGTCTCATGAAACTGATCCCTGAAGAGGGACTGGGGACAAAAACAAATTCAAGGGATTACCCCAGATCCACTATGCTTACGTTGCACCGATCCAATATGACATGAGTCCAAATATGGAGGAAGTGAGATAGATAACTGGCAAAGGTATGGGTAGGAACAGATTGGTCTGCAAGTACTGGTATGCTGCCCTTGACAAGCCTGTCAAAATGCATGTTTATACTGTGCTGTTGGTCGAGAGGAACCGGCTATTGCATGATGGGGGCAGTGGTCACCTCCAGTAATTCCTGCACCTTTTTCTCAGCAGGTCTTGGGGCCAAGGTATAAAGCTCTTATATCTATGAGCCTATCAAGAGTGGAATAGTTTCGTCTTTGTTGCCGATGTGTAAATTCCAAGGGATTTCAGTGCTACCCTTGAATCTTTTAGGCTGTGCAGTTTATCGTCAGTCTTTTCCAAAAAGAGGGATGGACCCTCAAATGGCAAATCCTGGATGGTCTACTGTACTACAGGAGGGAGACCAGAAGATTACAACCATGATCACCACCTCACAGAAATAGCAGATGCCATGCCAAGCTGCTGAGTCTGCTGCATCCAAACTGTTTTGATGAGCTGTCCTTTACACCAACTTACTCTTCTCTACCATAAGAGTGAACTCTTGCCTGGAATTCTCTTGTAGCCTATCTTTAAACTTCATGATGTGTTCCCATATGGTGAAGTTGTCACAACTTAGGAGAGCTTGCTGATTAGCAATTCTTAGCTGCAGCCCTTCTGTCAAAGTTTATGACCAAACAGGTCCAGCCTCTGATTCTTTACTCTTCGGAGTCGATGAGGGGAGACCCTGCCTCTCCCGCTACTTAGCTGCTGCCACCACCCAAGAGACAAGGGGCAGGTGAAAGTAGAGGTCTTTGAAGCCCTTAGAAGGACATAGTATCACCTCTCTGTCTATTTCAATGTAGGCAGTAAAAGGGGTCTGCCAAAGCATTTTAACTGGTTCCAGAATTGCTTAGTTAATCAGAAGCGCCGCTCAGGAGGGTCCCGCAGAAGCTACATTGTCTACTGGCTTGGGGGATTTCTGGTGGACCTCTTCTGCTTGAATATCTAACTGAGTCCTTTTTAAGCAGTTCTTTGTCAGCCCTGTAATCCTCTGGTGGTGAAAAAAAAAAAAAAAAAATTGCTCACCATTTCTACAAACTCATCTGGAGATGAGGAAGGACACACACCAGGACACTGAGGCAATGGTTGATCTGCCTCTTTCAGTGGAGAAGCTGTCTAAGCAACTGTCAGTTGCATGGTACCAGGTATCTGAGAACCTGGTCTATGGTGCTGATGAACTTGGTGCACCCTCGAGGAAGTCAAGTCAGACAGGTGAGGAGAGGTTCTAGCAAGGGGAGGGACACCCCATAGTGTCCAGAATGGCCACAGACATGGTGGTGGGCCCCATTTCTGAATCTGCCACCTCCATAAGGAGACACTTCAGTTTTGCTGCTCTGTCTTTGAGTGAGCCTTAAACCCTCTGCAAATGTGATACTGGTCACTAATGTGGGACACCCCCAGACAGAAAATTCAGGCAGCTGAGATGTGGGTCACTGACTGGCATCAGTCTGGCATATAACCAGCAGGACTTGGACCCCAGAGAGCGAGGCTTGGCTCTAATATCAAAAATAAAATTGGGTAAAACCTCTCTCTAACTACTAAGTGAGAAACATACCATAGACAAAGAGTGAAGGAAATGAACTTGCGATAGCAAGTTTGGAAGCACTTCAACAACCATCACTGGCAGTCAGTAGGAACCGAGTGCACTCAGGGGCAGCTCTGCCCTCTTATACCAGCAGGTAGTGGTGCACAGTGGTGGAGGGCACTCAAGCTGCCCTGACAGGTACTGCTGAGGGAAAAAGTTCTCTGACAATCGTGCCAAAGGCACGCACACACCTACTATGGCATAGATATGTGCAATTACTCTAAGAAGAATTATTGTTCAAAGTCATACTCTGATTAGCTAGTTTGGCCTTTCTGGTGATTTGAGAGTAATGTACCAACTACTGATGAATGCAACGCTGGTACCGCTCATCACTGACAAATTAATTAAATGCACATAACTGGAAGTCACTCAAACATGGTTTATCTTCTAGTCGCTCATCTCTCAGAGCTTCCTTGTCTAAGACAATTTTGATCAAAAAAAAGCGTACACCTAGGAACAAGTTTAACGTCACATATCTGAGTCATCCCATTGACTTGAAACAGACTATTCGCATGAGTGAAGTTCAGCATGTGCCTCAATCTTTTCAGGATTGAGTAACTCTAACAATCTACTTAAGCTTCCTTTAACTTCCACTGCCATACTGTCTACTGCAGGGGTCTCCAAACTACAGCCCGCAGGCCGGATCCAGCCTGGGCCTTCCATTTGTCCGGCCCTCCAAACAACAGGGGAGGAGAAGCGAACAGCTGAGTAGGCACCCGGAGCAGGCAGGGGGAGGGGCTGCCGGAGGCAGCTCACATGGGGCGGCAGCACAGCTAAGCTGTGAAGAGGGGTGAGTGCCTCTGGGAGCCAGTGTCCCCCCCAAAAGGGGAGCGTCGTTGCTGCAGCCAAGCAGGTATAGGGAGAAGCAAACAGGCAGGCTGCAGCTGTGTAGGCACGCCAAGCAGGCAGGGGGAGGGGCTGCCGGCAGCAGCTCACGGGGGTGGGGGGGAAGTTCAGCTGAGCTGTGCGGAGGGGTGAGTGCCCCCAGGAGCCAGTGTCCCCCCAAAAGGGGAGCCAACTTAGGAGAGAGTTGCTGCTGCAGCCGAGCAGGCACGGACCCCTGCCTTAGAGTAAAAATACAAGCCAGATGCTTAATTACATCTCCAATAAATGGAGTAAAGAAGATGGAAATTAACAATTTCATAATGGTTAAATTTTAACTACAGCACTAATAGAACCAAACAGTATTTGTATGATACAAATGAGTTTTTAGAAATAAAATAAAAAAATGTAAAATGATTTTTAATGTATTGACAAATATTGTGTGATTTCACAGTACCTGAATCGATTAATTTTTATACCTGATTTAGAATTTAATGCAACACTGACACAGTAGAGTAGTGTTGTTTTTTTAAAAGATTTTGCATATACAGTGGAACCCCGCAATAACGCGCCCCGCGAGAATGTGAATTCAGTTATAACGCGGGGCGAGTCTGGCCCCGGCGGGTGCGGGGCGAGTCCAGCGGGCGCAAGGCATTTGGGATCCATGCCCTGGTGGCTGCAGCAGGAGTGACTCTCGCTGCAGCCCCAACGCGCCCCTGGGGTTCTCACCTCTGTCCCTGGCAGGGCCGGCTCCAGCCCGCAGCCCGCGTCCTTCCGTCCCCGCCGACTGACAACTTTCAAATAACTTGCAGGCGGGACTGGCGCGGAGCCCTCCCGGCAGGCGGCGCAGCAGGAGAGGCCGAGTGGCGAGCACCCCGGCCAGGGCCGCCCAGAGGGGGGGGCAAGTGGGGCAATTTGCCCCGGGCCTCGCAGGGGCCCCGCGAGCCCAGGCCCGGCAGCGGTCCGGGTCTTCGGCAGCGGGGGGCCCGCCGAAGACGCGGAGCGACTGAAGGGCCCCCCGCCGCTGAAGACCCGGACCGCCGTCTGGTGAGTACAAGCGCCGCAGCTCCCCCGTTTTGCCCCAGGCCCCCTGAATCCTCTGGGCGGCCGTGGCCTCGGCTGAAGGAAGCCCTGGCCACCCCCCTTCTCTCTCTCCCCCCCACTAGCCAGGGCGCACACTCTGCTGCCCGGGGCATGTCTGCAGCGCAGGGAGTCCTGCTCCTCCTGCCTTGGACAAAACTTCCTTAATGGTTGTAAGTTGAAACCCCACTATAACGCGACCCCGCATTTACCGCGACTGAATTTTTTGGACCCCAATTATCGCATTATAGAGGGGTTCCACTGTATTTAATTTCTTTCACGGTCGCTTCGGCCCGCGAAGCCCCTTCAAAAGTCTAATATGGCCCTTGTCTCAAAGTTTGGAGACCTCTGGTCTACTGTATTGAAAAATGGAGGCCCCTAGCCCTGCTCCCTTTAGAATTCTAACTTCTTCTCTCTGAACATTTTTTTTTTTTTTAAAGCATAGCAAAATTGGGGATTGAAAGGAAAACACACTACCATTAAATGATCAAAACTGTCTACTATATTTTTTACATACTTCAGTAGCACTAAAACATGTCAAAGATATGCATTTCTTTACTGTTGATGCACTGCTCTGGTGGTTGGCAGCACAAACCAAGGCATGAATCAATAGCCAAATAGAGCTAAATAAAGCATAAACTGCAATGAAGTCAAAGAAGCTTTGCCAAAAGAGAATATGGCCTATAGAATATAGCTTGCTGCAGTTTACTGCTTAGTTATCCATACATCTTCTCTATCATAATGGCACTACTTTCAGGCCTAGTAAGCCCCCAGCAATGTTTGTCACCTAACGAAAAAAAACCTAATCAGGGCTTTGAAAATGTACTGCAGTATTATTGCATGACCTTCCTTGCAAGGCTTTAGAAAACAAAAGATATGGCTTAAAAAGTACACTAGTCATACTGCAGGTAGTGAAAACAAAAAACAGGTATTGTGGAAATCATGATTTGAACATGTTCTTGTCCTAGTTTTTTTAATCAAATAATATTAATACCTTGAATCGGCAATACAGGATAAACTTATTTGCAGCAGTATAGCTGTTTTCTATGATCTGGCTAAACAAGTGCTGAAAACAAGAGTTTTTGTTTTTCCTTCCTTAGTCAGGCAAGGTGCAGACTGTCCCAGTGAAGATATTTTGCATTCTTGCAAGGCAGGGTGCATCCTTCTCTTTATTTCTCTTTGAGTTTTCCATAGCTGAAAACCAATTAGTTAATCTATGATCTACTTTATCCTGGAATGGTCACTTAATTGTTAATAGTGAAAAAACTCTGTATTCCTCCATCGAGACTAGGAGGCTTTCTTGTACTCTTACTCTGGTTGGATGTCTGCAATGGTGTCAGATCACAGAAGAGGTAGAAAGGTTCATTTTTCTGTGACTCACTGCCACCAGTGCAGATAAGAGTTGTGACTAGAAGTCCACCACACAAGAAAATGTAAACCTGGGCAGCAAAAGGGAGAACAAGCGAAGGTGGCGAGAAGAACAACCAGTCAGGTAGGAATTCTGAGAAAGCTTCTTGGCACCCAGTAACCAAATGCAGTATCAGTTCAGGTGTGGACATTTAAGTCCACAGAGTTTTGGAAAATGGGGGAAGAATCACCAGGAGGTAGCTTTGCACTGTTCCTCTCTACTATGCATCCTAGGCTAGGAGAATGGATGGTTGAATGGGGAATCTTACACATTCCCAAGCACACCAGCACTTTGGCTTTGTAGGCTGTGGATAACATTCAGGACACATTTGGTTAGAGATAATCTGAAAATGTGGCAGCTCCATTTATGACCTTCAAATTGAATGAACAGGGCTTCTGACTTCCTGTGGAGACATGATTTAGGCTTCTCCTAATATTTAAAAAAAAAAAAAAAAAAAAAAAATAACTTACTTTTTAATTTATAAAGAGAAAAAAAAAAAAAAGCTATATCCTTATGAGGAGGGAGGGAAGGGGGGGGGAGGGAAAGACCACTTTTGGTAGGAAGCTGAGATATGTGCAAAGTACTCCCTGGAGAAAAGTAATAAATAAGCTGTGTATTCCTAGCAACAAGATAAAGAATGAGTACTGATTTAGACCTCCTAGGGTGGGGTATTTGGTGAAGGACATGATGATTCCTTTGTGGAAAAGAAATCTTCCTTGAGGATACGTTATGAATTGGGCACGATTAAAGAATTTAGCTTCCAGACTCAGATCTCTCAGCTGAACTTGTTTGCAAATCAGCAAGTCTACTGTGAAATTGTTGGCTCTGGAAACATGAAGAGCAGATGGGGAAAGGGAGGATACTTCTGCACAACTGACCAAAAGAACCAGTTTCCTGTTGGGCTTTACTCTTCAATCCCCTTGCCAATTGGGCTAGGCCACTACAGGCATACCGTCCGTTCAAAGTCAGATGTCCCTGTGGTGCTATATGTTTGGAAGACTGGACAAGCAGCATTAGTATGCTTACCTAGAGGATGCTGATGAAGCAAAGGGCCTAGGTCATTCTGGTGCCTAAGTGGATTTCCAAACAGCCTGCTGGTTTCTGTTATAACATGCCATCGGTCCAATTATAATCGAGAAGACACTTCTACCATGTCTGGCTGTTCAGTGATACATTTATCACTGATTGAGAGGGCCTGTAAGAAGAGATCTTACTGACAGGAAGAGTTGCAGAATTTGAAGTCTGGACAGTGTACAGCACCAAATCCTCAAGTCTGAAAAGGCGACTTGAAGCTCTGGGGGACTGGTGTAGTTGAGGACCGAAACTATCTGGTTTGAATGGATCAGTTTATTCCACCCTCTTTATCAAGGGAAAAACATTTTTCTACTTTGATGTCTTATCACAGTCTCCAGAAAAAGATTTATTGCAAAAGGATCAGTGAGCATTCTTCCTCACTCCCATTCCTGTTCACCACTCTGCTAATTAACTAGAATATACTGAAAGTTCTGTGTCCTTCTGTTCCTTTACAGAAAGGGAACTGGATGAGCAAAGTGTCTAGGTAGGGCCCCATCAACATCTCCCATTTTTGAAGGGCTACTACTGTCATCATCATGATTGTGGTTAAGGTTCTGCAGACTGATGAGTGTCTAAAGGGGAGGGAGGGAATAAAAAAAAAAATACTACTGGTATACCATACTTTAGGTAACACTGGTGCTGTAATAATAGAAACATGACAGTAAACTTCCCTTAAGTTGATAGGCACTATAAAATCCCTATGTTCAGTAACCCATGTTCACCTGGTACAGAGTTTCCAGCCCGAACCTCTAGTCTTTAATAAAATGATCTATTTGAGGTTCACAACCATTATAATTCACCTTGAAAGCTTTCTCTCCAAAAATTAAATAGGGTAAAGGTGGCTCCTAGGAACCACTCGTATGGAAACAGGAACATGGCTGTGCTGATGTCTTGGAGCTTTGGCAGTTAAGGAAGTTTTCCATGTTTTGGAAAAAAAAGTGTCAAATTCTGTAAAGTACCTTTTCTTCAAAACTAGAAGGCATCACTGACTTGAAATAATTTTTGCCCAGATTCCATCAAAACAGACAATCTACTCTCAATTAAATCATCTGATTAAGTGGTCGACTGCTAAAATTGATACTTATTCAAAAAAAAATTCCCCAAAACTTGAGGTGTCACTGATGACTTGTGAAAAGGACAAAATGAGAGAATTCCACAGAAACAGCCTTGAGGGTATAGTCTAGTTCCTCCACAAAAATATGTGGGACTACTGAAGGACAGGGCGATGAACTTTAGCTTAAAAGAAAAGCTCCATCCCCCATGTGCCAGAAAATCCAGTGGACTACAAATGAGATGGCCATAACATTGTTTGGCAGCTTTAGAAAGTCCAGAGCTATGACAATTAACATATTAAAAAGCCAGTAGGTGTTTTATAGAATATTTTCTAGATTATTTGGATAAAATGAAGTGTATGTCTAGGAAGAACCGCTTAGAAAATATACAGGAACAATCAGCTATGATAAGCAGAGCTGCAGCAAACTCATAATTCCTGATCATAGATTATCAGGGTTGGAAGGGACCTCAGGAGATCATCTAGTCCAATCCCCTGCTCAAAGCAGGACCAATCCCCAATTAAATCATCCAACCAATTTTTGCCCCATATCCCTAAGTGGCCCCCTCAAGGATTGAACTCACAACCCTGGGTTTAGCAGGCCAATGCTCAAACCACTGAGCTATCCCTCCCTCCCTGATGGATTTTCAGTTTTCCTTTTGAAAATTTTCTTCACCCTTCAATTTTCTTTTTTGAAGACATGTTTTGTAAGGTTTGAAACCTTTTTCTGCAGCCGCATTAGGACAGTGGCAGCCATGAGCCAAGAAGCAGAAAGTCTCATTCTCACATTCCATCTAAATTACATTAAAACAATTAAATATCAGGCTGTTAAGAAGGCGCTCCTCTTCCAATAGTACCCACCATCACCAGATAAAGAAACAAATCTTAAGATATTTAAAGAAAACTTTGTTTGATAGCATTCTGTCAGGCAAGGAACCACTTATCAAAGTTGTGAATGTGGAATCTATAGTTCTTTATTGTTTTATTTGTATGGTCCCTACTTCTCTATTGTTTATCTGTATGGTTTCTGTCTGGTTCTTTGATTGTTTCTGTCTGTTGCATAACTAATTTTGCAAGATTTATATCAACTAAGGTGGTGGGGTATGATTGGATAAAGAATTGTTTCGTAATGGGCTAGGATTGGTTAAAAATACTGTTTTGTAGTACTTTAGTTTAAAATTATTGGCTAACGTATAGCTAAGCAGGACTCAAGTTTAACTACATAAACTGGGGTCCAAAAGGAAGTTCTTTGGAACCAACTCCAGGACACAACCCGAGATCAGAGCTGCCAGACCTCAACACCCTGCCAACTACATCATGCAGAAGCTGGAGTCCCCAGATCACCTGATCCTGACTGTCCACTAGGAAAAGTTCATCTGCCTTATCGGGAGTGGTGAGCATTATATGCTTAGCGTCTGCATTCTGTTTTGGTAACTGTTAATAAATAGAAGCTAAGGATATTACTGTGTAAGTCTCTTTCACTGGTAAAAGGCCCCACAAGCCCACAGAATACTATACCTTGAGCCCTAAGAACCGGGTAAGGATGGCCCTGAGCCTTCGGAACAGGGTAATGCTAGGTGCCTTTTTCCCGGAGCCCTAGGAAATGGGGGGAAGAAAAAGAGGGTGCCTAAATTAACTAGGTTACACCTTGAGCCCACGGAAGGGTAAAGGTGGGGTGCCCTAGAGTTTACAGGTAACACTTTAGGGATACACCGGCCTCCAGAGAGAGGATGTTGTAGAACATGAAGAAGCACCTGCGTACACTTATTAGAATTCCTGTTAGCCACGTTACACATGTTCTAGCCAAAAGCATGCTTCAAACACAATTTTTACATCAGGAGATTTCCAGCATAAGGTAATAGCCAAGAGTTGAGTGAACCTGTAAGAATTTGTACTGATATTCATTCTTCCGAAAAAAATCCTTTTATAGCTATTTTTAATTTGTAGAGGGCAGTGTGCAGTGTTTTAGTTACTTATCTAACAAGAGAGTAATAGTCCTGCAGCAGGATTCCTTTGAGAGGAATCCTTAGCTTATATATTAGAGGGAAGGTCACTGTAAACCAGGGATAGGCAACCTATGGCACGCATGCCAAAGGCAGCGCACGAGCTGATTTTCAGTGGCACTCACACTGTCCGGGTCCTGGCCACCGGTCCGGGGGGCTCTGCATTTTAATTTAATTTTAAATGAAGCTTCTTAAACATTTTAAAAACCTTATTTACTTTACATACAACACTAGTTTAGTTTATATATATATATATATATATATCATAGACTTATAGAACGAGACCTTCTAAAAACGTTAAAATGTATTACTGGCATGCAAAACCTTAAATTAGAGTGAATACATGAAGACTCGGCACAGCACTTCTGAAAGGTTGCCGACCCCTGCTATAAACTTTCCCATTCTTTGAAAAGGGCTGAAGGAATGGAAGCATTTTAGCGTTTTCTGAGTCCAAGAACAAACCTTTTAGTTGAAGGTGGGGTTTGTGACTTCCTTTGAAGTATATTGCACCTTCTGGGAAAGTCAAGTAAAGGGATTAGAGTCAAAGTTCCACCTTGGTTGCTGGGAAAGCTTCATTCAGCTATGAAATCACACCAGGCCTCTCCTATCTCACATCCACCTAATGCTGCAAAGGATCGAGGTGGGATTTTTGCCCTTCCAATACCTCAGCTAAGGAACGTGTGGGCTCAGTGGCTTCTCTTAAGGAGCAGTCTGTGATAGTACAGACACTGGGCTCAGTGGGAAACTAAGGAGGTTCCTCTGAACAGCAGCCTGAGTGTAAATGCCACAAACGAGCCCGTAATCAAGGCCTGTAACATACTACTTATACACAATGCATTTATGGTTCTCTTTGGAAGTCTTCTACTTCTTTCTTTTAGTTTCTGGAGCCAAAAAATGAAAGAGTGGTGCTTGACTAAAAGAAAAATATATATATATATATATATATATATGCAGAGTGCTATTGAAGCACCATTTTGAAAGTAAAAACTATGACATGGTGCACAAGAACTGCCAAAAATACAAGTTACTGAGGAAAGAAAGACTGACCCCTCCAGACACACAGAAACTCTTCATTTAGATTAGCTGCTACCTCTCTGACAAGAAAAAAAGTGTGTGTGTAATGGTGGTAGGTGGTCACAGAAATTAGAATTTAGAAGTGATCAGATGAAAAAATAAAAATCAATAGACTAACATGTTACCACAGAATCCATATATGTACTACATCGCTACAGAAAATTAATGAAAATACATCTGCTCAAAAAAAAATGTTCAGAAGTTAACTGTTTTCACTGAAAACTTTATAGATCACCAGAATTTAGCTACATTTTAATAATGTTGCCAATCTTCCCCTTCTGATAAGGAAAGTACTGAGGGTAATGGCTATATGGGATCATAATTGTATTCTTTTTAGCAATGGTCTTTAGTTTGGAAGATCCTAGGTTGGGTCATTTATCTGTATTTGATAAGTGATTAGTACTTATATGGCTATTGATTTTTCCCATTTTTATATTTTTAGTTTATTGTATGACATAGACTAATGGAAATCTACAAATGAAACAAGAGATAGCCATATCTCTTGTGTTTTTCTTGAAAAAGTCCTCACTCAAGATTAATAATTAAAAAACAACAACAAAAAAACACAACACACACACACACACACATCATGGAAGACTGAGTATCAAGAAGGCAAATCGCATATAAATCTAATGAGTCAAAGAAAAAGAAAAAAGTCACCTTCTGCCTGCCACTAATTAGATGTACTGAAAAATTTGTATTCTACTAGGTATGTATGTAGCCTCTTAGTACAGAAAATAAAAACATGTATCACAAGTCACTGAAAAACGAAACTTAAAGTGTCTGGTTACCTTCTTGGTGGAAGTTTATCTCCATGTGCAAGTCAGTTGTACTTAGCAATACAACATACACCACCATTCTTATCTTGAAGTTGTGCACGTGCATTGATTCATCCACAGTTACACATCTTCCATCAGCTAATGCAGAAGTGACACTGGAAACTTACAGCTGGAATAAATGCAGAGGGAAAGGAAAATTGAAATTAGCTCCCTTATGAGTAAACAACCATAAACATGAACATTAGAACTGGTCCTCTGAAGAACTTTTATTAACTGTAAGCAAGAATCAGTTTGAATCTTGGCTCCTCTTACAGATTAGGAGTCAGACCAAACACTTTGGAATTTAAGTGCTTGTGTGTCTATGCTCCTGTTTTAATTATTAAAAATTCTTCTCCAAAATCTGGTGACTTGTCAACAGCATACTGCATTATAATTCAGGGTGCAAGTTAGAGAATGATTTCTGGACCTTTGACCAGGGCCAGAGTAAATTAACAACATATCAGAGACATTGCACTTGGGCATAAGAGGATATGGGTGCAAAAAAAAGTAGTTGCTGTGCTTGAAAGCTCACAGCCCTTTGTCACTAGCCTCAAAGCAGGATTTTTAGTATTAAGAAAGGATTCAGATGTCCTGCCCACAAAAGCATTGTGGTGGGCACCACAACAGAGTAAAAGGGGGGTTGGGGAGTGGATCATAAGATGTATGGTAGAGCAACCTACTTACTGGACAAATAAGATAGGAAGCAGTCATAACATTTTGTTAACTCAGAGGGTAAGACGGACATACTTCATAAAGGTACACATTTACATCTGTCAAATACCTTCCCTCTTCCTGATCCACTGCTGTCGTCACTAAATAGAAATTTAAGAATTCTGATGACTCTTGCATACAAGTTCTGCCATTTTGCATATAAGAGAGTTATTTTTCAGTTCACACTTTTAGAATTGTGTGGGGGGAGGGATAGCTCAGTGGTTTGAGCATTGGCCTGCTGAACCCAGGGTTATGAGTTCAATCCTTGAGGGGGCCTCTTAGGGATCTGGGGCAAAAATCAGTACTTGGTCCTGCTAGTGAAGGCAGGGGGCTGGACTGGATGACCTCTCAAGGTCCCTTCCAGTTCTAGGAGATAGGATATCTCCATTAATTTAATTTAATTAATGATCAAACCTATCCTCATTTCTGCAAAGCTAAAAATGACTGGAAATGCACAGAGCTTGAGCCAGGCACTAGACTTCAAATCATTTAAAAGCGACAACTACTTTTTACCTTAATATTTATATTTTGTTCAAAAATAAAAGGGTTTGATAAAACATTAGAAATGTTTGCCAGATTTTTCTAATTTCAAGACTAATGTATTTTTTTTTAAAATGGTAAGCCTTTTTCTGTAGAACTGTAGTCCCAAAGAGCAGCAGCATTACTGCCTGTGCAAGAGAAAGTGAAACTGACCAGTTTATTTTCATTTTCCAATCTGAATAAAATGCAAAACAGCACTAATTTTCAGGGAATATTGAAAACAAAATGCCTACATGTTTTCCTGATTTTTAACTGTATTTACACTTTCAAACAGTTTCACAGCTCAACAGGAGTAAAATTTAGCAAAATAGTTCAGTCACATAAGGCCATCACCATTTCTGTAGATGCAAATGAATTTTGCCAGTTAGTGCAATTTCCATTTTATATTTTACTCCCATTTGGATCCCTCCGATTAGATCCACAAGTCAGTTGATAGACAGATCTCTTGAAAAAAGTGAATTAAAAAAAACCCACTTCATTCTCAATCATAATACTAAACTGAAAACCTTCCTTTGCAGTGGACAAAGTGAAAAGTAGCTCAACATATGCTGAAATCCAGCGTTTCCACTGGCAATAAAGTTTTAGAAGCTTTATTTGGAGGTGGGTGGGACAAAAGAAAAATATCCAGGGAAATAAAATAAGAAAATCTAAGGTTCTGATTAGATATATCTGCAGCATTCAGCCCTGCAATTCCCCACTCCTCAAATACACTTTGCCCTTTCCATGATTTTGACCTTGGTGATGATTAGCCTCACATTTTGAGTAAAAGCTGATATAAAACACTAATCAAAACCAATGCCCGCTAAAACATTAATAGAAATGAAAGCTGTTGTGCCCACCATGTGGAAATAGTCATATTGTATTAAGAATCCTCAAGAATACCAATGCCAATCTCCTCCCCTGCTTGTTTGCTCCATGCAGATACTAGCATTCTACATCTGGCTTCTTAAAACATAAGCGAAAGACATAGGAGGCTCCCTCAAGCAGAACTGCCCCTTATGTTCTTATTTATGGGTGGAGCCCCAGGGGATCCCACCTTCAGACCTGCACTGGTTCAGGTCCCTCAGTCATTTGTTTGGGTCTCAGAATTCCTACCTGGATATTAAGTATCAGGGGGTAGCCGTGTTAGTCTGTATCTACAAAAACAACAAGGAGTCTGGTGGCACCTTAAAGACTAACAGATTTATTTGGGCATAAGCTTTCGTGGGTAAAAACCTCACTTCTTCGGGTTGTTTGTGTTTCCAGCTCAATTTTCTACCCCAACCACACCCTCACCCACTAATTTTAAGGCTCTATGGCTATGTCCACACCAGACTTCTTTTGGGAAAAATCTCCCACTCCTACATTACCACCAGTGCAAACCCACTGGTAAAAATGCTAGTGTTGACAAGGCACCAAGGGGCATTAGCCACGTAACCACACTCCAAACAGGTCTACACGTTAAACATGCCAGCAGCAGCGCCTGGAGGCTTGTCTACACTAGCACTGCCCCCATTACACCACCGTGCCAGTGGTGGATGATAGGTCTTAAGTAGATGTAATCCAGTCTCTTGTGGTGGGGGCATTAGTCTCTCTCCTCGTCTCCACCCGGGGTTACTTTTAAGGTTCAATTCAAGAGGCGTGTTAGTCGCTGCTCCAGACCCATTTCTAGGTGGGGGTGCTACAGGCTCCCCAGAAGAATCGGGGTCTCTCTCTCTCTCCGCCTGGGGATTAAGGGCAAATCGGGGCTGGTAACGTCTCCCCACCCGCTGGCCATTCCCAGGCCCCCTCGCCCTATGGGGAGCCTCGCCCCCCGCTAGCAGACCCTGACCCACCCCGTGCGGGGCCACAGCGCCCCCAGCTCGGCCCTGGCAGAGCTCCCGGCTGTGTGCGGCGAGGGAGGGGGACGCGCCCCCCTTGGCGCCGCAGCCCGGGCTCCCCCCGCTGGCGGCCCGGCCGGGAGCTGACGGGAGACAATGGACACGATGACTTCACCCGCCAGTAATGTGAGGAGCCGCCGCCGCCTCCGGCTGCCAGGACGCTGCTCCGCTGCCAGCGCCCGGGGGCAGCGGGATCCCGGCCGGGCCCTGGGGACGCGCTACCTGCCCAGCCTCTCACTCACCGACCCCGGCCCGAGGGGCCCTGCCCAGAGGCGGTTCCGCCCGTGCCTCTCCGGCGCTTCGGGCGGCTCCCTGCCGGGCACGCCGCGGAGGCCGCGTCAGGGCAGCTCCCCGCGCAGCAGGGGCCCCTGCAGCCGCGCCAGGCCGGCCCCCGTACCTTTAACTCAGCAGCCGCCGCGACCCCGCTGCGCCCGGCCCCGCGCAGGCAGCGTCTGTGTGTGAGGCGGGAGGGGCAGGAGGCGGCGCTGCCGGGACCGGGGCGGGCCGAGCTGGGCTGCGCCGGGCCGGGCTGGTTGGTTTCCGAGCCCCCACCCCCACGCGCGGAGCTCACCTCACACGCGGCGGGGCCCTGTGTCCCGAGGCCGCTGGTCCTGCCGCCTGCCTGCGGGCGGGGTAACGTGAGCTGCTGGGGCTGGCTGTTTTCATGCCGACCAGCCCCCCACCCCCGCCACACACACATTAACAGCTTCACTGACTTCCCAGCTTGGTGACTTGTTGCCTGCCACCCCTCACAGCACAGGCCTCTTGCCAACCCCAGGCATTCAAAAGCCAGGAGCCCCTCTTCCCTCCATCACACTTACCATTGGGTTCAAATCATGAGCTGCTAGAAAATAAGCAGTTTGGGGGTCCTTGTATTTGCCCGCTGGGTCTTGGGATCCTACTTTGTCTTCTCAAGTTCCCCCCCCCCGCAATGAATAGGGCTAAAAACACTCTAATTTGTTAAAAACAAACGCTCACAACTCCAAGAGCTGGGGCTTTAAAGGAAAACACCAAATATCCTGAGATCCATGATAAAAATCACAAGAGTTGGCAGTGCTCCCTGTCTTAAAGAAGGAAAAGCCTGTGCATGCATCCATCTAGCACCACTCCCAGGCCGCCCCCACTTAGCACTCCACTCAGCTTTTGGAACCAGAAGACTGTCTTGTCCTGACTTGTCACCAGGTAGTAGCTTGTGGCTGTTTTGAGGCGGCCTGGTGACACAGCATTATTTCTCAATACCATAACACATACCATGGTCCCACTAGACAAACTCCAAACAAGAAAGTGCTAACCCATTTAGGAGATTACAGCTCCCAGCATGTGATGCTCCATCTCCAGCCAAGCAGCCTGGAGCTGCTTTGTAGAACTCCATAGGCTGCATTTTGGCCACCCCGGCTGTAACTGAAAGGGAGCAGTTTAATTTATTTGCAAGAGGATTTAGGGCAATGTTATTGTTAATTTATCCAAGCATGAAACTGACTAACTGAACTAGTGTGCAGGGACTTCACAGTTTTGCCGGCAGCAGCACCAACACAAAGTAATTATTTACTATTCTGTGGACTTCACATCCATTAAAATGTAAAAGTGCAGTGAGAAGAATGAACTATTGGAGCATTTCTGTAGGGAAACATTGTTGAGTGCTGATTAGCACCAACTACATGCTGCAAAATATAGACTTTTCCTTCATTTCCGTCCCTCATATTGTTGCTTCAAAAATAAACTTTCAAAATAATTCTAAAAGAAGTCTTGTTTCTTCTTGCACAATTCCACAATCACTGGAATGTTCTGTCAGCACTTGTTTCATGTTCCGATCAATCCTTGCAGAATTTAAAATCTGTCACTTCTCTGTACTAATTGCCAAAACCCTGTGTGATGGGTTGGATCACAGAAACCCCCTTGGGAGCTGCCACCCGATGTGCAAAGACTACCCCTGCTCCTGTTTTCCCTGCCAGCTCAGGACTCCAGCACCCTGTCTTGCTGAGCCAGACACTCCCCTCTGTTCCAACAAAGACCCAGGGTCTGAATTACTTGCCCCAAAGCTGCAGGTTTACCTGAAAACAGCTCACAGAAGTGTGCTTGTCTTTAGCACTCAGATGCCCAACTCCCAATAGGGTCTAAACCCAAATAAATCCATTTTACCCTGTATAAAGCTTATGCAGGGTAAACTCATAAATTGTTCGCCCTCTATAACACTGAGAGAGAGATATGCACAGTTGTTTGCTCCCCCAGGTATTAATACATACTCTGAGTTAATTAATAAGTAAAAAAGTGATTTTATTTAATACAGAAAGTAGGATTTAAGTGGTTCCAAGTAGTAACAGACAGAACAAAGTAAGTCACCAAGCAAAATAAAATGCGCAAATCTATTTCTAATCAAACTGAATACAGATAAGATCCTCACCAGTTCCAGAATGCTCCCTTTTACAGGCTAATCTCCTTTTAGCCTGGGTCCAGCAATCACTCACACCCCCTGTAGTTTATTCATAGATTCATAGATTCTAAGACTGGAAGGGACCTCGAGAGGTCATTGAGTCCAGTCCCCTGCCCGCATGGCAGGACCAAATACTGTCTAGACCATCCCTGATAGACATTTATCTAACCTACTCTTAAATATCTCCAGAGATGGAGATTTCACAACCTCCCTAGGAAATTTATTCAAGTGTTTAACCACCCTGACAGTTAGGAACTTTTTCCTAATCTCCAACCTAGACCTCCCTTGCTGCAGTTTAAGCCCATTGCTTCTTGTTCTATCCTTAGAGGCTAAGGTGAACAAGTTTTCTCCCTCCTCCTTATGACACTCTTTTAGATACCTGAAAACTGCTATCATGTCCCCGCTCAGTCTTCTCTTTTCCAAACTAAACAAACCCAATTCTTTCAGCCTTCCTTCATAGGTCATGTTCTCAAGACCTTTAATCATTCTTGTTGCTCTTCTCTGGACCCTCTCCAATTTCTCCACATCTTTCTTGAAATGTGGTGCCCAGAACTGGACACAATGCTCCAGCTGAGGCCTAACCAGAGCAGAGTAGAGCGGAAGAATGACTTCTCGTGTCTTGCTCACAACACACCTGTTAATGCATCCCAGAATCATGTTTGCTTTTTTTGCAACAGCATCACACTGTTGACTCATATTTAGCTTGTGGTCCACTATAACCTCTAGATCCCTTTCTGCCATACTCCTTCCTAGACAGTCTCTTCCCATTCTGTATGTGTGGAACTGATTTTTTCTTCCTAAGTGGAGCACTTTGCATTTGTCTGTGTTAAACTTCATCCTGTTTAACTCAGACCATTTCTCCAATTTGTCCAGATCATTTTGAATTATGACCCTGTCCTCCAAAGCAGTTGCAATCCCTCCCAGTTTGGTATCATCCGAAAACTTAATAAGCGTACTTTCTATGCCAATATCTAAGTCATTAATGAAGATATTGAACAGAGCTGGTCCCAAAACAGACCCCTGCGGAACCCCACTTGTTATGCCTTTCCAGCAGGATTGGGAACCATTAATAACAACTCTCTGAGTACGGTTATCCAGCCAGTTATGCACCCACCTTATAGTAGCCCCATCTAAATTGTATTTGCCTAGTTTATCGATAAGAATATCATGCGAGACCGTATCAAATGCCTTACTAAAGTCTAGGTATACCACATCCACAGCTTCTCCCTTATCCACAAGACTCGTTATCCTATCAAAGAAAGCTATCAGATTGATTTGACACGATTTGTTCTTTACAAATCCATGCTGGCTGTTCCCTATCACCTTACCACCTTCCAAGTGTTTGCAGATGATTTCCTTAATTACTTGCTCCATTATCTTCCCTGGCACAGAAGTTAAACTAACTGGTCTGTAGTTTCCTGGGTTGTTTTTATTTCCCTTTTTATAGATGGGCACTATATTTGCCCTTTTCCAGTCTTCTGGAATCTCTCCCGTCGCCCATGATTTTCCAAAGATAATAGCTAGAGGCTCAGATACCTCCTCTATTAGCTCCCTGAGTATTCTAGGATGCATTTCATCAGGCCCTGGTGACTTGCAGGCATCTAACTTTTCTAAGTGATTTTTAACTTGTTCTTTTTTTATTTTATCTGCTAAGCCTATCCCCTTCCCATTAGCATTCACTATGTTAGGCATTCCTTCAGACTTCTCGGTGAAGACCGAAACAAAGAAGTCATTAAGCATCTCTGCCATTTCCAAGTTTCCTGTTACTGTTTCTCCCTCTTCACTGAGCAGTGGGCCTACCCTGTCTTTGATCTTCCTCTTGCTTCTAATGTATTGATAAAAAGTCTTCTTGTTTCCCTTTATTCCTGTAGCTAGTTTGAGCTCATTTTGTGCCTTTGCCTTTCTAATCTTGCCCCTGCATTCCTGTGTTGTTTGCCTATATTCATCCTTTGTAATCTGTCCTAGTTTCCATTTTTTATATGACTCCTTTTTATTTTTTAGATCATGCAAGATCTCGTGGTTAAGCCAAGGCGGTCTTTTGCCACATTTTCTATCTTTCCTAACCAGCGGAATAGCTTGCTTTTGGGCCCTTAATAGTGTCCCTTTGAAAAACTGCCAACTCTCCTCAGTTGTTTTTCCCCTCAATCTTGATTCCCATGGGACCTTACCTATCAGCTCTCTGAGCTTACCAAAATCCGCCTTCCTGAAATCCATTGTCTCTATTTTGCTGTTCTCCCTTCTACCCTTCCTTAGAATTGCAAACTCTATGATTTCATGATCACTTTCACCCAAGCTGCCGTCTACTTTCAAATTCTCAACGAGTTCCTCCCTATTTGTTAAAATCAAGTCTAGAACAGCTTCCCCCCTAGTAGCTTTTTCAACCTTCTGAAATAAAAAGTTGTCTGCAATGCAGTCCAAGAATTTGTTGGATAGTCTGTGCCCCGCTGTGCTATTTTCCCAACATATATTTGGATAGTTGAAGTCCCCCATCACCACCAAATCTTGGGCTTTGGATGATTTTGTTAGTTGTTTAAAAAAAGCCTCATTCACCTCTTCCATCTGGTTAGGTGGCCTGTAGTAGACTCCTAGCATGACATCACCCTTGTTTTTTACCCCTTTTAGCCTAACCCAGAGACTCTCAACACTTCCGTCTCCTATGTCCATCTCCACCTCAGTCCAAGTATGTACACTTTTAATATATAAGGCAACACCTCCTCCCTTTTTCCCCTGTCTATCCTTCCTGACCAAGCTGTACCCATCCACACCAACATTCCAATCATGTGTATTATCCCACCAAGTTTCAGTGATGCCAACAATGTCATTGTTGTATTTATTTATTAGCACTTCCAGTTCTTCCTGCTTATTACCCATACTTCTCGCATTTGTATATAGGCATCTAAGATACTGGTTTGATCTTGCCTCCCAGTTTTGTCCTGACCCTCCTTTCTCTCTGCCAATATAGCCCACACTCCCTTTCGTTTCCAACCCATCTCCCAGGTCTCCATGTTCCCCACTTACCTGTGGGCTTTGCTCACCTGTCCCCGTCGAATCTAGTTTAAAGCCCTCCTCACTAGGTTAGCCAGTCTGTGTCCAAATAGGGTCTTTCCCCTCCTCGAAAGGTAAACGCCATCTCTGCCTAGCAGTCCTTCCTCGAATAGCATCCCGTGGTCGAGGAAGCCAAAGCCCTCCTGGCGACACCATCTTCGCAGCCAGGCATTCACCTCCATGATGCATCTGTCTCTGCCCGGGCCCCTACCTTTGACAGGAAGAATTGAAGAGAATACCACCTGTGCTCCAAACTCCTTCACCTGTACTCCCAGAGCCCTGTAGTCACTCTTGATCCGCTCAGTGTCACACCGCGCAGTATCATTTGTGCCCACATGAATGAGTAGCATGGGGTAGTAGTCAGAGGGCTGGATAATCCTCGACAATGCCTCCGTAACATTTTGGATACGGGCTCCCGGCAGGCAGCATACCTCCCGAGATGAAATGTCAGGGCGACAGATGGGCACCTCCGTCCCCCTCAGCAGAGAGTCTCCGACCACCACTACCCTACGTTTCCTATTCGCAGTGGTGGCAGCAGACCTCCCAGCCTTAGGGGTACGAGGCTTCTCCTCCTTTACTGTAGGGGGTGATTCCTTCTTTCCTGTATCAAGAAGAGCATAAGGGTTACCTATTACCATGGCGGGAGGGTTCGGAGCAGGGGTGGAGCACTGCCTGCTACCAGAAGTAACCAGCTGCCAGTGTCCACCCTGAGCCATCTCCTCCTCCACCAGTGGTGTATCCGTAGTCCTGTGTACTGGGACAGCTACCTCAGCTGTCTCCACATGGACACTGTCCAGGAATTGCTCGTGGATTCGGATGCTCCTTAACCTAGCCACCTCCTCCTGTAGCTCTCCCACCTGCTGCCTGAGAGATTCCACGAGCAGGCACCTTTCACATTGGATGGTCCCCCCAGCCTGGATATCAGTAAGTGGAAATTGCAAGTTACAGTCTCTGCAAAACCACACCAGGATCTGGGTAGAAGCATCCATGCTCAGGAGCTCTGTCTGGCTACAGACGCAGGTGGAGGAGACAGAAGCAGTGCTGGCACAGGTGTTGCGGGTCTTCCTAACCATCGTAAGCCTCCCTCTGTCAAACTCCCTCTCAAACTCCCACCTGCAGCCCCCTGTCCGCTGAAAGGGTTGTTTAAGCAAGAAGTTTTGAATGTAGTTGGTTTATAGGTTTTAAGGGGAATAAAGGGAAAACAGATAAAACCGGCAAGGGACCCTCGCCCCCTTCCCGCTCCCCTTCCAAACTCCCTTGCGAAACTCCCTGTTAGCAGCCCCTGGTTACTGTCCTTTGTTCCAGTTTCCTTCAAGTATCCTCGGGGGTGGAGGGGTGGAGAGGCTCGTTCTTTAGCCAGCTGAAGACAAAATGGAGTGGTCTCACATGGGTTTAAATAGACTTTCTCTTGTGGGTGGAGACCCCCCTCCTCACTCCTATGCAAAGTCCAGCTCCAAGATGGAGTTCTGGAGCCACCTGGGCAAGTCATATGTCCACGCATGACTCAGTCTTTACAGGCAGAAGCCATTGTCCACATGGTATCTTGTATGTCTCCAGGAAGACTTCTTATGTGGATTGGAACATTCCAAGATGCATTGTTTCCCAAATGCTTCTTGATCGGGTACTTAACCTTGCAAATTCCTTCCTAAAGAAGCTGACCAAATGCCTCACAAAGCTTACTTAGAAATCAAGCAAGAATACATAACTTTGAACACATGAATGGTGCCTGCATACAACTAGGATGAACATAACCAGTAGATCATAACCTTTACATAGATATGTTATATGGCATATGTAGCAAAACTCTATTCCAGTTATATCATACATACATTTATAAGCACCCACCCCATAAAGATACATTTATAAGCACCCCCCCATAAAGCCTTATGGGGTACACTGTCACATCCTGATTCAAACCACTGTTCTCTCTCGTTTGGTTTACTGGAATCTCCTCTGGCCTCCCAGATTCCAACATTTGGCAACACAAGTAATCATCTACCTCTTCTACCACATCACACCACTCAAGTTCCTTAACCAATACCCAGACTTTTTTCAGACAAAGTTCAAACACTTTTACCTCACTTTCAAGTCTCTGGTTAGCGCTTCATCTGCCTACATCTCATCTCCTGCCCACCCATTACATTCTGCATATTGCCCATTCCCCTTGTCTCATTTATCTCTTCTCATACTGATCTTCATGCCTTCTTTCATGCTATTCCCTATGTCTGGAATTATAACCTCCATCAAATGTGCTCACTTTCCTGCAAACCTGGCCTCACAACCCACTTATTTTGCTTTGTTTGCCAGCACTGATCTCCACTCCTATACTATCATATCCATCTACTCTTCTCTTACCTTATTCAAGAGATATAAGAATCACTTTCAAGACAATTTACATTATCTTTGCTTTAACCCTCATCCTGCCTTTCTCTAGCCCTTCATTATTCTGTATATTCATCCTTTCCAGAATTGTTCTTTACTTGGACCTTTCCTCCATGACTGTCCTTAAATATTGCAGTTAGAAATATTCTGTTCTGCTTAGGTTTTTATATCGTACTCATCACTGTAGTATCTGAGTGCCTTCCAGTAGTGCATTAAGCACCGTGACTACACATCAGTCACATGTTGTTTGTTCTCTCCTCTTCTCCCCAGAGAGAGAGGCGTGTGCAGTGGACTGTCTTGTTTTTGTAGGGTATTGGGTTTAGTGTTTGTTTGTTTTGGGTTGGGGGAATGGGATTGTTTGTTTGTTTGTTTGTTTGTTTGTTTTAAAAATACATGTTGCTATGTGTTTATGTTAGAGAAGGCAAGGTAAAAGAAATGCACCTTGCACTTGGAACAGAAAGTGGTGAGGGTTATGATAGCCCTTAATTCCTGGGGGAGTTCTTTAGTCTTGGACTGGCTCCTGAGAAAACTCTGTCTCCTGCACAAATGAGCTTTACACTTACTGTTGAGAGTTCCATTGTATCTGAGGAGCTTAGCTGTCAACTAAAGACTTAATTGCTGAGTTTTAGGAGGTTTTTTAGATATATTGGCCCAGGCCATTGAGGGCCTTGAAGATAAGGACCAAGTCCTTGAACTTGATTCAAAATTATCTGGGAAGTCAGTGTAGACTCTACTGTAGAGAATGTCAGAGTGCAGCCAGCTGTTCTTCATCCATGAGCTGATCTCATCCAGTCACTGGGCCATCTCAGTAGTAATGGTAAGGTCAACTGTGGTGAATATAAATTGTGTACATATAAATGGTTCGGCATGTTTTGTTTGTTTGTGGTATTTTGGGTTTGGGTTTTTTGCTGTTGTTGTTGTTGATTCTGTTTGTGTATTTATTTATTTTTTGCTATAGGGCCAGAGCGCCGGGGGCAGGGCAGCGAGCCCCGGCTGGGGCTCGGCTCTCCCCCCGGCGGCCAGAGCGCCGGGGGCAGGGCGCCGGGGGGGAGGGTGGCCGGAGCCCTGCGGGGAGGGCGGCGAGCCCCGGCTGGGGCTCAGCTCTCCCCCTCCCCCCCGGCGGCCAGAGCGCCGTGCCGCCGCCCCCCTCCAGGTGCCGCCCCAAGCACCAGCTTGGGTGCCTGGTGCCTGGAGCCGGCCCTGCCAATATTTTAAAAGAGTAAACCAGCCTGGCAGCCTGACAGTGATCATAGGCAAAATAAATGAATGATTCAATTAGAATTAAAGGAGGATAATATAATTAATGCCATTTGTAGTAGAGAGAGAGAGCCTGAAGCATACGCCTGGTGCAAGGCCTGAGGCCTGAACCAAAGTTAGCAAAAGTTATGCTCTGAGCAACAGTCACGCCCTGTCAAAATCATATGCTTGCCTGCAAGTCAGTGTCCGGTACACGAACTCAGCATCAGTATTTCTAGCATTGCTAAAACACACTGAATATGTAAACACATTCCAGCAGGACAGCACAAGAACACCCCAACCTAGCATACGATAAAATGGTTTGACAAAAGTGATGAATAGAGCTTTTTTGTCTGAAATATCAGGAGTAGAACTACAAAGCCAGGTGGTAAATAGGGATATTTTGTCTGAAACATCACGAAAAAAGTACAAGGGGAGGTAACAAACATGTCATGAAACACGTAAGGTGACATGTAAGTTGTTGATCCCAGATTGTTTGTGTCAATCTATAAATGTTGGGATACCTCACCTTAACCCTTCATCCAGCCTAGGGGGCAATGGAAAGTCCCGCCACTGACTGAGCTGTGTCCATTGTCACGGGCATACATGTGCTAGTGTAACTGTAGACATTGATTCTGGGAGCTAGGAACGTGCTTCATCGGCAATAAACCTGACCGAGTTCCTTCACTACTAAAACAGGTCTTGTGGTCTTATTGGGCAGTTCGATCGAGGTCTGCTGTACGGGCTATCTAATCAGAGCCAGTGCAGAATGCAGAAAGAACACACACACGCAGACGAACATCTGACGACACCAATCAACACGGGTTTACGGAAAATAGATTCTGTCAAACTAACTTGATATCTTTTTTTTATGAGATTACAAGCCTGGTTGATAAAGGTGTTGATGTAATATACTTAGACTTCTATAAGGCATTTAACTTGGTACCACAAAACATTTTGATTGAAAAGCTATAACAATACAAAATCCACATAGAACACATTTAATAGATTTAAAAGTGGCTAACTGATAAGCCTCAAAATGTCATTGTAAACAGGGAATCATCATTGAGTGAGTTTGTTTTTAATGGGATCCCATAGGGACCAGTTCTTGGCCCTCTGCTATTTAATTTTGTTTTTTTAAATGACTTGGAAGAAAACATAAAATCATCACTGACAAAGTTTGCAGATGACACAAAAATGGTGGGGGGTTGGAGGTGATGGTAAACAATGAAGAGAACAGGTCATTGATATAGAGTGTTCTGGATCACCTGGTAAAATGGGCAGAAGCAGACAATATGCATTTTAATATAGCCAAGTGTAAAGATATACATCTAGGAACAAAGAATGCAGGCTATACTTGCAGGATGAGCTACTCTATCCTGGGAAACACTAACTCTGGAAAAGACTAGGAAGTCATATTAAATAGGAGCAGTGTGGTTACCTCTGCATTTGGGACTGGTGCAACCACTACTGGAATATTGTGTTCACTTCTGCTGCCCACAATTAAAAAAGGATGTTAATAAACTGCAGAGGGTTCAGGAAAGAGCAGCAAGAATTATTAAAAGATTGCAAAATATGCCTCATAGTGATAGACTCAAGGACATGGGCAGCAGGTATCGCAGGCCAGGGGAGGCTAAGCCTCCACAAACAGCCAGACATGGCCCTGCCCATCCTCTGCCCCGAGGCCCCCTCCTGCTTCCCGCTCTTCCCCTATGGCCCCAGCCCAGGCTGCTCCTCTTCCCTGAAGCGAGTTGGGGTTAGGGACCCGGGGCAGCTCGGGCTGCCTGGCGAAGGGGACACCCAGTGCTCTGGGACTGGAGGTGCTGGGGCCACTCGCCCAGTGCTCTATGACTGGGGTCACTGGGGCCGCCCACCTGGTGCTCTGGGGCCAGGGGGCTGCCCGCCTGGTGCTCTGAGCTGGGGGCACTCGGGCTGGAGGCGCTGGGGCTGCCCTGCCCAGGGCTGGGGGTGCTGGAGCTCTGCCACCTGGCACTCCATGGCTGGGGGTGCTGGGGCCACCTGCCTGGTACTCCAGGGCTGAGGGCACTGGGGCCGCCCGCCCAATGCTCTGGGACTTGGGGGTCTGGGGGGTCTGGGGCTGCGCTGCCCGGTGCTCCAGGACTGGGGATGCTGGGGCTGCCTGCCCAGCACTTCAGGGCTGGGGACACTCAGTGGGCTGGGCAGGGCGGCCCAGTGCCCGGGGTGGGGGGCTTGGGGCTCCAGCGGGGGAGGAGGGAGAAAGGGGTAGGGAAAGGCCGGGGTCTCAGGCAGAAGGGGTGGGGCTGGGGCCTAGCCTCCCCGAATGGGCGGTTCACGCACCACTCATGCTGAAGGAGCTCAATCTGTTTAGTTAATAGAATGAAGGTTAAGGGATGACTTGATCACAATTTATAAGTACCCATATGGGGATCAAAAGATTGATAATAAGCTCTTAAATCTAGCCATCAGGGGTATAACACAATCCAATGGCTGGGAGTTGAAGCTAGACAAATTCAGACTGGAAATAATGTGTAAATTTTTAACAGTGAGGGTAATTAATTATTGGAACAATTTACTAATGGTTGTCGTGGATTCTCCATCATTGGCAATTTTTCAATCAAGATTAGATGTTTGCTCTAGTTCAAACAGGAATTAATTCAGGGAAGTCTTATGACCAGTGTTATACAGGAAGCCAGACTAGATGATCACAATGTTCCCTTCTGGCTTTATACTATAATCTGTGAATTTTATTGTACTGTTTCATAAGTAGAATATTAAAGCTACACTAAGTCAGCACCCTATGCAAATGTAGATTATGTGAAAGATATTCTAAATTAAGAGCAGAAGGTTATCAATGTCATCTCCCGCCTCTTTTCTCCCAGCTTGGATAAGAAGCATTTTTCCTTCCCATGCCTCTCTTTTTCTCTCCTTTTCTCATGTTTCCATTATGTTTTCCTTTCTACTCTATGATAGTGGTGCTGCATGTTAATGACTTTTCAGACTACACCACGTGTTTCATTTTGAGGGTAATATTTTTTGGATTCTGAACAATCACTCTGTATTTTCTGCCAGCAGCTCAATTCAACTATCCAGTTATGCAGGCTGAGTATTTCAGTCCTAGATGCTGTCTAGAAAGTGTTGTGAAAACAGATGCTAATCTGTTTTCAGAAATCATGTCTTGTCATTGAATATTACAAGTGTGAGGTATTGCCTTTCCACTTCATTAAGGGGTTTTGAAAGCTGACTCTTTATCTTAATACTTCTCTTCCATCTCGTTCTGTAACAAACATTATAATAATTAATTAATTAAATCCTATGTATAAATCTAAACAAATGTTACTAGCTTCTCTGTATACTTTGTACAAAAATAACACCCTTTCTGCATTAAACTAATTATCATTTGAGTATTTTTCTTAAAGTGCACTGGCTTCACTGACATCCCACTAGCCTCGCAGCAGTGGCTCCAAAGAGGTTTCTGAGCCTTCCAACTTTTTATTGTTTCTCCGAGTTCCTGATATCATCCACCCTTGCCACCTAGACATGATATGGATTTTTTTTAGCCTATAAATTAATGGTTGGGTTTTGGTTTTGGTTTGTTTTTTGTTCCTGTAGCCAGTAATTGCCATTTCCAATATTTGAGTTTCTTAAATGATTTGCTACTGGCGATCCAATCAAATGATGTTGTCCTGTTTTACCATGTAACCTACAGTCTCATACTCCCTGCTCACTTTTCTTTCCCACCCATTTCCACCTTTTCCCCTTCAAGCCATACCTCTCCCCTCGCCTTGTTATGGATCCTCTACTTCCCTTACTCTGTTTTCCTCTTTACCAACTCCATAGGTTAAAAAAAAAAAGTGTAAGCATCCATCCTGCAAACATTTATGTTCATGATTTCTTTTCTGCATGTGTTATACAATAGAACTCAATGGGACTAGTCGTGTGCATAAAATTACTTATGTGCATAAGCATTTGCAGTATTAGGGCCTAAATAACTCACTTAGCTACCAGCATCTAGAAAGAAACAAGGAACTGCTATAATTTGTACACAACATACGAGTACACCAACATGATCTTATTGCTGTTACTCCTATTTTGCATCTCCCCTCCCTCTCGTTCTTTGTTCTAATAATTTGTTCTGTAATTTCTAACAAGTCTCTGATCTTTCAAAGACTTACATGATACAAACGTTGTAACAACTGTAATGAGACTATGCGCATGCATAAAGTTAAGCATGTGTGTCTTTTCAGGATCAGGACCCTTTGATTGTAAACTCTCTAGGACAGGGACTATGCACGCTACTTGTCTATAAAACATCCTGCACATTTTAAATGCAGTATACATTATATCATTAATAATCATAGCAGATTTTTTGGGATTCCACAGCAGCTAAGTGGAAGCCCCATTGCGTTCTGCAAAAAAAGGGTGATACAGAGAGGATCAAACACAACAAATTCCTCAAAGTCTATGCCAAGGCTATATTACAGGCCAAGAGAACCTTCCTATCAACCTCTTTTGAAGCTGCCAAATCTTCCCCATGGAGCTATACAGTGCAGTAAAACCACTTCATCAATCCTGAGCACCTACTATCTGCACTACCTAGTTGGTGTCAACTGTACTGAACATAATGGACTCAAAAATATGCATACAGTATGGGGAAAAAATCTAGATGGGTTTTCTCAAAAGACGTCATCAGCTTGAAGCTAAAATCAAAGCATGTCTGAATGTTCAGATATCACAGGGGTGAGAGCACACCACAAATACCTAGAGCAGGGGTAGGCAACCTATGGCACGCGTGCCGAAGGCGGCACACGAGCTGATTTTCAGTGGCACTCACACTGCCCTGGTCCTGGCCACTGGTCCGGGGGACTCTGCATTTTAATTTAATTTTAAATGAAGTTCTTAAACATTTTAAAAACTTTATTTACTTTACATACAACAATAGTTTAGTTATATATTATAGATTTATAGAAAGAGACCTTCTAAAAATGTTTAAATGTATTACTGGCACGCGAAACCTTAAATCAGAGTGAATAAATGAAGACTCGGCACACCACTTCTGAAAGGTTGCCAACCCCTGACCTAGAGAGATAGGGCAGGTCTTCACTACAGGGGGGGGGTCGATTTAAGATACACAAATTCAGCTACGCGAATAGCGTAGCTGAATTCGACGTATCGGAGCCGACTTACCCCGCTGTGAGGACAGCGGCAAAATTGACCTCCGCGGCTCCCAGTCGACGGCGCTTACTCCTACCTCCGCTGGTGGAGTAAGAGCGTCGATTCGGGGATCGATTGTCGCGTCCCGACGAGACGCGATAATTCGATCCCCGGGAGATCGATTTCTACCCGCCGATTCAGGCGGGTAGTGTAGACCTAGCCTTAGATTAGGGGAAAACGGAAGTAGATTAGCTAGACAGAGCCCCTCCTTATCAATCATCAAGGATAAAAGGATACTAAACCATCCCAAAATAATAGTTGAAGGAGAAAAACTTTCAGGATTCTCAGTGTACCAGAAAACACTAAGGATGAATATTTGCATCATATTTTCAAAAAATATTTTTAAAATCTTTGATATCTTAGTGCTAGACAGTATACCTGACCTACTCAATATACACAAGTTGTACCAGGTTCCTCTAGTAGTCAGATAAGGAAAAAGCACGAAATGGCAATTTAAGGGTTCTGGAACTGCATACTTCAGAATATCCCTGTCCGAAGAGGAAAAGTCACTTGAAAATAATCATATATTTGTTTCCAGATGTGAGTTTTCTTACTGAAGTTAAAAGGAAGGAACCTTTATCTAAGGGCCTCATCCCACATTGTTTACTATGGCAAAACTTCCATTGACTTCATTGTCTGAGTAATGAGTTTATGTTTGAGCCTGCTATCTTGAGAATTAAATTCCATCAGAAAACCTAAATTTTTAGGGCTTACCTTCAGCAAATCTATTTATTGGCAAAACTGTTTGACTACTTGTGTATATCTGACTCCCAACGAGAGCGATGACTCTTTTTATGAACATTTTTCAAGACACAATATATCCCTCTTAACTGACCTAAATTGCTGAGCTAAATATTTTCATTGTAATATTTATGCCAGGCTATGTTGCTTTTGAATTTAGGTTGAAAGTTGTGTTTTGTGCCAATTCTTTCCAACAGTTAATCATGAAGTTAGAGATGGAAAAGCCTAGAGTAAATCATCAGCTAATCTCCCTGCAAATGCCTATGTAAGCATAGTCTGAATGAGCTCTCCCCGATATCTAATGCTACACTGGGGAAAAAAACTTCAGGAGCAGACTGTGTTTGCATAGACACATCTACTTTTTGCCTAGGTGCACAGTATGATGGAGCTGATTTGCCAACATGATCAATTTTTGACTGGTTTTGTTACAAATCACTCTAGTATTTGCATGCAGGGGTAATGAAATGTTGTTATCCTTATTGTATGAGTAAAAGGTAGCAGAACTGAGATCCTGTATGGGGACTGTGAAAGACAGCCCAGAGAGTGTGCTGGCTGACAGGTTCCCCACTACCTGCTGAAATCACTAAGAGCTGGGTTAAGTGGCAGAACCTCAGAACATGACGTTCAGCAAGCAGTGGTGGCAGAGAAGCAGCAGCAAAAGAGAAACAGTTGCATTGCTCGATTGTCCCTCTCACCGCCCGGGGGTAGGAGGTGACTGCACCTCTGAACCCTGTGTATCCACTAACCAAGGACAGCCAACAGTGAGAGGGGTGCAGCGGAGGGAAGGGGAGTGATGTGTTAGAGGGACATTCATTTGTCCAACTTGCCCACTGCAAGGTGGGAAACTGAGGCAAAGGACACTCTCCAACATGCTATGGGGTTGGGTTTGCTTATGGTCACATGCTTTTGAATGTGGTTGCGGTGTTTTTCCAAATTAATGCTTGGTTTCCTTTCCCTTTTAATAAAAGTTCTCTTTTGTTATACACGGACTCAGTACTTGTGAGTAGGGAAGTATTGCCTTTTAGAGGCACCCCAGGATAGTGTTAAGTGTTGAGAGAAACCCCTAGACATTGAACCCAGCCCTTGTTGCTGCCGACTTCACCTGGCAGAAGAGTTACACCTACAGTACATTTTTTTGTGATTTGTTCAGAAATGTTTCATTTGCTGTATTCACTGGTTCTAACATTGAAATCCTATTTTGTTTTGAAAATTATGAACACTCAATGTTTGCTTGAAATGAAATATTTGAAATGACAAAAAGATTATGCCAGATTGTAAGATCACAACATTTTCCAGACACATTCTTATGGCTTATGGATAAAACAGCACAACTCTCTCTCTCTCTCTCTATATATATATACCAGAGTTAATATGATGGTTTTATTTCCTACTCTTCCTCTATTGAAGTCAGTGGAGCTATGACAGTTTACAGCTGCTGAGGATCTTCTCCCAAGTGTCTACAAGCCTTATATAAGAGTCCATCCTTCATTTATCTTTCCAGCCCAGGAATGAAAAGAACAGTCCCTATTACCTGTGTTCAGCCATTTATATTTACTTGGACCAATAACAGGTGCCCTTTCAGATCCTCAGCCTAATTAACTATTTGCACTCTTGGTTCTTTGTAGGAAGAAAATGATTCTTCTTGTAGCCCTGCTGCAGGAGGGGTTAAAAATCATTATTCTTTCACTAGTCTCTTTTTTTGCTAAAGTGAGTTTCCTGCAGAAGAGCTATTCCATCATTAGCCTTTTTAATGTAGTTCAAAGTTTTTTCCATTTGAAAGGGGACCGATTCCTTTCACTTTTAATGATGTCATTCTAAAACAGATTAGGCATCCTAGTATTTTAGTGTAAAGGCCACTTGTTACTACTCCCTGCTCTCATATAAAGCCAGATACTCAGAACATTATACTTAACTATGGATGCTTTCTGAGGTAGAAAGAACGTTCTAGAAGAAAAGAGAACCAAGTAGCTGTTATAGCAAGAGTAGCAGTAAATCTTGTTGTTCATGTTGCTTAATACAGTTTCCATCTTAGCCCCCTGTTTATTTTTCTCCACTTGCTCACAACTTTCTGAAATTTCAATTTTTTGGGGTTGAAAGAGTCTATGCTTAGTCTGTACCCAAAGGTGAAAATGTTTTTGGAAAGCTTGAGCAAAAGTGGTTCAAGTATGAGAAGAATGAGAAAGAAAAAAATTGCATTATAAAAAAATGTTTTAAAAAACAGCTTTTTGATCAAAATAGCTAGTGGCAAGTTGAAAATTGTCAGGGAAATAGCCCTGGCCAAGGAAAGCACCTTGGCTTGTTCACAAGAAAACTGCTTTTAACCAAGTTATGAGCCCTTGAAAATCTTATGCAGGCCTAGGCAGAATCAGAATTGCCCTCCTCAGGGGATGAATTTCTGCTCAGGCACAACTACCTCCAAAGTACATTGGACAGCCATGCTTTCACTGGGATGAATTAACCCCCAATACTGTATGTGATAGATCATTTAGAGTCTGAATCATAGAATATCAGGGTTGGAAGGGACCTCAGGAGGTCATCTAGTCCAACCCCCTGCTCAAAGCAGGACCAATCCCCAACTAAATCATCCCAGCCAGGGTTTGTCAAGCCTGATCTTAAAAACCTCTAAGGAAGGAGATTCCACCACCTCCCTAGGTAACCCATTCCAGTGCTTCATCACCCTCTTAGTGAAAAAGTTTTTCCTAATATCCAACCTAAACCTCCCATACTGCAACTTGAGACTATTACTCCTTGTTCTGTCATCTGGTACCACTGAGAACAGTCTAGATCCATCCTCTTTGGAACCCCCTTTCAGGTAGTTGAAAGCAGCTATCAAATCCCCTCTCATTCTTCTCTTCTGCAGACTAAACAATCCCAGTTCCCTCAGCCTCTCCTAATAAGTCATGTGCTCCAGCCTCCTAATCATTTTTGTTGCCCTCTGCTGGACTCTTTCCAATTTTTCCACATCCTTCTTGTAGTATGGGGCCCAAAACTGGACACAGTACTCCAGATGAGGCTTCACTAATGTTGAATAGAGGGGAATGATCACGTCCCTCGATCTGCTGGCAATGCCCCTACTTACTCACTCACTCATGCCCATCACCCCAATCGGGGTATGGGCCGCCAACCACAGATCTCCAGAGTCCTCTATCCTGGGCCATTTGCTCTAGCTGGTTCCAGGTATAGCCCATTTTTATGCTATCAGCCTGAAGGTCGCGTCGCCAGGTGTTTCTTGGACGGCCTCTTTTCCGCTTGCCTTAGGGGTTCCACCGCAATGCCTGTCTAGTGATGTTGGTTGGCTGCTTGCGTAGTGTGTGTCCTATCCAGCCCCACCTTCTCCTTCTAATTTCTTCCTCTGCTGGAAGTTGACGAGTCCTCTCCAAGAGGTAGATGTTGCTGATGGTGTCTGGCCAGCGGATCTGGAGAATCCTTCTAAGGCAACTATTTATGAAGGTCTGGATCTTCCTGGTGGTTGTTTTAGTTATCCTCCAGGTTTCAGCTCCATACAATAAGACTGATTTCACGTTGGAGTTGAACAGTCGAATCTTTGTTGCCAAAGACAGCTCTCTGGAGCTCCAGATGTTCTTGAGCTGTAAGAAAGCTGCTCTTGCCTTACCGATCCTTGCTTTGATGTCTGTGTCTGTGCCACCCTGTTGGTCGATGATGCTGCCTAAGTAGGTGAAGGACTGCACTTCTTCCAGAGGGCTTCCGTTCAGTGTGACTGGGTCATTACTGATGGAGTTAATCTTGAGGATCTTGGTCTTGTCCTTGTGGATGTTGAGGCCAACCTGTGATGACATGGCTGCCACTACGTTGGTCTTCTCTTGCATCTGCTGTTTGCTATGCGAAAGGAGTGCAAGGTCGTCGGCAAAGTCCAGATCATCAAGCTGGGTCCACAACGTCCACTGGATTCTGTTCCTGCGCTCATAAGTGGATGTCTTCATAATCCAATCAATGACAAGGAGAAAAAGAAATGGTGACAACAAGCATCCTTGTCTGACTCCGGTTCGCACCTGGAAGCTGTTGGTAAGCTGCCCTCCATGGTTCACTCTACAGTGTATGCCGTCATATAAGTTCTTAATCAGGTTAACTACCTTTGCTGGGATGCCATAGTGCCGAAGGAGCTTCCAGAGAGTCTCTCGATCCACGCTATCAAATGCTTTCTCATAGTCAACAAAATTGATGTACAACGAGGAGTTCCACTCCATAGACTGCTCGACTATGATGCGGAGCGTTGCTATCTGGTCCGTGCATGATCTATTTTGCCGGAAACCTGCCTGCTCATCTCGTAGCTGTGGATCGATGGCATCCTTCAGTCTCTCTAAGAGGACTCAGTTGAAGACCTTCCCTGGCACCGACAGAAGTGTGATTCCTCTGTAGTTGGCACAATTGCTGAGGTCTCCTTTCTTGGGGATTTTAATAAGGTATCCCTCTTTCCAATCTGCCGGAATCACTTCTTCTTCCCATATCTTCTCAAAGAGGGAGTACAGCATTTCCACTGAAGCATCCAGTTCTACTTTCAGGGCCTCTGCTGGGATATCATCAGGTTCAGCCGCCTTCCTGTTCTTCATCATAGTGATGGCTTTTCTGATCTCATCTCTGGTTGGTCTGTCACAATTGATTGGAAGGTCTTCGTTGGCTGGGTCAATGTCTGGTGGATTTAGTGGTGCTGGTCTATTCAGGAGTTCCTCAAAATGCTCCGCCCATCTATTCATCTGTTGTTCTATTTCTGTTATAGACTTTCCCTGCTTGTCTTTGACGGGACGTTCTGGCTTGCTGAACTTTCCAGACAGTCGCTTGGTGATGTCATACAGCTGTTTCATATTACCGTTGTATGCTGCCTGCTCCGCTTCTGCTGCCAGTCCATCCACATAATCTCTCTTATCCTTCCTAATATTCCTCTTCACTGCTCTATGGGCTTCAGCATTCTCTTTTTGCGCTTTAGCCTTTGCTGCTCTAGTCCTGCTATTATTAACTACTGCCTTCTTCTTCTTTCTATCTTCTATCTTAGTCAAGGTCTCTGCTGTGATCCACTCTTTCTGCTGGTATTTCTTAATTCCAAGCACTTCCTGACATGCTGACCTAAGTGTCTCTCTCACTTTCTGCCATCTGTTGGGTACACTGTCTTCCTCTTCCCCAGACCGATCCTGTAGTACTGAAAACTTATTCTTCAGCGTCAGTCCAAAATCTTCCTTGATCTTATGATCCTTCAAAAGGCTGACGTTGTACTTCACTCTTCTATCTGACGCGTCTATCCAGTTCTTCTTCAACTTCAGCTTCAATCTGGCCACCACTAAGTGATGGTCGGACGCTACGTCTGCTCCTCTTCTAACTCTAACGTCCTGCAAAGATCTTCTGAACTTCTTGATAATACAGACATGATCAATCTGGTTTTCTATCATGCCTGCTGGCGATACCCAGGTACTCTTGTGGATCCGCTTGTGAGGAAAGATGCTACCTCCTATGACCAGGTTGTTAAGTGCACACAGATCCACAAATATCTCTCCATTCTCACTCATCTCTCCCAGAGGGTGGGTCCCCATGACTTGTTCATATCCTGTGTTGTCAGGTCCAATTTTGGCATTAAAGTCTCCCATAAGGATGGTGATGTCTTTGTCTGGGAGAATCTCTAATATTTTCTGAAGTCTGTTGTAAAAGTAGTCTTTGTCCTCCTCTTCACTGTCATTGGTTGGAGCATAGCACTGTACAACATTCATCTTAATCCTCTTCATTTTAGTTCTGAAGGATGCTGTGATGATCCTGGAACCATGTGCCTCCCAACCAATCAGTGCTCTCTGTGCCTGCTTGGACAACATGAAGCCTACTCCCTGTGTGTGGGGTGCGTCGCTCTCTTCATGTCCGGAATACAGCAACAGCTCTCCTGTCAACAGTCGTCTGTCCAGCTTGCGTCCATCTTCTCTCGCTAATGCCTAGTAGGGTCAGGTTGTTGCTCCTCATCTCTGCTGCGACCTGCGCCGTCTTTCTTAACTCGTACATGGTCCTCACGTTCCATGTACCGATGGTAATCCTCCTGGTTGCAAGAAGGGTAATCGGCTTTGTGGCTTCCTCACGACTTTCACCACACAGCGTCATGCGTCTTCGAGTTGAAGACCCTTCTTTTTCCAGGCTAAAAGTCTCTGTTATCTCTATTTTTGGCGTTTCTGTAGCAAGTTGATTTTTTACAGGGTGGAGTTGCTAGCCCCACACCCAACCCTCCTCCTTTATCCTGACTTGGGACAGGCAGATGGCCCCAAAGGACCTCTCTGGTGGAGTTAATGCCCCTACTTATATAGCCCAAAATGCCGTTAGCCTTCTTGGCAACAAGGACACACTGCTGACTTATATCCAGCTTCTCGTCCACTGTAACCCCTAGGTCCTTTTCTGCAGAACTGCTGCCCAGCCATTCGGTCCCTAGTCTGTAGCAGTGCATGGGATTCTTCCATCCTAAGTGCAGGACTCTGCACTTGTCCTTGTTGAACTTCATCAGATTTCTTTTGGCCCAATCCTCTAATTTGTCTAGGTCCCTCTGTATCCTATCCCTATCCTCCAGCGTATCTACCACTCCTCCCAGTTTAGTGTCATCTGCAAACTTGCTGAGGGTGCAGTCCAGGCCATCCTCCAGATCATTAATGAAGATATTGAACAAAACCAGCCCCAGGACCCACCCTTGGGGCACTCCGCTTGATACCAGCTGCCAACTAGACATGGAGCCATTGATCACTACCCATTGAGCCCAACGATCTAGCCAACTTTCTATCCACCTTATAGTCCATACTTCTTTAACTTGCTGGCAAGAATACTGTGGGAGACGGTATCAAAAGCTTTGCTAAAGTCAAGGAATAACACATCCACTGCTTTCCCCTCATCCACAGAGCCAGTTATCTCATCATAGAAGGCAATTAGGTTAGTCAGGCACGACTTCCCCTTGGTGAATCCATGCTGACTGTTCCTGATCACTTTCCTCTCCTCTAAGTGCTTCAGAATTGATTCCTTGAGCACCTGCTCCATGATTTTTCTAGGGACTGAGGTGAGGCTGACTGGCCTGTAGTTCCCCGGATCCTCCTTCTTCCCTTTTTTAAAGATGGGCACTACATTAGCCTTTTTCCAGTCATCCACGACCTCCCCCGATAGCCATGAATTTTCAAAGATAATGGCCAATGGCTCTGCAATAACATCTGCCAACTCCCTTAGCACCCTCGGATGCAGCGCATCCAGCCCCATGGACTTGTGCTCGTCCAGCTTTTCTAACTAGTCCCGAACCACTTCTTTCTCCACAGAGGGCTGGTCACCTCCTCCCCATGCTGTGATGCCCAGTGCAGTAGTCTGGGAGCTGACCTTGTTCGTGAAGACAGAGGCAAAAAAAAGCATTGAGTACATGAGCTTTTTTCACATCCTCTGTCACTAGGTTGCCTCCCTCATTCAGTAAGGGGCCCACACTTTCCTTGACTTTCTTCTTGTTACTAACATACCTGAAGTCTGGTCATGCCCTTTCATGCAGAACCTATGAGAAGGAAAAAGATAAGTAAATTACACACAATATCATATCTGGAGGGCAAGGTTTGTTGGTCTACCTTGGCCTTTTAACCATCCAGTTGACACAAAAGTCATGGCGAAATCCCCGGAGATTCGCCATAGGACCATTGGTTTTCAAACTGTAGAGTGTGCCCCCCCCCCCGCCCCAGGCGGAGTACAATGAGGTTATATGGGGCACGAGGATCTGACTCCTTTCACTCATTGAGGCTTCTGCTGCTGCTACCAGGCTGGAAGAGCAAGGAGGAGAGAGGGACCAGGAGCGATGGGGCCCTGCCTCTCCCTGCACAGAAGGGGAATTCCAGCTCCCTCACATATCAAGAAGCTGATGTGGTGTGCCTCCTTGGGAGGTAGTTCCTCTCCGCCCACACAGTCTCTTGCACATGCATGCTGGGGATTGCATCAGGGCCGGAGGAGCCTGTGGCCTATGAGTTATTCTGTGGGGTGCTGGGGCAGGGGCACAAGGGAGGGGTACAGCCCAGCTGTCTGTGTCCTGCTGAGACCACCTGCCCAGTACGTATCTTGGGCAGAGCATGCTGGAAGTCTAGGGAGCAGAGGGGGTGCCCTGGCTGGGATGGGCTCCTGGACCTCAGGCATCTGTGGAAATACTGTTTCTTAGAAAGAAGGGGCTGTGCATGGGACACGAATCTCTGAAGGGGGAGGGCAGCATAAAAAAAAGTCTGGGACCCTCTGCCATAGACCATGGCAACTGCGTAGAGGCTCAGCCATGCAATGTTGCTACCCAAAGGAGAGGCTAAGGCTCTGGAGTGGGACTTTGTCTCAACTTCCATGAGAATGTCATTTTGGATTTGCATTGGAATGATACTGCATAAAGCCGCTGTCCTCAGGTACATCCTCCCTCTATCTGGCCACTTCCTAAACCCGCAGAATCACTGTTTTGTTCTATGCTATTCTATTCTACATAGATGAAGTGGGTATTCACCCACGAAAGCTCATGCTCCAATACGTCTGTTAGTCTATAAGGTGCCACAGGACTCTTTGCTGCTTTTACAGATCCAGACTAACACGGCTACCCTTCTGATACTATTTTACATAGGTTTTTCTACCATGCTCATCACTGTAGGATCTGAGTGTGACGCTCTATACCTCGGGTGAACACCCAGCACCCCCATGTTCATCCTTGTAAAATGATTGTGTGGTATCCAATGCAAAGTTTGTCATGTCGGGCATCTTCAGAAGGTTCATGATGCACTGAGCATTGTTGTTATAGTAATTGTTGTTACAGTAATGTTATAGGTTATAATTTCATGTATATAGTTATGAGGTTGAAAATGTATCTTCATGGCTTAAAGCAAGCCCAGGCAAACACTCTCTAAAAGCAGAGGGGCAGTTCACACCTCATCAAAGCATGTCTGGGACAAACCCAGCCCAGCCTCACGGGAACAAAGGACGCTGGCCTAGACAGCAACAAAAGGATCTGTTGGACTCTCGAGTGAGTCACCCCCTGCCTTTGGTCAGTTTGGGACTGCGATGAACTAATGCTCACCTGACTCTGAAGGGGGGGGGGCAAAGCCAAGAGGGAAGAAAGAACATGATAAAAGGGAGAGATGTTTGCCATGCTCTTCCTCTCTCTTCCACCTACATCTACTGACACCACACCAAGCGACTGAAGTGCTGATCAAAGGGGAGAGCCTGGCTGAAAAGCAACCAGCCAGCCTGTGGTAAGAAGCATCTTAGTTTGTAAGGGCATTGAAAGTGTTAAGATCAGCTTAAAATGTGTTTTGCTTTTATTTCATTTGACCAAATCTGACTTATGTTTTGACATATAATCACTTAAAATCTATCTTTATAGGTAATAAATCTGTTTGTTTATTCTACCTGAAGGGTGCGTTTGGTTTGAAGCAAGTCAGGGACTCCCCTTGGGATAATAAGCCTGGTACATATCAATTTCTTTGTTAAATTGACAAACTCATATAAGCTTGCAGCGTCCAGCGGGCATAACTGGACATTGCAAAATGGAGGTTCCTAGGGTTGTGTCTGGGACCGGAGACATTGGCCAGTGTCATTTGGTTGCACGATCCAAGGAGCAGCTTACATGCCAGATGCTGTGCATGAACAGCCCAGGAGTGGGGGTTCTCACAGCAGAGCAGGGTAAGGCTGGCTCCCAGAGTCAAGGATTGGAGTGACCTAGCAGATCACTGGTCCAGATAACACCAGACGGGAACGTCACACTGAGTGCCTATCATAGTATGTGTGTGGAGAGGTTTTTGTGGATTCCGACAGATGGTGGGGGAGAAAAATGCTGCTAAGTCGCGGGGGGAGTTTGGTTGTTTTTCCCCCCACTCCTCTATTCAACAGTTTTAGGGTCACAGGAGTGAAACTTCCATGCTTGTCTTCTACATGCAATAGGAAGGATGATGATGTGGCCCCTTAGTTTTCAACACTTAGCCATACTTTGCCTGTCACTATCATAAAAAAAAATCAAAGTAATTTTTCATATACATTTGGCATTTTCTCTAAGCCACAATTGTTAAATTCTAGAACTGGCGCATGATCTTTGGGGGTTAGCCTCTTATTTTTTTTCATATTGGAATTTTCATTCTATCCCAAAATAATCAGTATAGGAGCCAGTGGATTTGGCATCATTAAGAATTGTTTATGCCTCTCTTTGAACAGTTCTGAAGGAGGTGCTGTTTGCCAGAGGTTCTTCCTTTTCTTTTCTTGGCGTGTGTGTGTGTGTAGCGTTTTTTCCCCCTAATTACTTTCTATTTTTGCACTGCATCAGCCTCATGCTGTATACACAGAACATTCATGTCTCTTTCCTTAATTTCTGGCCAAGACACATGGAGAGAAAATTCCTTTCACTGTAAGATAATGACTCACCAAATCTGGCATGGCACGAGGAAGGCAATCGGGTTTCAGCTATCTCTTAGGCTATCATGCTCTTCCTCAATTCCCATTCATACTGCTTTTACTCATCACTTGTTTGTAGGGTTGCCAACTTTCTAATTGCACAAAACCGAACACCCTTGCCCCGCCCCCTGCCCTACCCGTTCCCTGAGGCCTCGCCCCCCACTCATCTATCCCCTGTTCCATCGCTCACTCTCCCCTATCCTCACTCACTTTCATTGGGCTAGGATAAGGGGTTGGAGTGCAAGAGGGGGTGAGAGCTCCGGCTGGGGGTGCGGGCTCCAGGGTGGGGCCAGAAATGAGAGGCTCAGGGTGCAGGAGGGGGCTCTGGGCTGGGGCAGGAGGTTGGAGTGTGGGAGGGGGTGAGGGATCCGGCTGGAGGTGTGGACTCTGGGGTGGGGCCAGGCATGAGGGGCTTGGGGTGCAGGAGGGGGCTCAGGGCTGGGGCAGGGGGTTGGGGTATGGGAGGGGGTGCCAGATCTGGGAGGGAGTTAGGGTGCAGGATGGGATTCCAACCTGGGGCAGGGGGTTCGGGATGCGGGCTCCGACCGTGGTGGCGCTTACCTCAGGAAGCTCCCGGTCGGCGCCACAGCGGGTCTAAGGCAGGTTCCCTGCCTACCCTGGCTCCGCGCTGCTCCTGAAAGTGACCACCATGTCTGGCCCCCAGATGGAGGCGTGGCCAGGTGGCTCTGTGCAGCCTGCAGGCGCCACCTCTGCAGCTCCCATTGGCCATGGTTCCCAGCCAATGGGAGCTGCAGAGGCAGCGCTCAGGGCGGGGGCAGCGTGTGGAGCTTCCCTGATCACCCCTGCTTCTAGGGGCCAGACATGCTGGTCGTTTCTGGGAGCTGCATGGAGCTAGGGCAGGCAGGGAGCCTGCCTTAGCCCCGCTGTGCCGCCGACCCGACTTTAAGCGACCTGGTCAGCAGTGCTGACCAGAGCCGCCAGGGTCCCTTTTTGACCAGGCGTTCCAGTCGAAAACTGGATGCCTGGCAACCCTACTTGCTTGTCTTCACTAGGGGGATAAGTCGACCTAAATTATGCTACTCTCACTGCGTGAATAACGTAGCTGGAGTCAACATAGATTAGGTCGACTTACCCCAGTGTCTTCACTGTGCTGCGTCGATGGGAGATGCTCTCCGGTTGACTTTCCTTACTCTTCTCGGAGAACTGGAGTACCAGGGTCGACCGGAGAGCGCTCTGCTGTTAATGTAGCGGGTCTTCACTAGACCCGCTAAGTCAATCCCTGCTGCATCAATTGCAGCAGCATCAATCTCCCAGGTAGTGAAGACCAACCCACACCGTCTCTGTAACACACATTTTGCCCAAGAGTCTGAATTTAGACTTAAAGATGGATCCTCCATGGCACTTTTTTTGTTTGTTTGAATAAAAGTTTAACCATGGGGCAGCCCTAGTTTATTTTTTAATAAACACAAGGGCTAGTACCCTGTTCAACAGGCAAACTCCCACTGATGTCACTGTGAGTAAGCATGAGTAAGGACTCAGTAAAAATGGAGGGCCAAATTCTGCCCTGCTTTACTCTCTTTGCCATACCTTTAGCTTCAATGGATTCAAAGGGTGTAAATCAGAGCAGAATTTGGGCCTGAGTAAGAACCTCAGGGTTTGATCATACTTAATTTTCAGACTAATGATAAAATACAGATAAAGCTCTCAAAAACTGAGAGTTTTCAATTAACTCTGTGCTAATTCTCATAAAATATTATAGATAGAATCATGTCATAACTCTTTCACCTTACTTGTTATGTCTAGATTTTTCTTTCTTACAGTTAGGACCAAGTTCTGAGATCCTTGCTCAATTTTGACTTACTCCTTCCCTTCAATAGGCGTGTTGACTAAGTAAAAAGTAAGCAAGGACCTCAGAATTCGGCCCAGAATTATTAGTTGCTATAATAACTGGTAACACATGCCAATGTGTTCCTTTCTGTATGTGCAGAAGAAGTCTTTCTTGAAAGGGTGTACTGCCAAAACCTTGTGTCTCAAGGTCCAATTTGTCCTAATTGTACATACATATAGCTCCATCAGAGCTGTTTGTTGTGACGGGGAACCACAAGCGTATATTTTAAAGGTTATTTTATGAACTAGTGTAATCAGCCACAGGAATTCACTGCCATGGGACATACAGTCAAATACTTTGCTGGAATTTACAAAAGCCTGGATGAGTTTACAGTTGTTTAACTACACATGTTAAGATAAGGATAATCAAATTGTATGCTTCACAGCATAAGCTGGTCACCACGGGTCACACAGGACTTTTTCCCTCCCACATGCAGCATTACACAATTGGCTCCATTTGTTCTTATTTGGATGGGGCGTGGGGAGGGTTGTCTGCCAGGGACAGGGCTCAATGGACTGTGACCTG
>NW_020664409.1:77912990-77933476 GCF_002925995.2 Terrapene triunguis
TCGACCCAGAATTCCAATGGGCAGCGGGGACTGCGGGAACTGTGGGATAGCTGCCCACAGTGCACTGCTTCCAATGTCGACGCTTTCCCTGGTAGTGTGGACTGACAAAGTCGAATTACTGTCCTTAGTGTAGACACATACGTTCGACTTTCTAATATCGATTGCACATATTCGATTTAACTAAAATCGAACTACTCTCGTAGTGTAGACATACCCTAAGATTTTTCATCATTGTGACCGAAGCAGCTCTGTGGAATACCTGGATGTGGCACATGGAACACGATTTGAGAACTATTCTTCTGAAGAATGGGCATATTGCGTATGACTTAAATTGTGACACTGAAGTCCTGGGTTAAATCAAATACTTTATTGCAAATCCAGAGACGATTGACATAGCATGATCATTTGTCAACGCCTAGTAATGTAAAAAGAGGTTGTATTAAACCTTTCATACATACATTCACAATATTCAAATTTTGTATTAGTTTTCAAATGCTAGCTTCCTTCCTTCCTCAAGAATGTAGCTAAAAATCAAGATGATGATTCTGATAGATTTCGTATTATAAAAACTCGTACTTCAAGGCAAATTGCAGTAATTAGTTATAATAGCATATATAGTTTCATATACTAACAAACTCTCCTTCCCCTTCCAGGTTCCAGGGCTGAGTTAATTTACAAGTCCAGACCCAGGCTCACGTCACATAAACCAAAACAAAATCATTCTAAACATGATTCTAAAACCAGACTATACCATTATCATTGATGCACTATGAACGGCAAACAAGAGAGTGCATGGGGATGAATAAAACTCCAACATCTTGAGACCTGTTAGTCTGCTTTCTTTCTGACTGCTGTTAAGCAAAGTATAGGAAGCATAAATAGAAGAACTGAATATAGATTGTGGGAGATTATTTTAGCACTGTATAAAGGAACTAATACCTGTAGCCCTGTAATTTAAATACAAATTGTTGTTGTACGGTCTAGTGTTTAAAAACACCCAAAGTTTTCAATTCTTGTCATAAAAATATAACCCCTGGAAGAAGCAGAGAGAATACTGCAAAAGATGACTAAAATATTGCATTCATTTGAGAAACTGAGTTATTCAAAAAGCTTAGAGGAAATAGATTTTTATCTATGGAAAAGGCGAACCTAAAAGGAAGTGGAACTTCACGGACGTATGCCGACTTCTGAAGAGAACAGAAAAGTAATCTGCCAGAAGTCTATTTGAGCTACAAAAGCAAGGGTTCACAAACATGAAAAGTGATCCAGATGAGCTAAATATTATTATTCTATAAAGAGGGATGGGCACTAAAAGAATATGGGAAACACTTAGGGCTTGTCCACATGGTGTGTTAGTCCGCACTGGAGGGTGTAAGTTCTAGTGTGCACTAATATGTTACGCATTAACTGGCCCCTCTAGGGCCTTTGGTGCACATGAAAAGTTCCATAGGGCATGTTAACATAGTACTGTTTGAAATGGGACTACATTAATGCCACTAGGGAACATTTAGTGTGCACCAGCAGGGTCCCCAGAGGCCAGTTATATACACTGGCACACTAATATACACTAGAATTTACACCTTTCTAGTGTGAACTAATGCCATATAGCCAAGTCATTAAATACTAAATTTCTAGGTTAATAGAGTAATTAATATATGGAAAGAAGTACAGCAAGGGCAACAAGAAGTATAACTAGTATACAATGTTTTGAATAGGAGCTAGTCAAATATTTAGGCATACACAAGTGTTTGGTTACTACTGCTGCTGCTCAAATAAGAGGACCTAGATGGACAATTTGGACATTTTCCATTCTAAAATTTCCTTCTTTGTCTGAGGAGCTGATCATATTAGGTTGAATCAGTGGCCTATTTCTGTGTCACAGCACTGATGGCCAATCTGTAGACCCATAGGGTAAATTGAAATTAATTCTCTGTAAGAAAGACTTTTCTCCTCCTCTGTTTCCTACATCACACACAACATGGGCTTTGAGCAGAGGGTTGAAGGAATGGAATCCACCCTCAACCTTTGGGGAAGGTGTAAAGTTATGCCAAACTCCCTCTGTGATAAATGAAGGGGGGGGCAGCCCCCGTTTATGAACACCCAGCCAGCCAGTTAGCTGTAAAAACTCTCTTGGTTTCTGTTCTCAGCTTGCTTTACATGTAAAGGGTTAACAAGCCCACAGGTAAAAGAACAGGAGTGGGCACCTGACCAAAAGAGCCAATGGGAAGGTTAGAACTTTTAAATTTGGGAAAGAAACTTTCCCTTTGTCTGTTGTTCTCTGGGCTGCAGGCACACAGAGCAGCAATGCTATAAGTGGAAATGCTGTGTAAGGTTTGAACCAGGTATGATCATAAATCATCAGATCATACCTAGAACTACTTATCTGAAACTACAAATGTGTAAGTAGGTGAGAATGTTTAGCTAGATGCAATCAGGTTTATTTCTGTTTATTTTTTAAGGCTTGTGGATCTCCTCTGTGCTAACCCCAGATGCATTTGTTTGCTTGTAACCTTTAAGCGGAACCCCCAAGAAAGCTATTTTGGGTGCTTAATTTTTGGAATTGCTCTTTTAAAATCTAGCAAAAGCCTAAGTTCCAGATGTATTTTCTTCCTTTTTGTTTTTAATAAAATTTACCTTTTTCAAGAACAGAATTGGATTTTTGGTGTCCTAAGAGGTTTGTGCATATGCTGTTTGATTAGCTGGTGGCAACAGCTAATTTCCTTTGTTTTCTTTCTCAGCTCTTCCCTAGAGGCGGGGGGTGAACAGGCTTGAGGGTACCCCACAGGGAGGAATTCCTAAGTGCTCCTTCCTGGGTCCAAGGTTTTTTTTTTTTGCATTTGGGTGGTGGCATCATTTACCAAGCCAAGGTCAGAGAAAAGCTGTAACCTTGGGAGTTTAATACAAGCCTGGAGAGGCAAGCATTAATTTTTAGAATCCTTGTGGGCCCCCACCTTCTGGACTCGGAGTGACAGAGTGGGGATTCAGCCTTGACACCCTCCATGGAGCTAGCACAGACCCCAGCATTGCCATGCACCACAGTTCCACTCTAGCGGCTGCCTTCCATGTCTCTTATGTCCCTAGCTAGAATTTTACAGTGTGAAAAAGACAGCACACAAATTTAATGAGTGAATCTGCCTGTGTCCTTAGCAGTTTTTCATGTCCTCATTAGTTTTTCAGATGAATCTCCACATGCACCATAATCTCACCTAAAATGCCAAGACCTGTGTATATATTTGAAAATAATTGCATGCTGTGCACATTCACTCGTGTCCTGTTTGCTCCCTCTTCTAGCTAATTAATAAAGATGTTAAAAAGACCCGACTTAACACTGATCCCTGTGATACCTAACTAAACACTTTCTTTGCCACAACTAAATGCAGTTTGTTTATCACTGCCCATTTTTAGAGTGAAAGTGCACATATAGTGAGTTCCAGTTCTTGAAGTCAGTGGTGCCCACTGTGCACTGACACTATTCAGCTACACTAGAAATTGTCAATCTGCAGTCTGTGGAGCACTTGCTGATGGTCCATGGAGAGCCAGCTGAACATTGGTTCCTGGCTTCTCCTCATTTCCAGTTGCTAAACTATAATAAATGCAGGGGGGAAATACTTTTCCGTATAAACAATTAATGTGCTTGGGAAGGGGCATTATTATGTGAATGTGACTAGGAGAGGAGATGGTCTGCACAATCCTGAAAGGGTAGGGAGTGTGTTGGCGAGTCAATCCATTAAAAAGTGCTCCTCCATATGAAAAAGTTGGATAACTGAACTAGGCCCTTTCACTCATTGCTAGATTAGCTGCCTGGGGACACGTCCTCCTTTTCTTCCCTATGGGAGTTATAATATACTGCCAAACACAATACTGCATACCATACGAACACTACCTTTACTCTAATTGTAAAATAATAGAAGTTAGAGATGGAAAAGATTTATTAGATTCTCTAGTCCATTTGCCTGGCAGTGCAGAACTGTTCCGTGTATTCCAGGAACACTAATTTTTAATACAGCACTTGGGTCAAATTATGATCTCGCATCCATGAAACCGCACACAAGCCAAAAGTGTTGCAGGGGTGAGAGAGCACAATTTGAGTGCAAGGTGATTAATTCCAGTTTCCACAGACGTCCTGTCCAACTTTTTAGTGGAAAGTATGGTCAGGTCTTTTGTTCAGTCTTGTGCCAGTTTTATAGCTCATCTTAGTGCTGAAGCCAGTTAGAGTGCTAATTCACACTGTTCACAGCTATAGCTCTTGAGAGGCTAGTCAGCACTGTAGATACTCAGGGTATGTCTACACTACCGCGGTAGTTCGACGGCTGGCAATCGAACTTCCGGGTTCGATTTATCGCGTCTGGTCTGGACGCGATAATTCGAACCAGGAAGTGCTCGCCGTCGACTGCGGTACTCCACCTCAGCGAGAGGAGTACCGCGGAGTCGACGGGGGAGCCTGCCTGCCGCGTGTGGACCGCGGTAAATTCGAACTAAGGTATGTCGACTTCAGCTACGTTATTCACGTAGCTGAAGTTGCGTACCTTAGATCGAATTGGGGTGTTAGTGTAGACCAGGCCTCAAGGCCCCAGGATTCTGCCAAAATTTTCCACAGAACTTACTGTATCGCTGCCACTGAATTAGGGCCCCCTGTCACCAAATTTGCTGTTACATCCAATGACATTGTTTCACGCTCTTTTTGTGCAATTCTCTCTAGAGTTGATCCCCTTTTTTCACACTTGGCTTTGCGGTGGCATTTCTTCAAGACTACAAAGGATTTGTTATAAATTAACGTAACCGGTGAAGCAGACAAGGTAGATAATGCAGTACCTGTTGTTGGACCAGAAAATAGCTTTTTAATACAAAAGCAAATCTAACTGTGAAAAGTATAATTCAAACAGATGACATGTTGTAAATATCTGTGTGTGTTCACACTCAACAGTGCACTTAATACTGTCATTTAATCAACTAACACCTGTTGTAGCCCAGCACTTTTATGCTGATTCATTACTATCCAGCTTTCAAGCAGGATAGATGGTTCTTTCAAGGTCAGGGCTGGCTTTAAGGTTAAACAGGCAGCTACTTACAGCACTATATTTCTAAAGAGGCACTTGAATAATATTGTGGTTGTTGTGGTCACCCACAGACCAATCCCAAGCTGTTTCCACCAGCTGTGGTGTTTCTGCACACATTCCTCATTTTCAAAAAAGGTGCCCCATTTCTCCTTAATCATGGGAAACAGGAGCCTTTGGATCTTAGATGCAACCCAGAATACTTGGTATCCATTGTTCTGGGAATCTCTTTGAAGCAGCATCACAGTTAATGAAAAGAGTTTGGCGGTATGTTCCCATTGCAAATGCCTGAGCAGAAATAGGGGCACCCTTTTGGAAGGAGAAATGAAGCCAACAAAGCATACTGATAGACTCAGATGCTTAGATATCATAGTGATTGTCGTGATAAAAACTATGCAGAACGCAATCAAAAACTGGGCTGGAGGAGGCAGCAAAAGGAATAACATTTTGGGAGGGTTGGGTTTTTTTCCCAACTATACATACAAAATTATAACAGTAGCCACTGAAGTCAATGGATATCACCCTTTTTTACATGACCATTCATATCTCTCAGAGTAATTGTTTCAGGCTCTCTGCCGGCACAGGGAGACATCATTGCATCAGGTTACTTTCAGTTCACATTTACATTTTTTTCACAACCATAAGGGCTCGAGATTTAATTGTGTTAAAAACGAAAGAGAATTACGCAGCAATTTATGGGTCAAATAATAGCATTATACAGGAGACCCGGAGCGTAAGCAGTTCTTGACTAGAACTAAACCTTAATTATTACTAAAGGACACACACACACACACACAAAAAAAGAGAGACGAGGAAGACAAAAAAAACCCTCATTTACTGTTAATGACTGCTGCCCAATAATATAAGCCCAAAAATTAGGTTTTAAAAAGAGTACATTTTACAAGGCAAAAGCAAGCATGTCTGACTTGTAAACAACTTAGCACAATAACATTGATTGCAAGAGCAATTTGGATAATTACATATGGAAATGACCATGATTTGCCAGAAATGTGCAAGAACCTTGCAAATGTTCACATACGCAAGATTTCCAACATCGTACTATGATATGTATGCTTAGTACAAGCTCCTCACTATATGTCAGTAAAAACATGGGGTTATATTAAATAAAGAAAGTCTGTAAAGAAGTATATAAAGAATTTGCAGTGTAACTATCAAAATTAAGAAACCTCCCTTTTGAGAAGATTCTGGGTTATTAAACTTGACAGTAAGGATCTTATTATGGAGTCTCTGTGTCAATATTAGTAATAGAGGATCCAGAGGACATACAAAACCAAATTTTAATATGTGAGGGTAGGAGGGAGAAGGAATCTGTACATTTTATATTACAGTTCTTCTGTTTGGTATCATGTCACAAAGTTCATTTCAGTGTGGTGAGAAGAACAAAGAGAAAAGACCACCACAGAGTTTAGATAGGGTTTTATATTCTATTCATATTGAGATTATGGAGAAAATGTTAATTGATCTGTACAAGGAGACAAACAGTCTCACCAGTAAAAAAACATTACCTCAAAAAGTTGGGTGTTCTTTTTAAAACTCTGTGATGCAAGGCCAGAGAGAAGCTAAAGCAAGCAGTCCAAAAGACACAAAAGCAAATGCCGATACACTGAATAGACAAACTCCACTGATCACAGATATGATTATGGCAGATGTTCACTGAACACAGTTTTCAGAGCAGACAGAAACACTGGAGAGAACAGACACTTCTTTTAAACAAATGCTCATGATGATTTTTATTTTGGTGGTTGTTTTTAGTGCTCTACAGAGGGAGAGAAAAAGATGACAGGGGGACTCTTGGCAAAAGTTGAGGTGAGATAGTGGCACTACTGAGATTCTACCCTCCCCATAAACTAATGTGTTCATGAGCTGTATAAATATTCTTTGTTTAAACAAATGCTCCCCATGATAGGTTCCCAGTGGAATGCTCAGAATAACAGCTGCATGTGATCTCACTACTCTTATAAGCCTCAACAAACATACAGAAGAGTTATGGTTTTGGAAAAATCTACCCCCTGTTAATTGCCACAGTGAACTTCCTCTATAAAAATCTCCCATGTTCCAGCTGGGAACTCTTAAAATAAATACAATGGACCACATAAACATTAATGTGCTAAATGAAAAGAAGGAAAAGTCTTCTTTAATGGTGCTGGTCAGCCCTCAGAGGGAGGGCACTCATTAATTAAAATCACTTTTCAGTGTTGTTTCAGTTGGACACAATATTCTTCACTTTCTGCCCGTTTCAGTCTTTGTTATACTTTATTTTTTAACCTCTCCATTATTTTTTCCATTGAACTTTATTGCTCCATTGTAGCTACTCTTAAAAGTGGAAACAGAGGGTCCAGGTCTTAAGTGCTCTCAGTCTGCAAGGTCTTAAGTGTTCTCATCTACCATTGAGGTCAATAGGAGCTGAAGGCACTATTCTATTCTATTCTGATCTATACAGGTTCGTATACCATGCTCATCAGTGTAGTAGCTGAGCGCCTACCAGTAGTGTATTAAACAATGTGACTAATATCTGTTACCTGTTGTTTATTCTCTCATCCTCTCATTGTGGGGAGGAGTGTGTGCAGTGGAGTGCTTTGCACTGGATTTTTTAAAATATATAAATATATATTTTTCAATGTTGCTATATGTTTATGTTAGAGAAGGCAGGTCAAAGAAATTCATCTTGCACTTGGAGCAGAAAGTGGTGAGGTTTGTGATGGTCCTTAGTTCCCGGGGGAGTTTATTCAGCAGTCTTGGGCCAGCCCCCAAGAAAGTTCTATCTCCCACTCAGATGAGCTTTACTCTTATTGTAGAGTATTCCATTGTGCCAGAGGAGCAAAGTTCCTGAGTTCCCCAAAGACATTTCCCTGTAGCATCCATTCCCTCAGAAATGAAGTCCGCTTTCTCCAAAGAGACAATGTGCACACACACTGCCCTGTTAGTCCAGCTGAGGACACACTTTTTACCTTAATACACAGCACTGAGATGGTTTACAGTAAAACTAAGCATATGTTTTTAAATAAAGAACAGAGATTTAGGTGATACTAAGCAAGAGAAAAAGAGACAAGTATCGTTACAAACAAAACAAAACAAAACAAAACAAAACAAAACAAAACACTTTCTAGTTTCTAAAACTTAACTTTATCCGGTTACAATCTATGCCTAAGTAGCTTTCTCATATTAAATTATCACCATCTCCAGTCCCTGAGGCAGGAGGCTCCACCGTTCACCAAATCAGAGGGTGCTGTTCCCTTTGTCCCTTCTCTCCCCTTCTTTTTTATAGTCCAAGAAACCTTTGAAACGTATTCCTTTGAAATGTATACCCCCAACGGGGTACTTCTCCCCTGCTGGTGTGCAGATGCCATGCTATCTGCCTCATCCGCTGGTCAATTTGCTCTTTCGATTGGCTTAATCACTTTGTTTACCTTAGATGTAATTGTATTTTCATTGTCCTTGCTTGTCATCAAGCCATGCAGACAGATAAATCCATATTCCTTCGTCTAGGGCAGACTTCTTTATCATCTGCCTCCACAACATATTTTAAGACCATAGTTCAACCATAGGCATAAAGGGGCTCTTAAACTCACAGAGCAGAGGCTTTGGTCATAGTAGCCTGTGTTGCAGAGGAGATGCACTGCAGGATTTTATATCAATTGGACTTTCCCAAGTCCTAAAGGCTTCATGCCCAGGTATATCACGCTGCTGTAGTTCTGCCAAGGGGTGACAAAGTCATGAATAACCTAGGCCAAGTCATTGTACACCAGGATGGGACTGAGTCTGCTAGACAACTGGAGGTGGTAGAAAATATTACTCGCAGATGCAGCTATGTGAGAGTTTAGCATCAGTGAGAAATCCAAGAGTATCCTTAAATTACAGGTTGAATTGACCAACTGTGAATATGTACTTTCAATCAAAGGAGACTGCACCACGGCTGAAAGCATTTCAAAATGCTTTCCTCTGCCCAGCAGCATTACCTCTGTCTTGCTTAGGTTCAGCTTCAACCAGCTGCTCTTCATCCATGAGCAGAGCTTGTCCAAGCAGTGAGCCATCTTGGTAGTAGTAGTGTGGGTGTATGTGGTGAAGGATAGGTAGAGCTGTGTGTCATCTGCATATTGCTGGCACTTGAGTCCATGTCATCTGACCAGTTCATCTAGTGGTTGCATGTAGAGATTGGAAAGGGCTAGAGAAATATTTGATCCTTGTGGGACACCATAAGCAGGGGTTTAGAGTTGGAGGTGAGTTTCCCATCACTACTCATTGGGAAGGGCTGAAACCATTTTGCCACATTTCCCAGGACTCTTGCTACTTCTCTCAGGCAAGACAGCAGTATCTTATGGTCAACAGTGTTAAATGCTGCAGAGAGGTCCAGGAGGATGAGAATGGATGTCTGCCCTCTGCCATCAGTACCACTGAGGTGGTTTCAGCTCCATGTCCTGGCCTGAATCCAGATTGTGCTGGGTCTAGTATGTTAGCTTCAGTTAGATGAACTTGGAGTTGGCCTTTGGCTAATTGCTCTATGGACTTGTTCAGGAATGGGAGTTTTGATACCGAGTTACTATATATAAAATAGTATGTTCCCAATATTCTTATTGATCAGTACATAAAAAGCAGTATCGACGTTTGTTTTTGAGTGCAGTTATGTAACAAAAAAAATCCACATTTGTAAGTTGCACTTTCATGATAAAGAGATTGCACTACAGTACTTGTATTAGGTGAATTGAAAAATACTATTTCTTTTGTTTATCATTTTTACAGTGCAAATATTTGTAAGTATTCTTATTGATCAGTACATAAAAAGCGACGTGCAGGAGGGGTTTGGGCTCCGGCGTGGTGCTGTTTACCTCAAGCGGCTCCGGGGTGGCAGTGGCGCGCACCGGGGCCAGGGCAGGAAGTGCTGCGGCCCCTGGGGGAGAGGGGGCAGAGGACTCCTGTTCTTGCCGCTGTGACGTTGTGCAGTCTATATGGTTTTATAAAAACTTGATAATAAGTCAATATAATGTAACTGGGATAGTTTTAGAAAAATATGGTAAAAAGTGAATATAACGTAACTGGGATATGCTTCATGCAAAAGGTCTCTTGTAAGGTATCATTACAAAGCTTATAATCTACTGAATGTGATCATCCGATTTGTATAAATGTACTACTCTTGTATCTAAAACTAGAAATATAAAATATAACTCTGAGGGCCTATTGTAATTATGTAAAGTGTGGGCCATTAATGATGGTTTGGAATCTTGATGACTCCCATTGTCTGTAGATTGCTGTGTTTACCTGTGAGTCTTCCTGTATATGTGTGGGCTGGCAAGTGAGTAATGAAGTCTTGCAGTGACATGTGATCATGTCACCTGAACTGGAATCCATCTTTAACCTGGTGCTTTTCCAGTGAGGGGGGGTGGAAACCCAGAGGGACAAAGGGTTCCCGCCTTATGCAAAATATATATAAAGGGGTGGAAGAGAACAAAGGGAGGGAGGAGCCATCATGAAGACTCCCCTAGCTACCACCTGAGCTGGAACAAGAGCTGTACCAGGGGAAAGAATTGTGCCCAGGCCTGGAAGGTGTCCAGTCTGAGAAAAACTTACTGAAGCATCTCTGAGGGTGAGATTATCTGTATTTAGCTTGATTAGACATAGATTTGCGCATTTTATTTTATTTTGCTTGGTGACTTACTTTGTTCTGTCTGTTACTACTTGGAACCACTTAAATCCTACTGTCTGTATTTAATAAAATCACTTTTTATTTAGTAATTTACTCAGAGTATGTATTAATACCTGGGGGAGCAAACAACTGTGCATATCTCTCTATCAGTGTTATAGAGGGCGAACAATTTGAGTTTGCTCTGCATAAGCTTTATGCAGGGTAAAACGGATTTATTTGAGTTTAGACCCCATTGGGAGTTGGGCATCTGAGTGCTAAAGACAAGCACACTCCTGTGAGCTGTTTTCAGGTAAACTTGCAGCTTTGGGACAAGTGATTCAGACCCTGGGTCTGTGTTGGAGCCAGACAGGAGTGTCTGGCTCAGCAAGACAGGGTGCTGGAGTCCTAAGCTGGCAGGGAAAACAGGAGCAGAGGTAGTCTTTGCACATTAGGTGGCAGCTCCCAAGGGGGTTTCTGTGATCCAACCCATCACAGCCGCGCCTCCAGGTACCTCCCCCGAAGCTCCCACTGGCCACGGTTCCCCATTCCCAGCCAATGGTAGCTGCGGGGGGCGCTGCCTGGAGGCAGGGGCAACGCATGGAGCCCTCTGCCCTCCAGCCCGGGGTCCGCAGGGACGTGGTGCCGGCGGTGTCACAGGCCGGATCCAAAGCCCTGAGGGGCTGGATCCAGCCTGCAGGCTGTAGTTTGCCCACTCCTGCTCTAAAGTTTTATAATGTTTGTTTTTGAGTGCAGTTATGTAACAAAAAAAATCTACATTTGTAAGTTGCACTTTCATGATAAAGAGATTGCACTACAGTACTTGTATTAGGTGAATTGAAAAATACTATTTCTTTTGTTTATCATTTTTACAGTGCAAATATTTGTAATAAAAAATAATAATATAAAGTGAGCACTGTACACTTTGTATTCTGTGTTCTAATTGAAATCAATATATTTGAAAATGTAGAAAAAATCCACAAATATTTAATAAATTTCAGTTGGTATTCTATTGTTTAAAAGTGTGATTAAAACTGCGATTAATCGTGATTAATTTATTTAATCGCAATTATTTTTTTAAAATTAATCATGAGTTAATTAACAGTCCTAGTTTCAAGTAGATTAAAACAACAATAGCAACAACAAAAAAATGCTCTTCACTCTGGATTTAAAGGAAGAGACTCAAGAACCAACTGTAAACCAACCCCTTTCCCCAGTGCTGCTAGGATTCTCCAGATCATCTAAATACTTTAACTGCATTAAAACAAAGTCCGTGCAAGAGGAAACAAACAGGCAAACTGAGAGCTAGACCGTTTCTATAAACTGCAGGATTGATTAACAAGCGTGTTTGCATAACTCTCTGTGTAGGCTGAAGCAACCTAAAAGCTAATAGCTGAAAAAGAAGATTTAGATTAAGAAAGGGATCCCAGACTCTCATAGCATGAGTCACTTCTTAGCAGTGAGATCCTCATGTTGACTATCTCCTCTCGCAACCTCTCAGTCATGTTTCATATCCACAAGCCTCCCCCTTTTTCTCCTTTCCCCCAATGCATACAGAAGAACTTATCTCCTCAATTCATCACCCAATCAGTTTCTTTCCATTCAAAAGTAATTCTCCTTTCTCATACTCCTTCACAATGGGTGAAGGAGTATGAAGGCAAGTACTGTCCTCAGTAATGGCTGCAGCCTTTAGACACCACTGTTATACAAATAAACTATAAATAAGAGCAGTAAGAATATTAAGAACAGATTAAATTTCTGTTAATTTCTCTCTACGCTCAGGATCAGACCGGGGATTCCATGGGGCTAAACCTATAGATAATAAATGTACAATAGATGCCTTAAGGCTCTACAGTCTTTGTGAAAGTCTAGAAATTATGTTGTAGAGTGTGTATTTTTAAGCTACAGTCTATCCACTCGCTGTGGACCTGCTTCTTATCTTGCTGCACACCAGTTTGACATGGGTGTATCTACTGAATTCAGTTGAGTTATTCCTTATTTACACTGGTGTACATAAGTACAGAATCGGGTTCAAAGTGTGCAGTGGACTGCCCAAAAACAAAACAGTCTTCTCCTTGAACACACTATAAACAAATGAGCTTTTGTCTTGAATGGAGGCTGCAACATAAGCCAACACTCTAGGCAGTTTGATTTGTAAATTTGTACACAATAAAATCAGGCATTTGATAAAGCAGAAGAATGTTTCTTTTGGTTTCTTTGTTTCCTTCACAATTCACCTTACTTGTAAATCTTGATAATGATTTTATTGCAGCTTAGTTAAGACAGGTGATTGTATTGCTCAATAAATAAACAAAATGAAATGAAATGCCAGGAACAAACCACAATAGAAATTATGAATACTAGCATGCAAAACTCTATGGACAATCACAAGCAATACTGACACAAGGAAATGTGGGTATCACAGGAACAGCCCACAGCTCTTCACAGAGCATGCCTATTAGAATATGAATAAAGGACCTAGTGTCATATGTATCTAAATATTCATATATAATAAATAATGGGAAACACTTGTATAAACCTTTTCATCCATAGATCTCAAAACCCTTATAAAAATCAAATAAATAATAATTATAACAACTAGCTTTTATATAGTGCTTTTCACCAAGATCGCAAAGCCATTCACAAAAGTGGGTAAACACTGTTGTATTCATTTTATAGATGGGAAAACTAAGGCACAGAGAGGTGAAGTATACAGCAACTTAGTGACAGAGCCAGGAATAGAAGACGGGGCTTCTTATTCCCAGTCTGGTGTCCCATCCCCTGGACCAAACTATATGCATATTGGTATGCATGTATGTAATTGTGTACACAAATTTTTTATACATGCACATCTATAGGTACATTATAACTAGAGGTGCTCAGAAAATCAGAGGCCCTTTTTTTCAGATTTATTTATTTATTTTTGTCAAAAAAAATTTCAGGTTTTGGCAACCAAAAACCAGAAAATTCCAGCCAAACACTGCTGCAGACTGAAAAATTTCATCTGAAAAAGAGAAACCAGTTTTTGGCCTAAAAGGCTGGGGTTTTGGCTTTTGATGAAAAATCAAAAGTGTTCTAGGAAATCAGACATATTCTGTTACAAATTTTTAGTGAGAAACCCAATTTTCCATTACAAGTTCCAACAGAAAAATTTTGACCACAGTTAATTATAACCCTAATTTCCTGAAAAGTTTCAGAAAGGTTTCTGCTCACTTGTGCCACCCATAAATGTCTTTGCACTTTTGTTCAGACTTCACTTATGCATGTAACACCTTCCCTGACCAGATGTGGAAGGGTGACTTCTACTCTTTCAGAACCCTTTTCAAGGACATGAAAGCCAGCCTGTGTATGACAGCAAGACAGAGAAGAGTTGGGGCAAGTCAACCCAAAATTACAAATCTAAATTTGTTTTAAAAATAGCAAATGTTTATAGTTATATAAAAGTTGTACATGTCTGATGGTCTCTCTTTCCCCACCCTTTGTATATCACTCATCTTCTAAGACTTCACTTTTCAGGGCAGAATCTGTGTCTCACTATGTTTGTTCTGTACCTGCCACAATGGAGCCGACTGGGGCCTTTGAGCATTACTGTACTATAAATATCAAATTACACACAAAAAAGCTGTGTTAGAAGAACATTACTGAGGTTGCAAAGTCAAGCAGAATTAAGGTTGCCTGTGCATTCAGTCCCCTTGTGCATATGCATTCTGATACAGTCTTTAATTACATAATGATATTTTATTTTTTTCCACAGGACTCCTGCCTCAGTCAGTGCACAGAATGGACAGTGCTCACTGAATGAGCAGCTGTTTAATATTTTGTTTTATCCTCTGTGTTCAATGTTTGTCTTATTTACAGGACACTAGTCAAATACTGCTTTGAAGGCAGAATTATTAATTTCCTCATGGGCTTTTCTAAGGCACTCATTACTATAGCATTTGAGGCCCAGATTCTCAAAGGTATTTAAATAAGAGGGAGGTGCCTAAATATCTTTGAGGATCTGGGCATGAGGGCTTCACAAACATTGATTAATTAATCTTCACAACACCCCTGTGAGGAAGGGGTTGGTAATACCCCATTTTACAGATGGGGAGCTGAGGCCCAGGTCCACAAAGCTATGAAGACTCCTAACTCCCACTGAAATCAATGGAAGTTAGGAGGCTAAATACTTTTGTGGCTCTGGGCCAGAGAGATTAAGATCAAAAGTTTCCACTAATTTTGGGTGCCCAATTTGAGATGTCTACGACCTGATTTTTCTGAGTACTTAGTACTGAGCACTTAATATGTTCAAGACACAGCACCCATTGACTTTAGTTCCTGCTGTGAGTGCTCTGCACTTCTGCAAATCAGACACAGTAGTACCAAGCTGAGCACCCAGAAAAACAGGAACATGCAATTAGTGACCACCTGTGAGAAATCTGGTTCAATGGAGAGGGAGGGATAAAAATCCAGTTGCCCAGAACAGCATTCAAGTGCCTTAACCACGAGATCTGTCCTCTTCCTTCCTGCAGGCCCTTACCTCATTTACTACATACAAGGTATTTACATGCCAGATATGCTAAACATTCGTATGCCCCTTCATTCTTTAGCCACCGTTCCAGAGGACATGCTTCCATGCTGATGATGCTCGTTAAAAAAATAGCACATTAATTAAATTTGTGACTGAAGTCCTGGGGGGAGCATTGTATGTCTCCTGTTCTGTTTTACCCGCATTCTGCCATATATTTCATATTATAGCAGTCTAGGATAATGACCCAGCACATGTTGTTCGTTTTAAGAACACTTTCACAGCAGATCTGACAAAACTCAAAGAATGCAATGTGAGATTTCTAAAAATAGCTACAGCACTCAACCCAAGGTTTAAGAATCTGAAGTGCCTTCCAAAATCTGATCGGGATGAAGTGTGGAGCATGCTTTCGGAAGTCTTAAAAGCGGAACACTCTGATGAGGAAACTAAAGAACCAAAAAAAAAAAAAAAAAAAAAAAAAAAATCAACATGCTTGTGGCATCTGACTCAGCTGATGAAAATGATCTGCTCTGCTTTAGATTGTTCTCAAGAAAAACCCGTCATTAGCATGTCCTCTGGAATGGTAGTTGTAGCATGAAGGGACATATGAATCTTTAGCACATCTGGCATGTAAATATTTTGTGACACCAGCTACAACAGTACCATGCAAACTCCTGTTCTCACTTTCAGGTGATGGTAAACAAGAAGAGGGCAACATTATCTCCTGCAAATTGTAACCAAGTTTGTTTGTCTGAGTGATTGGCTGAAGTAGGACTGAGTGGACTTGTAGGCTCTAAAGTTTTACATTGTTTTGTTTTTGAGTGCAGTTATGTAACCAAAAAAAATCTACATTTGTAAGTTACACTTTCACAATAAAGAGATTGCACTACAGTACTTGTATGAGATGAATTGAAAAATACCATTTCTTTTGTTTATCATTTTTACAGTGCAAATATTTGTAATAAAAAATAATAATAGAAAGTGAGCACTGTACACTTTGTATTCTGTGTTGTAATAGAAATCAATATATTTGAAAATGTAGAAAAACATCCAAAAATATTTAATAAATGTCTATTGGTATTCTATTGTTTAACAGTGCAATTAATCGCAATTAATTTTTTTATCGCGATTAAATTTTTTGAGTTAACTGCGACTAATCGACAGCCCTAATTCTTTCCCTGCCCTAAACCTATAAACACACTTGCACACAAGCGATTCTACTAGGATGCTGTGTGGGCTGTCAGCTCTTATCTTTAGTGCTTCATGCTGCTACAAAATAAATTTGATTTGTCCTCCCCCAGCTGAAGAAGACCATTAAAGTGGTTTTAATTCTTTTACCCTACACTGTGTGGCACTCTCCTGGGAAAAGCATGAATAGCTCAGTCTACTTCCACAAATTCCCCTTGTTGGGTACATTTGGTCCTATATCACAGTATATAGGAGGGAAAGAGACGCACAGTCAGCTGTCATAGTGATCATTTGCTTTTACATCTCACTGTGCATGTCGACTGCAGTCAGAATTGAAAGCCAAAAATTTTCTTAATGTACCCTGAAGGTTGAGATCCGGAAAACACAAACATTAGATAACTTTGAATTTCCTATCTTAGGGTTTTATACTGCCATCCATCCAAGGGCATCGAAGCCTTCCCAAAAGAGGGGGGCCCCTCCCCTTCCTCCAATGGCCCACCCCCGCCGCTCATCTTCCCCCAGAGCCCCCGCCCCCGGCCAAGCCAGAAGCCAGAGTGGGGCCAGGGAGCTCATCCCCCCCCAGCCCGGCCCAGGGTGGGTGAGTGGATGAAAGCAGCCCCCTGCTGTGTCCCTGTCCCCTGGGCCCCCCACCCAGGGCAGGTAGAGGGATCCAGGCTCTGCACAGCTGCCCATACAATTCTCTCTGAACTGGCTCTGGCTGAGCCTTGGAGCTGCAGGCCAGCAATGACAAGAGCCACGAGAGCAGCTGTGGGGAGCCATGGTGGCCCCTCCACCTGCCCGCGTCGCAGGGGGCCTGCTGAGAGCAGCCCCCAGCCTGTGTCCCCACCCCCCGAACCCACTGCCCAGGGCAGGTGGAGGGTCCGCAGCTCCCCACAGCTGCCCAGGTGGCTCTTACCATGGCCGGGCTGCAGCTTCGAGGCCCACCCCCCTGGGCCAGAGCTGGGTCGGGAAGAGCCGCGCGGGTAGCTGTGGTGAGCCGCACAGAGTCGCAAACCCGCAACCTGCCCTGGGCTGAGAGCCTGGGACAGGAGTGGCCTGTCCACTTTCAAAAAGTGGGAGGGAGGAGTATGGCCCCGTGGGCCCTCCCGGTTCCGGCACCACTGCACCCATCCCCATACTATCTGAGCACATTATGGTTATCACCATAACAATCTAACCGAGGCCAGGGTTCTGAAATAGATGACACTCAGTATATCATGATCAGTGGAACTGGCATGAGCAGGCGAGTGTTCCCTGGAGTGACTATCATTGACAGGCTGCCAGGGGAACAGGAAACATGGGTCATTAGGCTAGAACCAATGCAGCCACAAGGACAGAGCAATGCACTGTGTTTAATAAAGTTTCACTTGTTCAGTTTAACCTGCATTCAGCTTCACTCTTTGCTAATGGAACATGATGACAGCATCTGAGCTAAGTTTTCTGCAGTGCAGCTGCAGATAGTGTGAGTCATGGAACTTGATGTGAAACCCACTGGGGCCCTGGATTTTGTGAATACTAACCTAGCTCAACAATGGACCCGGGGGAAGGAGGAGTTTGAGCTATACACAGACCTGCCCATGCAGGAGGACGACAGTAACTGGAAAGTAAAACTGCTATTTTACCTAACTGGGGAATAAGGTAGAGAGATCTGCAGCACACTAAGCTCACCATTCCCTCTAGCCTCACAGCAGTCCTGGGACCTATTGTTCCCCAAAGCAGAATGAAAATGTGGAGTGATGCAGGTTTTCACCAGTAACCAATCCAAAGGGGAGGGGATAGACCCATGTTACTGCCTTATGCACAGGGCCGGCTCTAGGTTTTTTGCCACCCCAAGCAAAAAAATTTTTGGCTGCCCCCACCCCAGCCCTGGGCTCTCACCCCGCCCCACCAGTGCCCTCCCCCACCCGCACCCCCTGCCGCCCCAGCTCTGGGCTCTCTCTTCCCCCCCACCCACACCCCCTGCTGCCCCAGCCCTGGGCTCCCTCCCACCCCACCCGCACCCCCTGCCGCCCCAGTGCTGGGCTCTCCCCTTGCCTCCAGCCTTTCTGGCGCTGGCAGGGTCGGGGTAAGCAGCGGGACTCCCGGGCCGTGCCTCAGCCCAGGGTCCCTCCAGCCAGGGCTCCCGCCTCCAGGACTGGCTGGGACCCGGGAGGGCAGAGCTGGGGGACCGCCCCGGCAGGGGGCTGAGGAGCCGGGGCAGGGTAGCCCCAGAGGGAGCGGAGCCCTGGAGAGCGGGACACTGGCCCCGCACGGTAGCGTCCCGCCCTCTATGGCCCTGCTGCTGCTGCTGCTTCTGGCCACCCTGCCGCAGCCCCTGGGCAGCTTGGGTGGCTTTGCCCAGCCCCAGATGCGGCGCTGGGGGGCGGCCACCCTGCAGCACCTACAGGTGGCTCCGTGTGCCCCGAGGGGCGGCCCCCAGCCCAAGTGTCCCCCGCTCGGAGCCTACCCAGCCCAGCCACAAGGTGCGGGCGCTGCTCCCCTGCGGCGCGAACCTCAGTGGTCCCAGGGTGCCCCCGCGCATGATGTGCTGCTGCTGCCAGGGCCGGCTCTAGGCTTTTGCCACCGGAAGAAAAAAAAAAGATGGCCGGAATGCTGCCCCTGAAAATGTGCCGCCCCAAGCACATGCTTGGTTTGCTGGTGCCTAGAGCCAGCCCTGCTTATGCACTCTGGCTGCTACATGCAATTTTGGGGACTTGACAAACTCCTGGATTCAGGACAGGATTGTCTGTGGCATTTGGGAATCATCATCTGCATGAGCAGCTGCTCCAGGAAGATGATCTCACATTAGACAGATGCTTAGACATGGGGTGTGCAGCAGAAGCCTCCAGAGAAAGGATGAAAGCCCTAGGAGACACAACACCCCCAGAAGTACATGCAGTGAGACAACAGCAAAGGAGAGCAGATGGCAAGGGTTCCATGTCCCTAGTGATATACATTTACCATGGGAGACAGCATGAGCAGGTAAGAGAGAAGTACCTCACACTAGGACAGCATTGCAAGGACTGTGGCAAGTTGAACCATTTTAGCAGTGAGTGCAAGAGCAGAGGAAGGTCCCAGAAAGATTTAGTCAGACTTGCACCAGAGGGGAATGGCACATGAGACAGCAGTGATGACATCATGATTCTCTCCTTGAATCCGAGAGCGTGTCAGGTACAGGCTGTCGGGACAGGAAAACAACAAGGGACAATACCAACCTCTGCACATATGACAGTGTTAGTAGGAAAATGCCCTGTGCATTTTCAGCTGGATAGCAGGGCCTATTGTAATGTGATTCCTCGGTGTCAGTTGGACTCAAACACACCCATTAAAAAGAGCAAGTGCAATCTATGCTCTCATTGTACATTATTAATGTAGCCTGTAGGAAAATGTGACCTCATACTAACTAACCTGAAAAACAACAGACAGTATCAGCTAAAGTTTGTGGCTGGGGATGGCAAGCACCACATAGCATTTTTGGCCCAGGCGACAAATTTTACTTTTCCCCAGGCAGTACCAGATTAAGGTATAAGCTAACTAAGCTGTAGCTCAGGGCCTCGCAGTATGAGGGGTCTCTAAAAAAGAAAAAACTGACTCCATTTCAAATTTTATCAAAATTGATTGATAAATAAAGGAGATATGGGGGGGGGAAGCTTCTATCTAAATATAGACAGTTTTGTTCAAATATGACAAAAATATACACATCTGGCTACACAAATACCCTTTCCCTACCGTTACCCTTCATTAATTGTTCATTATTGACAGGCAGGAGGCCAGGGTTGAGAAAAAAAATGATAATTGCACTTGTAAAATTAGTATTTCTACGAGTAAGTTTGCTATCAGTCTCCTAAGGCAGCGTTTTGTTGGCCAGCTGCTACTGGTAAAATTCTGACCATACCTTCATAATTTATTTAAATAAATAAACTGTCAAGGCTGGATCCCCACTTTGAACTTTAGGGTTCAAATGTAGGGGCCTGCATGAAAACTTCTAAGCTTATCTACCAGCTTAGCTTTGGTCCGCTGCCACCATCACAAGAATTCCCTCCCTGGGAAGCCTTGAGAAACCTTTCACCAATTCCCTGGTGAACACAGATCCAAACCCCCTTGGATCTTAAAACAAGGAGAA
>NW_020664409.1:77933486-77939204 GCF_002925995.2 Terrapene triunguis
GGTGAATACAGATCCAAACCCCCTTGGATCTTAAAACAAGGAGAAATCAATCTGGTTCTTAAAAAAGAAGGCTTTTAATTAAAGAAAAAGGTAAAAATCATCTCTGTAAAATCAGTATGGAAAATAGCTTACAGGGTAATCAAACTTAAAGAGCTCAGAGGACCCCCCTCTGTCTTAGGTTCAAAGTACAGCAAACAAAGATACACACTCTGGTAAAAAGGTACATTTACAAGTTGAGAAAACAAAGTAAATCTAAGACGCCTTGCCTGTCTTTTACTTACTAGTTTGAAATAGGAGAGACTTGTTTAGAAAGATGGGGAGAACCTGGATTGATGTCTGGTCCCTCTCAGTCCCCAGAGCGAACCACCCGTTAAAACAAAGAGCACACACAAAAGCCTTTCCCCCCCCAAGATTTGAAAGTATCTTGTCTCCTTATTGGTCCTTGGGTCAGGTGTCAGCCAGGTTACCCGAGCTTCTTAACCCTTTACAGGTAAAAGGATTTGGAGTCTCTGTACACAGAGAGCTGTTACCCTTCCCTTTATAGTTATGACACGCCCCCCAAATCACAGATAGTGTTGGACGTTCGGTTCCACACTGGCTGTGATTTCTTCCTGGAGTTCTAGGAGAAAACAGAGTTAATAAGACACATGTACCTTTAGACATACTACTGATTATATAAAAACTAACAATATGTTTCATTCCAAGAACAATTGTTAACCAGTTAACTCTGGGAAACTTTCCCGGGAGAGTGCATCAGCCACTTTGTTAGAAGCTCCCGAAATGTGTTGTATTTCAAAATCAAAATCTTGGAGAGCTAAACTCCATCGAAGAAGTTTTTTGTTATTTCCCTTGGCGGTATGAAGCCACTGTAGCGCAGCATGGTCTGTTTGTAGTTGGAAACGCCGTCCCCAAACATATGGGCGTAGCTTTTCCAGCGCGTACACAATGGCGTAGCATTCTTTTTCGCTGATTGACCAGTGGCTTTCCCTCTCAGACAGTTTTTTGCTGAGAAACACGACAGGATGGAATTCTTGATCCGGTCCTTCCTGCATTAAAACTGCTCCCACGCCTCGCTCGGACGCATCTGTGGTTACTAGGAACGGTTTGTCAAAGTCTGGGGCCCTTAGCACAGGGTCAGACATGAGTGTTGCCTTAAGCTGGTTAAAGGCCTTTTGACACTCATCAGTCCACTGAACTGCATTTGGCTGTTTCTTTCTGGTTAGGTCTGTCAGCGGGGCGGCGATTTGGCTGTAGTGTGGTACAAATCGCCTATAATATCCGGCCAAGCCTAAGAAGGATTGGACCTGTTTCTTTGACTTTGGAACCGGCCACTTTTGGATAGCATCCACTTTGGCCTGTAGGGGATTTATAGTTCCTTGACCCACCTGGTGCCCCAGGTACGTCACTCTGTTTTGGCCTATTTGACACTTTTTAGCCTTAACAGTTAGTCCTGCCTGTCGGATGCGCTCGAAGACTTTTCCCAGGTGCTCCAGGTGTTCTGTCCATGAATCAGAAAAAATGGCCACATCATCGAGGTAGGCAACTGCAGATTCTCCCAATCCCGCTAGGAGACCATCTACAAGTCTTTGGAAGGTGGCGGGTGCATTTCGCAACCCGAAAGGGAGTACATTGAATTCGTACACCCCTGCCTGGGTGACGAAGGCTGACCTTTCCTTAGCGGGTTCATCTAGTGGTACTTGCCAGTACCCTTTGGTTAAGTCTAAAGTAGAGATGAATTGGGCATGTCCCAATTTCTCCAATAGCTCATCTGTGCGTGGCATTGGATAGTTGTCAGGACGAGTTACAGCATTTAGCTTACGGTAGTCCACGCAAAAGCGTATTTCCCCATCTGGTTTGGGAACTAGAACCACTGGAGATGCCCATGCACTGGTAGAGGGGCGGATTATACCCATCTGTAGCATGTCCTGGATCTCCCTTTGTATAGCCGCTTGGGCATGAGGTGACTCCCGGTAGGGTGGGGTTCTAATTGGGTGAGCATTACCTGTGTCAATGGAGTGGTATGCCCGTTCGGTCCGTCCTGGAGTGGCTGAGAAAATCGGTGCAAAGCTTGTGCACAGCTCCTTGATCTGCTGTCGCTGCAGACGTCCCAGGGTCGTGGAGAGGTTCACCTCTTCCACGCCACCATTCCTTGTTCCTTCGTAGTAGACACCTGCAGGCCACTCCGCGTCATCTGTTTCCTGGGCTGTAAACTGGCAAACGTTTAATTCTCTGGAATAAAAGGGCTTAAGAGAATTAACATGGTATACCTTAGGCTTTATGTTGGAGGTGGGGGAGGCTATGAGATAGTTAACAGCTCCTAGGCGCTCCTGGACCGTGAATGGTCCTTCCCACGACGCTTCCATTTTATGGGCCTGGAGCGCCTTTAAGACCATGACTTGGTCTCCTACTTTGAAGGACCGTTCTCTGGAATGTTTATCATACCAGGCCTTTTGCTCTTCCTGAGCATCCTTTAGGTTTTCTTTAGCAAGGGCTAAAGAGTGTCGGAGGGTGTTTTGTAGGTTGCTTACAAAGTCTAGAATGTTAGTTCCTGGAGAAGGCGTAAACCCCTCCCATTGCTGCTTCACCAACTGTAATGGCCCCTTAACCTCGCGGCCATACACAAGTTCAAATGGTGAAAACCCTAAACTGGGATGTGGAACAGCCCTGTAGGCAAAAAGCAACTGCTGCAACACTAGGTCCCAATCATTGGAGTGTTCATTTACGAATTTACGTATCATGGCCCCCAAAGTTCCGTTAAACCTCTCCACCAGACCATTGGTTTGATGGTGATGAGGGGTGGCAACCAAGTGATTCACCCCATGAGCTTCCCACAGGTTTTTCATTTTCCCTGCCAGGAAATTAGTTCCCGAATCTGTAAGGATGTCGGAGGGCCACCCTACCCTGGCAAAAATGTCTGCTAATGCCTGGCACACACTTTTAGCCTTGGTGTTGCTTAAGGGTACAGCTTCCGGCCATCGGGTAGCAAAATCCATGAAAGTCAGTACGTACTGCTTTCCTCTGGGTGTCTTCTTTGGGAAAGGACCCAGAATATCCACAGCTACTCGCTGAAATGGGACCTCAATTATGGGTAGTGGCTGGAGAGGGGCTTTAACCTGGTCTTGGGGCTTTCCCACTCGTTGGCACACCTCACAAGACCGGACATAATTAGCAACGTCCTTGCCCATTCCCTCCCAGTGGAAGGACTTCCCCAACCGGTCTTTGGTTCTGTTCACCCCAGAATGGCCACTGGGATGATCATGGGCTAAGCTCAAGAGCTTTACCCGATACTTAGTGGGAACCACCAACTGTCTTTGAGGATGCCAGTCTTCCTGGTGCCCACCAGAAAGAGTCTCCTTGTATAACAGTCCTTGTTCTACAACAAACCGGGATCGGTTAGAAGAGCTGAGAGGCGGTGGGGTGCTCCGCGCCGCCGCCCAAGCTTTCTGAAGGCTGTCATCTGCTTCCTGCTCGGCCTGGAACTGTTCCCTTGATGCTGGAGACATCAGTTCCTCCTTGGACTGTGGACTGGGGCTTGGTCCCTCTGGAAGCGATGCAGGTGCTGGGGCTGTTTCCATTGACTGTGAACCGCTGTCCGCTGGTGCAGTAGGTGGTATTTCAGGCTCTGGCTGAGCCTCTTGGGTAGGGTTATCTGCTGCTTCCGCCAGTTCAGGCTCGCTGGTGCCCTCTGGCATTGGAGTTGTAGACGGTTTTGCAAGCGCTGGACTCAGTGCTGGCAATGGTTCGGGTGCTGGTTGCGTTGCCAGTTCCGGTTCTGGGACTGGCTTTGACTGGGTCTCTGGGATTGGATCCACTACGGCTGTTGCAGTCGTTGGCAGGGGATCCGGTTCCACCACCTGTGTTTGGGTCTCCGGTAACACCGACGGGGCTCTGGTGGACGGCTCAGGAACAGGGATGGGGGTGAAAGCTTGCTTAGCCTGGCTGCGGGTGACTATTCCCACCCTCTTGGCTAGTTTCACATGGTTGGCCAAGTCTTCCCCCAGCAGCATGGGGATGGGATAATTGTCATAGACTGCAAAAGTCCACATTCCTGCCCAGCCCTTGTACTGGACATGCAGCTGGGCTGTAGGCAAGGTTACAGACTGTGACACGAAGGGTTGAATTGTCACTGTAGCCTCCGGGTTGATGAGTTTGGGGTCCACTAGGGATTGGTGGATAGTTGACACTTGTGCCCCAGTATCCCTCCAAGCGGTAACCTTCTTTCCGCCCACTCTCAAGGTTTCCCTTCGCTCCGAGGGTATGAGAGAGGCATCTGGGTCTGGGGATCTTTGGTGTGACTGGGGTGTAATGAACTGTAATCGGTTGGGGTTCTTGGGGCAGTGAGCCTTTATATGCCCCAGTTCATTACATTTAAAACATCGCCCTGCTAAGGTATCACCGGGGCGATGTTGGTTGGTGGAGACTGGTGGGGTGGGGTGAGAAGGCGTCTGGGGTTTCCCTTGGGATGTGGGTGGGGCCTTGGGTTGTCCCCGGTGGTAAGGTTTTGTTTCGGCTTGCCCCTTCTGATATTCGCTCCAACTGCTACTAGCTTTTTTCTTTTCTGTCACCTCCACCCATTTGGCTCCAATCTCCCCCGCCTCGGTTACAGTTTTGGGCTTCCCATCTAGGATGTACCTTTCTATTTCCTCAGGAACACCCTCTAAAAACTGCTCCATTTGCAATAGGAAGGGCAACTCTTCCGTAGATTTAACATTTGCTCCTGATATCCAGGCATCCCAATTTTTCCCAATGTGGTAGGCATGTCGGGTAAATGACACATCGGGTTTCCACCTTAGGGCTCTGAACCGCCGACGGGCATGCTCAGGTGTTAGCCCCATTCTGATTCTGGCCTTGTTTTTAAAAAGTTCATAACTGTTCATGTGTTCCTTAGGCATTTCAGCCGCCACCTCTGCTAAGGGTCCACTGAGCTGCGGTCTCAGCTCTACCATGTACTGGGTTAGAGGGATGTTGTATCCAAGGCAGGCCCTTTCAAAATTTTCTAAGAAGGCCTCAGTATCATCGCCTGCCTTGTAGGTGGGGAATTTCCTGGGATGGGAAGTGGTACCTGGAGAGGAGTTGTTAGGATGGTCTGCTGCATCCTGCCTAGTCCTTGCTGCTTCCAGTTCCATCTCTCTCTTGTGGGCCTCCTGTTTGGCTTTTTCTTCTCTTTCATGGGCCTCCTGTTTGGCTTTTTCTTCTCTTTCATGCTGCTCTGCCTCGAGTTTTTTAATTTCAAGCAGTCTCTGATGTTTTCTCTCGTTTTCTTCTGCTTCTAGTCTGGCCAGTTCTATTTTTTTAGTTAGTTCTTTGGCAGTCATTTTCCTGTTTTCTTGTGCTGGGTCACACCCTCTGCAGTTGACTGAGACTGGGATGTGTACTTAGCTCTGGCTGCTGCTGAGTTAACAGAGACTTTCTAACAAGCTACTCCCGAGGATGTAAAAAGAAAAAAAAACACTTCAACTTGTAAATTGCCTTTACCAGTTCAAAGTTTGCTCACTGATTGAACCCTTCTCTTAACAAAGCCCCTTGTAAAAAAAACTAACACCTCTGCCTTCAGGCAAGGAGAGATAAGATATGCATCTACCTTCAGCTCTGCTCTCCAAGCAGCTAGAAGGAGAAAAAAAAATCTCTTACTGGCTTTTGGGTTAAAACGATCTCCACCGCTATGCCACCATGTCAAGGCTGGATCCCCACTTTGAACTTTAGGGTTCAAATGTAGGG
>NW_020664409.1:77959204-78006703 GCF_002925995.2 Terrapene triunguis
GGGGGGGGGGGGGGGGGGGGGGGGGGGGGGGGGGGTCAGGGCAGAGGTGCTCAGCTGGTGGGGGTGCTCCCAGCCCCCTGCCCTGAGCGGCTCATGGCAGGGGGCTGGGAGGGATATGCCCTGTTCCACCCCCTTCCCCCAGGCCCGTCCCTACCTCTCTCTGCCTGCTCTACGGAGCTGTGTGCATGCTGCCGCTCTTCCCCCTCCCCCTCGCAAGGGCCATCGTGGGCAGGGAGGGGGAGGAGGAGGAGGAGGAGGGGCCAGAACGCACCAAGCTGTGGGAAGAAGCGGGGGAGGAGGGAAACTTGGCTGCTGCAGGACCAAGCTTCTGCTTCCTGCCCCTGCAGGGGAGAGAGGTGGGCGGGGAGGCTGAGTGGGGCGGCGGGCCGGGACCCCCCTCCCCCCGCTCTCCCCTGCCGGGGCAGGAGGCAGAAGCTTGGTCCTGCAGCAGCCAAGTTTCCCTCCTCCCCCCGCTTCTTCCCCCAGCGTGGCGCTTTCCAGCCCCTCTGCCCCTCCTCCTCCTCTCACGGGGCAGGCTGCGTGCCGCTCAAAATCGGCTCGTGTGCCGTGTTTGGCACGCGTGCCGTAGGTTGCCGACCCCGGTATAGATCATTGTTGCAACCAAGGTCCTATAGTGGCACCAAATCTTGTACAAAGAGGGTCAAGTAGTCCTAGTCAAAGTGTCTATGAAAGGGTTATGATTTGCTGGTTATGATTATGCAATCTGTATGCATGTATCATTTTTGTATTTAAAGTTATAAGTATTGGCTCTGTACTGTCTGTATTTCAAACTTGTGCTATGCTTCTGGGTAACACCCCAGACAGTTTGGCATCAGCACTGCCTAGCCTGCTTGATGGCCCATTAAGGACCATGAGCCATACAACTGACCCACTGAGAGAAGGCAGATACACCTTGTGACTCAGCAAGGCATGCAGGGACATGCCTATGGACAGAACTCTAATGTTCTTCCATGCCATGTGCTGGGTAGCTTGTGTTTGGAACAAAGGAAACACAAGCCACATGGCAAAAGGACTATAAAAGGCCGCTGCATCATCTCCATTTTGTCTTCAATCCTGCTTCTTACCTCTGGAGGAACTTTGCTACACTGAAGCTCTGAAACAAAGGACTGAATGACCCATCCAAGCTGTGGATGTACTCCAGAGACTTAACGTAAGCCAGCAGTTTATTCCATCACAGCTACAAGCCTGAACCAAGAACTTTGCCATTAATGTCTGTAATTGATTATTTTGACCAATTTTAACTCTCATCTATATTTCTTTCTTTTTATGAATAAACCTTTAGATTTTAGATTCTAAAGGATTGGCAACAGCGTGATTTGTGGGTAAGATCTGACTTGTATATTGACCTGGGTCTGGGGCTTGGTCCTTTGGGATCGGGAGAACCTTTTTTCTTTTACTGGGGTATTGGTTTTCATAACCATTCATCCCCATAAGGAGTGGTGCTGGTGGTGATACTAGGAAACTGGAGTGTCTGAGGGAATTGCTTGTATGACTTCTGGTTAGGCAAACCCGAAGTCCTTTCTGTTTGGCTGGTTTGGTGTGCCTTAGTAGTGAAGGACCCCCAGCCTTGGGCTGTGACTGCCCTGCTCTAAGCAATTTGTCCTGAATTGATACTCTCAGTCCCACCAGAGGCCGCTTTGTTACAACATATGTATCAAAATATTCTGAGTACTTGGTGAGCAAGTTATTTCAAACTATGTGCATATATGATTTATAGGCTTTAATAGCCTATAATATTCATTATATTTGCTTGAATATAGGCTAGTTTTTCTCACTTTCTCAATGCCTGTCTAGAGATTGCCATTCTTTCTCTTTCGTGTATATAGCTTGTTATCACTCTGTGTGTCCGAGGTGTTTACTCGAGATTAATTAGTGGTCCTGGGGGAGACAGAGGATAGAGAAGTGAATGCAAAGAGAGATGTCTGCTAGAAATAAAACTGGGATATTCTGCTCGGCAGGTTTGGAGTGTGCAAAATAATATTTTATTATAGGTAGTATGCTATGTAAAAATTCGTATATAGACTTATAAATCAGATATCATATGCATAATACATTGTATTTTTATAGTAGGACAAAAGAAAAATCCCAACAATTCATTGTTTCGTAGCAAAAATTAAATTGGAATAAACATTTGTATATAAATATATAAACCTCAATATTTATAATATAAAATTAATTTTTTTACTGGTTTCAATAAATACTTTCAGCTACTAATTTTAGTACCAGTATTAGGTAATTCAGCATAAACTTCTACAAAAACAAAACAAATCAATTTATTGGAAAAATACAACCCACATACAATTTTATGATGGTTTGCTTATTACCTGGGTATAATTCATATCAATATAACGAATAGTTGAGCTTTATGTTTGTGTGTTATCCGCATCCTATATCCTTTATTGCCTCTTGTATCCTCTATTGCCATCTTATATCCTCTAAGGGTCTTTTTGCGTATTCAGACAAGGAATTCCACAATTTAGATGCCCCAACAGAGAAGAAAAATGTCCTGAGAACTTTTTTTTTATTTTGTATTTTTTTATATTAGCTTGTTTACTTCTTTTACTTACATACGCAATTAGTTCAAAGAATTTGTCTAAAATTTATTTCTGCCATGATGTCATCATTACAGAGAGGGCTGCTGAAAATGAAGATTATTATTCTGTTTTTACAACTTCGCCTTTGTATATATGCAAATATAAAGCTTTAGCGTTTATATATTCAATGTCCTTTCTCTGAAAATAATAAATTCATTTTTTTATGGTATGGGGCCTCCTACACTTGACATATCTTAGGGCTTCAGAATGTCATAATCCGGCCCTGTCCCCATGGGTGCTTCACCCACGCTCCACCCGAGGCCCCATCCCCACTCTGCCCCTTTCCCCAAGGTCCTGCCTTAGCTCTGCCTCTTGCCATCACTGCTCCGCCCCCTCCCAGAAGGTCTGCCCTCACTCTGCCCCTCCCCACAAGGCCCCAACTTTGCTCCACCTCTTCCTGCCCCTACTCTGCCCCCTCCCTGAGGCCCCCACCTGCCCACCACTCGCTGCTCTCCACCCTCCCCTAAACACCTCCCCGAGCTGCCAATCAGCTGTTTGGTGGCACGGCCTATCAGCAGTTTCTGATGGGTGCTGAGCACCCACTATTTTTTTTCCATAGGTGCTCCAGTCCTGGAGCACCCATGGAGTTGCCGCTTATACTTCTTGGGGAATACAGCCATATAAGTCATGGATCTGATCAGGGTGCAGCAGTGGAAGAAGCAAAGGGGGAATGCCATGGACAATGGAGATAGCATAAAAATCATATGGGGATGTTTTCAAAAGCAACACGTGCCTCAAAGGAAAGCTGAGACTGGATGTAGACCTCACAGTGGAACCTGGGTTTACCACGAAGAAAAATTCCAGTGGCACTATGTAATATAGTCCGTAATGAGCTCAACAGTCTGCAAAGCAGGAGTATCATAGCAAAGCAGGGGTATCATAGCACCTGTAGAGTCCAATACAGCCAGGGTAAGCAGCATGATGGTAGTAAAGAAGCCATCAGCCGGCAAATTACTCATCTGCATAGATCCAAAGCCACTGAACTGGGTGTTGAAAAGATGCCACTATCCACTGCCCACAATTGATAATATCTTGCCAGAACTTTCTGGAGCCAGAATCTTTACAGTCCGTGATGTGAGGAAAAGGTTTTGGCACATAACCCTGGATGATGAGTTCAGTATGCTGACAACCTTTGCAACACCATTTGGTCACTACAGATGGCTGTGCTTGACAATGGGCATAAGCCCAGCACCAGAGGTGTTCCAGAGAAGACTCACCCAAGAGCTGGAAGGGCTGCCTGGGGTGAAAATAATTGCAGATGGTATCAGGGACAGGAGCAATGACAGCTGAATGAGACCATTACAGAAAACTACAAGCTTTTCTACTGGGACAAAAACATAAAAACTGAACCCAGGAAAAATGTGACTCAAACAGCATGAGGTGACATACACTGGACATCTACCTACAGGAGTTCCCAACAAGATCAAGGCAATCAGAGACAGGACAGCTCCAATGGAGGTGAAAGGGGTATGGCACTTCATAGGAATGACATATTTTCTGTCCAAGTTCTGTCCACCCTGTTAAGCACTGGGGTGGCTGTTAAGCACTGGACTGTGGGTGGTCTTACCTAATAGTCAGTGGTTGAAGCAGAGGTAAATAGGTCTAGTGGCCAGAGCCCAAATCAAGAGCCAAGTTACCAAGTCCAGGGAGTGAACTGGAGCCAGGAATCAGGAGCTGAGGGTCAGAGCCAGAGTATGAGCTAGAGAGGGACAGGAGCCTGAGGGGAGGTAACCAAGAGCAGGAAGCAGTGCCAGAAACACAGCTGCAGGTGTGGAACACTATTGAGCAGCCAGGAACGCAGGGCTGCTGCAGGGTTTAAGAATGTGCCTGCTGGAGTCTTCAGCCAATCAGGAGGCTAGGCTCATTAGTTGAATCAGCTGAGGGCAATGAGCTAGGTCTGGGTTCAGCTGTGGGGTCCCTGACACACACTTGGTTGAAGTAGCAGAAGTCATACGTTAACTCACAAGGCAGGAGGTTGAATGGGACTGGGCAGGTCACCAACAGCGAGCATTTGACATGCTGAAACATATTACGGATGTCCCTGTTCTGAAGTATAACTAGCCAGGAGAGCTACTGAAAATCCAGTGTGATATATTGGAGAAAGGACTATATGTAGCTCTTTTGCAGGAGCAGCGGGTCGCTTATGCCAGCAGAGCCCCTGTCAGAGACTGAACAGGGATATGCCCAAATAGGAAGGCGCTTCTGTCTGTGGTGTTTGGAGTGGAGCTATCGTACTAATATACCTATGACCACCCAGTAATAGTGCAATCAGAGAACAACCCCTTAGAGACAATCATAGCAAAGCCCTGACTGAAAAAGACATCCAATGACTGGCAGTCGAGGAAGTGACACTAGCAGGGTGTCTAGAAGACAAAATCAAGTGCCAGTAGATCAGAACCATGTTTTCAAATTAAAGATGAGCTGAGTTTGCAGGATGGAATCACACTCTGAGGACAGAGATCTGTTGTCCACATCTTATTATATAAGGATGTCATGCAAAAAATAGATGCCTCACACCTGAGCATTGACAGCTGTTTTAGACAGGCTCAGGAGTGTGTTTACTGGCTGGGAATGAATATTCAACTACCCTTGATAGAAGGATGTGACACTTGATGGTGATGTGAATCACCTGCAGAAAGAGACTTTGTTACCAGATGAGCTGCCCACTCAACCATGGGAAGAGGTGGGAGCCAACCCATTTACCTTCAAGGAATAGCACTTGATTTCAGTGGACTACTATTCAAACTTTTGGGAGGTCAGTTCCCTGCCTGATCCAAGAAGCAAGTCAGTGACTGGGAAACTGAGGGCCCACTTTGCAAGATAAGGCATTCCAGACACTGTATTCACCAACAACAGACCCCAACTTGCCTCAGAAGAACTCAAGAATTTTCACACAAGTGAGAGTTTGACCACTACACCTTCTCCTCAGCATAACCACAGAGTAATGGTAAGGTGGAATCACATGTGAAAACAGCTAAGCAATTGTTACACAAGGCTGTTTCTTCTGGATCAGACCCCTTGTTAGCTTTTTTGGCACACAGGAATAACCAATCAAAGCAGTGCCAAAACAGTCCAGCACAGGCACTGATGGGATGAAGAATTCAAACCCTGCTACCAATGAGGGAAAACCTGTTGCAGCCAGAAAGATGGAGATGCCACAAGGAGGAGATGGACAACAATTAGAGAAAGCAGGCACTACAGTATGACAGCTCAGCCAAGGATCTACTGGCCCTGGAGACAGATGCACCTGGGAAGATCCAGCCATTAGAGAGATACCAGAAGGAGTGGACATGAGGAATGCAGTGGCACCCAAGTCTATGAGGTGCCTACGCAAGAGGGACAAGTTACCTGAAGGAACAGGAGACACATGCGAGCCAGCAGACACAAGGCCCAGAGGGAGCCTACTGCAATCATCGCAGAACAGAGAGACAAAAAACCCACGGGGAGGGAGGAGACTCCACGGTGAAATAGTTTGGTAGACTTGGAGATAGGTGACAGACAGACAGAGAGGTCACTCCCAGTGTGGTTGCCTGTTGAGAACTATGTCACCAGCTGAGTCTGTGGTAAAGACAAGACTCCAGCTTGGCTAGGGTGACCAGATATCCTGATTTTATAGGGACAGTCCCGATATTTGAGGCTTTTTCTTATATGGGCACCTATTACCCCCCCATACTCTGACCCGATTTTTCAAACTTGCTGTCTGGTCACCCTAAGCTTGGCTATGTGCTAGCAACCTCTGGCTGAAGGGACGTGGGGTAGGGGCTGGGCATCAATTATTTGTTTTTAATGGTTTGTATTAAAATGTTGTAAAACAGGGAAGATGTGTCATGATCAGTGGAACTGGAGCCAGAGGGCCCATGTTCCCCGGATAACTGTTATTGAAAGGATGACAGGGGAACAGGAAACGTGGGGAGTTAGGCTGGAGGCAACTCAGCCACATGCAGGGCCGGTTGCAGTGTTTTTGCCGCCCTAAGCGGCAAAAAAAAAAAAAAGCCGTGATCGGCGGCAGCTCTACCACCGCCGTTTCATTCTTCAGCGGCAATTCGACAGCAGATTCTTCTTTCCAAGAGGGACTGAGGGACCCGCCGCCGAATTGCCGCCGAAGAGCCAGACGTGCCGCCCCTCTCCGTTGGCCGCCCCAAGCACCTGCTTGCTGCGCTGGTGCCTGGAGCCGGCCCTGGCCACATGGACAGAGCAGTCCACAAGATTTAATAATGTTTCAATTGTTCAACTTAACCTGCATTCACTTTCACTTTACTCTTTGCAAATGACACACCGGGGACCACAGAACCAGGCTAGCAGAGCTGCTATACCCCTTCCCATGTGTGTCTGGGGGAGGAAGTCTCCTTTTCAGATACCGATTCTTTTTTATTGTTTGATGCAGAAGTCAGCACTGCCAATAAGGTGCCTAGTCCTGTTCTTACTGCCAATGACAAAACCCCTGTTGATTTGAATAGGAGCAAGAAATGACCCAGGAATTTGGTGAAATTCTAATGCCATATAATATGGATTTATGTAACACATCGGAGATGAAAAATAAATCCAACGAAAAGGTAAAATTAAAATACACATAATCAAAAAATAAGGACCAAAATGTGGAGACCAGGAACTGGTTTGGAATTAGTTGATTTGTTTTCACTTAAATAAAAGTTTGCGCTCTTTCCGATGGAAGAGAGAAAACAGCCTTTCAAATGAGAAAAATCTCCCTTTTTCTCCTTCACTAGTTGCAGTAAACATCACACAAATTCTTCCTAATACACCTAGAAAGGAACTATAAATCTGTTCAGCTGGCTTTGAAAAAATAAACAAGGAGTCTGTGACATTTAGGCTCCTGGTCACTCCAATCTGTGTACATTAAATCAATGATGCGGACAGTGAATTAATTGCTTTTCCCTTTTATGTACCTTAGCTGGCAACAGCTGTTCTAGACACTTTGCAATATCCCAACAACTACAGTATTGTTTGCTAACATTTTCTAAATGCTCTGGTAGGCATCTGGTCGCCTTGTTAGCACCAGCTGTTTTGTGTCACTTGCAGCAGCAAGTGGCTTTGCTTTAGGCCCATACAGGTGTTTTGGAAATAATCAGTGGCAATCTTGGTACTTCATAAAAACTGTTCTGTTTATTTAATTGTCTTTGCATAGGAGCTTCTAATCACAGCTGTGTGGAAAATTTCACACACAGCAGCCTCAGGCAAAATGTGGCTTTTTGAGTAATGCAAGGAAAAATGTCTTTTCACCTGATTGGACAGCATGAAATTTGTTGTAAGTGAAAGTGCATCGATGCTAAAATCGAACTGTAGACTTTGGCTGCATGAGGGATTAGCCCTAATTTCAGCCGTTGGTGACCAGCAACCAACATAGTTGCACTGGCCCAAATCCCTAGCATAGACAAGGAAAACTATGATTTGCACTGGTTTCAAGCAGAGATGAGTTCAACCAGTGCAAATTGCAGCTTTCCATAGATAAGCATATCTATGTGTGGTTTGCACCAGTGCTGTTTCACAGATCGCTGACCACCAATGACTGAAATGAGTTAATTCCTAGTGGAGACAAGGCCTTACTTTCCCTATTTGCTTGGTCTTCATCTGAACTCTGGTAATGGGAGTAGCAAAAGAAATAAATAGATAAATTAATGGAGATATCCTATCACCTAGAATTAGAAGGGACTTTGAAAGGTCATTGAGACCAGCCCCCTGCCTTCACTAGCAGGACCAAGTACTGATTTTGTCCTAGATCCCTAAGTGGCCTCCTCAAGGATTAAACTCACAATCCTGGGTTTAGCAGGCTAATGCTCAAACCACTGAACTATCACTCCCCCCTCACCGCTCATTTGAAAAAGGAGTGCTGAGGGTAGGGAACTTTCAAAGCTGAGTGTGTTAGAACAGGCATCAGAAGGAAAGTCAGAATACAGTTAAATGAATTAGACGGCTCATCAGATGAATATTTAGGATGTCATGCATCTATAAATGCATCTAGTATATGAAGAGTCTGAACAAGTTAAAAATGTTTGTCCTTTTAAATCTTCTCCAGCTCTTTTATTCCTTAAAGATGAACTGCATGGCTTTTAAAATAAGCAAATAAACGTGCGCTAGATTGTGGCTAAACAACCTGTCCTGGGTAGTGTGTAGTGGCACTGCCCCAGAAGCATTCCAGGGAAGGAATTGTGTGGGTCAGAGAGGCATGATTCCTTCTCTGCTCCCCCCTTTGTCCCGAGTGGCAGCAATCTGCTACTAACCCATACCAGTAGTACGCTATCTTCCATGCATCAGCTCAGCTATGCTGTCTGGTGCTTTGGGGTGGGTGGGAAGCCTGGAGGAACCAAGGTTTCACCCATTTTCTGCTCCTCTTCACCCATTCACCTATGCAGGGATGGAGGAAGTACTGGATGCACAGTCCTTGCTCCCTCGCCCACTTGTGTCTGCTTCAGAGATACTGAGAGGCCACACAGGGTCATGGAACGTGGTAAGTCTTACTTCCCTTTATGCCCCTACATTGCTGCACAGCCCAGGACATGATCTGGTACTAAATAAATAGAAAAACACTGTTTAAGATCCCACATCATGAATGGGAAATGCAGGTAGATGTCAAACAAATACATAGGAGAACTCCTGTAGCATGCAACAGGGATGGGTGACGCTGGCAGGCCAGATGCCAGGTCTTGCCAAGACTGCAGGCTTTAGCTAAGAACCTCTGGAGACCAGACCAGTTCACCTGTATGTTAGTTTTGCTCAAAATAGGTATGAGTCTTATAAGAATGTATTTAGTGTTTAGACTCTATGAAATGCTTGTAAATTGCTGCATTAATCTCACTAGTAACGTCTGTATTCCAGGCTATCAGAAAATATGTACGTTTTGCTTTATAACTTTGAAAATGTTTGCTCTGATCTTGTGAACCCAGGCACAAGAATCTTCCCCGCCCTCGCCCATCCAAAAGGACTATCAAAATCAGATGGGCCATCAATGAATATGACAATACAAAGAACTGGTTAATGGCCCTGTTGCACCTGGGAAATGCTACGTGCAAGGAAGCTCGTCCTGTGGGTTTGGAAGCTGAAAGAAGGAAATAACAAACTCACAGGAAAATTTTCCATCTCTTTCTTTGCTGTTTGAACTCTGAGGCAGAGATCCCTAGGGATTTCCCCGGGTCCACCGTGAAAGACACTTTGAATTGACAGATCACTACAACTCTGTCACTCTTAGGATTTAGGTAATTCATTTGTGTCTGTAAGTTTTCTTGCTTTAACCTGTAGATAACTCTCTTATTTCTTTTTCCTAGTTAATAAACCTTTAGATAGTTTATTACAGGATTGGCTACAGGCATCTGTGACTCCATGGTAAGACTAGTATAGCGATCCAGAAGTTTACATTTGTTCCTGGTGTTGTGAAATCTAATTATAGAACACACCACCAGTTTGGAGTGTCTGCCCTGAGGTAGGCATTCATGGTCATGAGCCACTGCAGGCAGCGTGAAACCACTGGTTTCTCTACAAATTACTCTAGAAACCTATTGAATGTAATAGAGTGATGGCTTTTCTACAGGGAATTTTAAACCATCCTATAGAGCACAATATGCAGCTAACAAATCTATTTCCATGCTCACCTGCCTCTGCAGGAGCCCCTCCTTTCTCTGTGTGGTGTGCTAGGCTCAGTCACACACATACACTTATTCTACATTTTTATGGCTGGCTTTGCAGTCTCCTCTTCTTGACCTATAATGTCAGTGTTATCTTCCTCATTAATCATCTCTGACATGCAGTTGACATATTTTGACAATCTTATCAGTGAGATTCGGGCTCTGTAGTATTCTTGTTTGGCCTCAGCCTGTGGGAGAAAAGGAGGTCAAGGAGTCCTTGAATCAGGCTGGGCTCTAATGAGAAACGTTTAATAAAAGAGACATCTTCCTTTTTGATCTCTCCCTAGAGTCATTAAGAAACTAAGGGACTGTCTTTACTCTATGTCTGTAGAACAGTGGGTTCTCTAGGTGGTATCATAATACAAATAGCTAATAATATTTACTTCAATATTTTAATATGAAAAATTACATTTCTCATTTCCTGCTTAATCAACACTCTGGATCAAGGAATCTAAAAAACTATCAAGAATCAACTTCTTTGATCCATAGGCGCTGACCCTCTGGGTGCTCCAGAGCTCAAGCACCCACGGAAAAAAAATAGTAGGTGCTCAGCACCCACCTGTCACAGCTGTTCAGCAGGGCCGCCAATCAGCTGTTTGGCGTCTGGGGGAGGTGCTTGAGGGAGGGCGCAGAGCAGCGAGCAGGGGGTGGGTGGGAGCCTCAGGGGAGAGGTTGGAGGGGGCAGGAAGAGGCAGAGCAAGGGTGGGGCCTTGGGGGTGGGGTCTTGGAGCAGAGGTGGAGCATACCCAGAGGAAACTAAAAGTGAGCGCCTATGCTCTGATCGCTTAATGTACTCTATGGAGCACTGATCTCTTTCATGGTGGTTAAAATGCCATCCTCCCATACTCATATGTGCATAACATCACTTCCACATTTTATTGCATACAGCAAGCAAATGAGAGAAATGATGTGGCCCATAGGAAGACCCCTGCAGAGCACCATACATGTGGCTTCATGTAAGAGCTGCAGGAAAGTGGAGGATAATCGAGCAAGAGATGTCAGTGAGATACACAGGGCCAGACCATCACTCTCCACATCTCTTAGACTGTAAACGCTTTGGGAAAGAGAATATGTCTTGTCTTGTAAAAAGCAATGCACATACATCTGCAGTGCTATATGAATGGTTAGCGTGAATGGATCAGGTCCTAAAGCATTTACTCAGGCAAAACTCCCACTGGATTCCATATGCACTGTGTCCAATTCAGAATAAGGACTGGGTAAGGCCTTCAGGATTTAGCGCATTAGTAGTAATCTTTGTAAAATGTAATAGGTCAGAGATTGATTAAAGCACCCAGACTCCCCGGTCAGTAAGTTAACCATAGGTGTAGTTTGACTGCTATATTTGGGGGGGAGGGGGGGAGCGTGCCCATTCACATGCACATGTGCACGCTGAAGCCAGTCCCCTTGGTTCACTGGCTCTCTCCCCCACCTACAGTGGTACCTGGGCTGCCAGGACAGTGTAACGGGGGAGGCCCAGCTGCTGCTGGTGGCCACTCTGGCATGATGTCGCTGCTTTGATGCTGCTGTGGTTGCCTCCCTGCTGGAGCTGCTGCTGCCCAGGGAACACCACATGTTGGGCTCCTCCTTCCCCCCACTCATTCCCGTATCCCCTTCTCTTCCCTATCCCCTTCCTCTCCTCTTCTCTGTCCCACTGTCTCTTCTCCTCACCCCCCCCCCCTTGCCCTTGCTCTGCCGCCGCTCCCCTCCCCCTGCGAGCACTCACGCTTGTAGAGAAAAGAGGTGGGCACTAAGACCCAGGAGGCAGCATCCAGCTGCTCCAGCTGCTCCCCACGAGCCCAAACATGCTGGGGGAGAGGGGGCACAGCATGGGAATGACAAAGCCCCCTTTTCCACCTCCCCCAGGGTGAGCAGAGCAAGCCCTACAGGGCAGCTCAGCGCTCACAAAAATAGGGGGGGAGTGGTATGTGACCCCCCCCACGCCTCACCTCTGTTTAGGGGGGTAATGCCCCCCTGCACCCTCCCAAACTACGCCTATGAAGGTACCCCCTCTGGTTTGAGATAGTGTCGGGACAGTCCATTTGGCATCCACAGCTCTCCTGTGGTTACAATGGGCTGCACAGGAATAGCCGAAGTGATTATGGTCAGCATCACTGCTGCATTCTCATGTCTCATTAAGCAATCGTGGGCAATCGGATTGATGGAATGTGCATGTGAACACATTTGCCACATGGATGACACATTTTCTAAACCAGCAGCATATTGCAAAGCTCCAGTTCTTTTGATCTAGAAAGAAAAGTGTCCTCCTGTGATGTGGGCTTTCTTTTGAAGTCACTTGGCACTGGTGCATGTGTTGGTATCTATGCCGCCCCCCTTGCCACTAGCACGGCTCGGAGGTGCTCTCTCCTGGCCTCTTTCTCTCTCTCTCTTCACTTTTTGGTTCCCTTCTCTTTCTGTGACCTTCATTCATATAAGTTTCACTTGCCTCTGAGTCTTTGCCACCTCATGTGCCTGTCATGTGCTGGAAATATTCCCTCTGTGTTTATAGCAAGGCTTTGGAACAAAGAATCCATTCCAGTCTGTACAGAGAACAGTGCATGCAGAGACTGTAATGGAAAAACAGAGCTTGTCACGGCTTTGTGAATGGATCAAATCTTGATCATGTTGGTAATGAAAGAAAGTTGTCACCCTCTCTCAGCTGTCTGGTAGAGTATGCAAGATATCTTTGCTGGTCTCAGGCCAATTCCCAATAGGCAGGCATCCACGTCACAAAAAAACCACCACTACTGCCTCAACATTTGGCAGTCACAGCAAGGGCGTTCATGGGAACTGACCCACCCTCACACTCATAGATTGTCTCTCTGGATATCAGGGTCCGAGCAGTGTGGATGCCCTCCTGCCTGTGTTAGACCTATTCTTTGGCTAGGCAGAGGACTCTAGCCTCCGTAGCTCTCAGTCTGGTTCCTTTCACTAAGACCCAGTACACACCAGCGGCGGCTCCAGGCACCAACGCTCCAAGCGCGTGCCTGGGGCGGCAAGCCGCGGGGGGCGTCCTGCCAGTCCCTGCGAGGACAGCAGTCAGGGAGCCTTCGGTGGCATGCCTACGGCAGGTCCGCTGGTCCTGCAGATTCGGCTGCAATTCGTCGGCGGGTACGCCGAAGCCGCGGGACCGGGGACCTCCCGCAGGCATGCCGCCGAAGGCAGCCTGCCTGCCGTGCTTGGGGCGGCAAAAAAGCTAGAGTCGTCCCGGTACACACAGAATACATTAGCTGTCTTAGCTATGGGTGGAAGCAGCTTAGGCTAGGCAGCCAATCATCCTGGGGCCCTTTACCTTTATCCCAAGCTTTAATGTGTTAATTAAAGGCTACCACTCACAAGTTCCATGAGTAACACTCAGAGAAGAGGCTGTTGCTTTATGTGCTGCTAATCCTGCTGGCCTTTTCACCTCTTTTTTTCCCATCCTTCCACCTGCTTCTTTACTTTCTGTTTCCTTGCTGCACTGCACAGTAACAAACAGTGCAGGCTCCCTGTAGTCCCACGTTTCTCATCTGCTGAGTATCCCTTCCACTCCTCCATCAAAAAAGACAGACCCTGCTTTTACACCTTGGTTCCTTGGGATGCCAGTTTCTCAGAGCTCTGCAGTCTTTGCCCCACAGTACAGGGCTGTAACTAAGTGCAAGGGAGGGCTTGTGCAAATTACTTAGGGCACGGCTACACTAGAGAGTTTACAGTGGCGCAACTGCACTGGTGCTCTGTAATGTAGCTGCTCTGAGCCGTGGGGAGAGAGCTCTCCCATCGGCTTAACTACTCCAGCCCCCGCTAGTAGCTATGTTGGTGGGAGAGTTTCTCCCTCTGACATAGAGCTGTCCACGCCGGCGCTTATGTGGCTGTTACATGAATAAATCACCTCCCTGAGCGACATAAGTTATGCTGACATAAGCTGTAGTGTAGTGTAGCAGCACTTTACCGTGGCTGTGTAGTCGCGGCACCGGTGGTGGGCGAGAGCTCTCCCAGCGCTGTAGAAAAACCACCCCCACGAGGGGAGTAGCTCCCAGCGCTCAGAGTTCAGCTCGTAGCACTGTCTACACTGACACTTTACAGCGCTGAAACTTGCAGCGCTCAAGGGGGTGTTTTTTCACACCCCTGAGCGAGAAAATTGCCTTAGTTTCCTTTCAGATAGCAGATAAGAGAAAACTGTCATTTCTGCTCCTTGCCACAGCTGGTAATAAGAATGTAAATAACATGAGTCCATGCAGGACAAAGCTACAATGTGCACGTGGAGGTGCTATTATATGGTACTGTATCTGGAGCTTTGTGAAAAGAGCCACTTTACAACCACTTAGGAGTTTTGTAGCCTATTCGCAGCACTACGTGCATCTGAATCTACTCACAAGACAGCATTGTAATTAGACACAGTTTTACTTTTCAATCTCTGCTTTACCAGATTTTGTTGCTTAAACAACTGAAGCCCTCCCAGACTTCTTGAGGTAGGCTTACCGTGTGAGCCCCAGAACACTGGTGAGAATGGCTAAGGAGATTTCTCACCAAAGGTGGCCAGAAGAACAAACTAAGAGTTTTCAACGGTATGGGCAGGATTTTTCCATTCCCTTTGTCTTTCCATTGGCCCAGGGGTGCCCCACAAGCTCCTGGCATGAGGCCTACAAGCATCTTCGTGCTTTTTACTGCAAGTTGAGGAGAGAGCTCATCAGCTGCAGGTTTTTAGTGCTGCTGAACTCAAGCAGCCATTTGTCCATGAAGGAATGTGCAAGCAAAAGCACAGATCTTGACTGTGTGCGTTTATCTGCGATTTTTCAAATGATGTTAATTTATATGCAAGTTAGGTGCAACACTCAAGCTCCTAGCTAACTGTCAGCAGGGCCCTGGGGTTACGAAGTTCGGGCCCTTCTGCATTAAACTATGCCAGGCCTCTTTCTTTCCCTTGCCTCCTGTGCTACTGTCACAGCTCCTTCACTGAGGATGAATCAAATGGCTTTCAGTGCTCGCTCGCTCGCCTCAGATAAAGACACTTCAGTACCTACACCACACCTCCCATCTGTCAGCACTATGTTGACCCCTTTCTAGTGCACTTGACACCCATATCTGAAAAGCTCTTGTTGGTTATGAGCTTGAATAAAATTATGAGTGCAAGTGCTCTATTCACAGTCCACAGGGCACAGACAACATGGCCCAGCATTATTATTGAAAGACAATAAGCTCACATTGAAACTGACTTGCCTTTCAAATCGACTAACCAGGGAGGACTCAGCCTGAATGCAAGCATATATAACAGGAGTTTAGGAGTGAGTGCACTGGTGTGAAATTTTTATCCTTCATAGTAACTAAGACGATCAAAGAGTAAAAGTGTCCAAGACCTGGCAGATGATGAAAGTGAATTTGTCAAGTTCCCAGAACGGTTCTATGACTAAAAGTAGAACCATAAGATATTTTAGGAACAGGAAAAGGCCACCAGCCCTGAAAGGCCTGCCCTTCTTTTGGTTCATTGCTCATTCTCCTCAGACTTTGGAAGGTGTGTTGTGAATGAAGCAGAGGTCCTCTAGATCCCAGTAGGTGCAGGGGCTGGATGGCAAACAGTGAACAAGGCAGAGCATCAGACATTGAACAAGGCAGACAAAAAAGTTTTGAACAACTGCCTCATTCACATCTCACTCACTGTGCACTGAAGGAAAGAGTAAGTATGTGATGACGTAATTGAAGACTCTTGTAATGCACCAGGGGTAGAGTTAAGTTGCATGGTTCAGTGTTCACTTCCACATTTCCTGAATTCTTAGTGCTTCACTTTGCAACCTTAAACATTTTTTCTTTTCTTTTTTTTAATGTGGAATATTTTCTCTCTCCTTAACTAAACAGTTAGTTAGCTCAGCTCTCAAAGGTACTAATCACTGGAGTTTTCATTTAAGGCTGACCTGGTAACCTTGCGCTAGTGCTCTGCATTGCCATGTGGGTGACTTGGGTTCAAGTGCAGGTCTCTCCCTCCCACATTGGTAGTGACTGGAGACACAGGGTACATCTACGCTGCAAGCTGGAGGTATAGTTTCCAGCTCAAGGAGATAGCCACGTGCTAGTTCTAATCAAGCTGGCATATTACACATTGAGTGTAGCCACAAGCAGTGGGACGGGCTAGCCACCCCGAGTATGTGCCTATGTCTTGGATGGATACATATCAGGGTGGCTAGTCCCTCACCCCTATTTCTAGCATGCTAGCTCGATCAAAGCTAGCATGGGTATGTCTCCTCAAGCTGCAATCCACACCTCCAGCTCGAAGTGTCAACATATCCAGAGTGCAGGCAGTATAACCCAGGCCTGGTTGGGGGCAGGAAGGAAGCAGCTCACCAGTGACTCATCCAGCCAGTTAAGTACTACTGAGTTTCCCAGTCCTTTGCAGGTGAGATGTGCATTCCTGAAAGTGGAGAGAAGGACAAGGAGTGGATCCTCAAGGATTCTCAATGGATGCAGAGGATGCACCCCACAAGGCAGTACACGTTCTACTTAATCTTTGCCAGAGTGAGAGTACTCAACTCACAGCATCCACCAGACCCAAGCTGCTTATCATACCCTTTTTGCAATGAGCTGCTTGAGAGAAGAAATTCATCTTAAAAAAACCAAACCAACCCGAGAGATTATAAACTAGAAAGGGCAGGGTGCACACACTGGGAAGGAGCATACAGAAATGCTGGGCAGTCACCTGGAATTCACATGGGCAGATAAAATTTAAACCATGCCAGCTGGCGCTGTAATCTGAGCAGTGTAGGAATGCTGGGCTCTGTTAGAGTTTGTGTGTGTATCCACAGAGATGACCATATTTCACTGGTGAGTGACACTATCCCCTCATTCATGACCTACCGCACAGCAGGGTTGTGAGGTTTGATTACGGAATGTTTGCAGAGTGATTTGAGAGTTTGGGATAAAAACATCCATAGAGAAAGACACACTCAGAATAAACAAGTATTGCAAACTATTGATTTAGCTGTTTGTAGGCCAGTTTCAAGTGAAACAATCATTTCAGCTGTTAACAGGTTGGGGGGAAATCTATAACTCAGCTATCTCATTTATAATCATATTGAACCAATAGCTTTATTGATGTTTCTCTATAAATAGCAAGCATCATAACGTTGTGTATTTTCATTCATAAAACTCAGATGTAAATTCATCTTTCTGTCCTGCAGATCCCAGACCTATTATGAAATTATTGCTATAACAAATGTGAAATCATTCAAATGAGGTTATGGAAAACTTTGTTAAGTAAAGCACTACCTCACCATCCTCTTATATCTTCATCTGTGATATGTCTCTCTTTTTGAATCTTCATTCTGCATTGTATTACACTTTGGGCCTGAGCAATTGAGCTGCTCGATACCAGGGTGACTTGGCAGAGTTCAGGAAAAAATGTTGTGCTGGTTATTCAAAACTGATAGTCAATTTGATGCCCCTTTACAATCTATTAATAACCTGAACATCAGAAAATAAGGCAAACTCATATACTTCTATGAGAGAAAATACTTCTATTTCTGCTGTCAAGTATTAAATGCTCATGAGGCGACAAATGTTTTTCATCCTACATGGAAAATATGATTCTTAATTGTAACACTATCACTGCTGCCAATTATCTCAATTTTATCATGACTAGCAATATTTGATTAATTTTTCAAGCTCCAGAACCTGGAGTCAAATGATTATGAGAATCTGAGCTTTATCTATTTTTAAGTGCGCCTCTGGCCCTTCTGGCTGTGGAGAAATGCTTTAAAACATGACCTGTGTGTACACTGGAAGGTTTAAAAACCATAAGGCACAGAAAAACAACTGAAAATTCATTATATTTTTAAAAATCACATAATTTTTAAGCCAATCTCATGATTTTGGGGGCCTGACTCATGATCTTAGAATGCTCAGGGTGAGCAATACTACACTGTGGATCAGGAAGGCAGTTAGCTATTTAGAGTTAATACAGATATGCTGCTTGATCCGTTGCTGAAACCCCTTCCTAGCTACCCTTTGCACTTGCAGTCACCATATTAGCATGTGAAAACCTCATATTTGCACATACATACTGGGCCACTGCACCAAACAAGTGTTTATGTGCTCGAATACCTTTTTTGCAAGTTCAAATGCCACTGCACAAAAGTTGCAGGTGCAGTTTAGATGCCCATATGTGACAATTAACAGAGTCCTGTGGCACCTTTAAGACTAACAGATGTATTGGAGCATAAGCTTTCGTGGGTGAATGCCCACTTCGTCGGACTCTCTGTTGCTTTTTACAGATCCAGACTAACACGGCTACCCCTCTGATACTTGACAATATGTGACAATGTGGATCATAACCTCCTACGTCAGTCCTGTGTCATTACGTACCCTAAGAACAGAGACATCATGGACTTAATTAGAGCTATCTAGTAATGTTAACAAAAAAACCTGATGAAGAAGAATTAAAAGGAAAATAAGTGTTCTTTCCCCTGCCTCGCTCTCAGAAACTAAAATTTCACACCAGACTCTGGAGAAGTGAGAGATGAGGTATGTTTCCAGAAAACATTTTGCCATTATTGAAGATTGGTGGAAACATCTAGTTAGACCAATGGTCAGATGTGGGCAGTAGCTGGATTTATTTTAGTTTGTGTATTTTCATGGAGAGAGCTTTCTACAGGCAACATCCCATCAGATCCCCAACATTCTGACCCCCCACCTCCCGCACTTACTCCTTTTCCATGGCATTAACATTCCATTAGGTGCTCAGCCATCCAGACGTCGCCTCTTACTGCACATCAAATTTCAGAAGCACTGGGATGAGGTGTGAATAGGAATATGCCTCTGCATCACCTCAGTGGGTCCATCCAGTTTTGTCTAGTTAACACTCTGCAGTAGAAGGTAGAATTGTTGCTAGGATACAGTATCTGTGTGACTGTGGTTTTCTGCCTCAAAACAAGACTCAGCTCCAGCTCAAATCAACATCATTAGTGCTTAACCATGCAAAGAAGGTGCCAACATGATGGCTTCAGTCACTGAAATTGGAACATCTAATTTTTAGACCTTCCAGGTCAAATTCATCCCATAGAAATCAATGGAATCTTGCCCGGATTGAATTTAGCATTTATGGGGAAATTGCTCCTGTTTCTATAAACATAAAAAAATACAAAAAACTAGCAAAACAACAAATGTAAGATATAATAATATCTTTAGCTCTTATACAGCACTTTTCACCTGTAGGTGTCAAAGTGCTTTACAAAGGAGGTCAGTACCACTTTCTCCATCTTACAGAGGGGGAACTGAGCCACAGAGAGGCTAAGAGACTTGCCTAAGGTCACACAGGAAGCAGAGCAGGGAATTGAATCTGGGTCTCCCAAGTCCTTTGTTGAGTGCCCTCACCATAGGACAATCCTTCCTCTTAAATAAGGGCAGAGCCGGTGCAACCACTAGGCAAACTAGGCAGCCGCCTAGGGTGCCAAGATTTGGGGGCGCCGCTGCCAATCAAGACCCTGGCTGCAGATCGCAGACTGTAGGGAGGGAGGACGTATATGATAAGAACCACGCTCCTAGTGAATTGCTCTCCTGCCATTTAGAAAGCCAGCGAAGGCCTTTGATTGTGAATCACTACAGATAGGTACATTTACACAGTAATAGCTCCTTTGTCTTGTAGATTGCACAGCAGCCAGAAGGAGAGTGGAGCAGCTTGCGCGGGAAGTGTAAGACCCCTGCTGGGGCTGAGCTGTGTGCTGTCCAGGGCCAGCTCCAGGCACCAGCCCATCAAGCATGTGCTTCGGGCGGCACCTGGAGGGGGGCGGCGCGGCGCTCCGGCCCGAGAGCGGGATCGCGACTGGGCTCACTGCCCTCCCCCCGGCGCTCCGGCCGCCAGCGGAGCCGCGGTGGGCTCGCCACCCTCCCCCCGGCGCTCCGGCCGGTTGGGGAGAGCGGGCCCGCGGCCGGGCTCGGCGCCCTCCCCTGCCACGCTCCCCCGGGGGCGGGGGGGCGGGGCGGCGGGAGGCTTTTTTGCCTGGGGCGGCAAAAAAGCCAGAGCCGGCTCTGGTGCTGTCAGTGTGATGCAGCCGGGGCCAGCTTGCATGGCATGCTCGGAGAGCGGGGGGGCTGCAGGATTTTCAGGCAGAGGAGGCTCTGCTCCCTGGGGAGAGACTGGAGGGATGCTGCGGCTGGCAGCTCTGCGGGCTCTCTCGCGTGGAGGGGCGGCTAAGGTGCTTTAACCCACCTCCCTGCACCCAGCTTTCTACCCTCCCGACTCTCTGCCTCACAGTCCTGCCTGCCCCACGCCCCCCTGCTGGAGCGAGAGCCCAGCATTCAGCTCTCCAGCCCGGGTACAGGACGGACTCGTGAAGGCAAAGTAGGCGACATGCTCCCATTGTCCTGTTGCAAGTGCACTTGGCCCGCTGCTGCATGCCAGGGACTGGAGAGGAGAGCGCCCATTTCACCTTGCGGCTCTTTGACTCCTACCTCGCCCGCCGCCCCCCGGCCAAAGCCAGATTGCACCCTCTCCCCTCTCCACACCCAAACCCAGTTGGCTTCCCTTCCCCTCCCCAGCCAAACCCGATCCTCCCAGACAGTGACCGAACCCTGTCTGCATCGTCTGTTCCCCTTGCACTCCCGAGCCAAACCTGAACCCCCACTGACTGAACCCGGTCTGCTTCCCTTCCCCACCTAACCCGATACCCCACTGACTCAACCTGGTCTGCTTCCCTTCCGCTCCCCAGCCAAACCTGATCCTCCCAGTGACCGAACCCGGTCTGCTCCCCTTGCACTCCCCAGCCAAACCCAATCCCCCACTGACCGAACCCAGTCTGCTTCCCTTCCCCACCTAACCCGATACCCCACTGACTCAACCCGGTCTGCTTCCCTTCTGCTCCCCAGCCAAACCCAATCCCCCACTGACCTGAACCCAGTCTGCTTCCTTCTCCTCCTGGCCAAACTCGAACCGTCACTGTCACTGACCGAATCCGGTCTGCTTCCCTTCCCCTCCCCAGCCAAACCCAATCCTCCCAGTGACTGAACACGGTCTGCTCCCCTTGCACTCCCCAGCCAAACCTGAACCCCCACTGACCAAACCCAGTCTGCTTCCCTTCCCTTCCCTATCAAACCCGATTCCCTCTCTGATTGAACCCAGTCTGCTTCCCTTCCCCACCAAACCCAATCCCCCAGTATGACGGAGTATCCACCATTCTAATTTTATAAAAACAACAAGGAGTCCGGTGGCACCTTAAAGACTAACAGATTTATTTGGGCATAAGCTTTTGTGGTAAAAAACCCACTTCTTCAGATGCATGGAGTGAAAGTTACAGATGCAGGTATTATATAATGATACATGAAGAGAAGAGAGTTACCTCACAAGTGGAGAATCAGTGTTGGCAGGGCCAATTCGATCAGGGTGGATGTAGTCCACTCCCAATAACAGATGAGTAGGTGTCAATTCCAGGAGAGGAAAAGCTGTTTCTGCAAGGAGCCAGCCACTCCCAGTCCCTATTCAAGCCCAAATTAATGGTGTTAAATTTGCAAATGAATTTTAGTTCTGCTGTTTCTCTTGGAAGGCTGTTTCTGAATTTTTTTTGTTCAAGAACAGTGACTTTTAAAGCTGTTATAGAATGTCCAGGGAGATTGAAGTGTTCACCTACTGGCTTTTGTATGTTACCATTCCTGATGTCCGATTTGTGTCCATTTATTCTTTTACGTAGGGACTGTCCGGTTTGGCCAATGTACATGGCAGAGGGGCATTGCTGGCACATGATGGCATATATAACATTAGTAGACGTGTAGGTGAATGAGCCCTTGATGGTATGGCTGATGTGGTTGGGTCCTCTGATGGTGTCACCAGAGTAGATATGGGGACAGAGAGAAGGCAACGAGGTTTGCTACAGGGATTGGTTCCTGGGTTAGTGTTTCTGTGGTGTGGTGGGTAGTTGCTGGCGGACTCCTTGTTGTTTTTGTGGATACAGACTAACACGGCTACCCCCTGATACCTGACACCATTCAAGGCTCTAATTTTATAAATTTTATTAATAACAATAATTGGATATTATAAAGGTAGAATAAAATGTAGTAGACTTTGATATGAAAGAATGAAGGAAGGAAGTGACAGTGTATTGTGTATAATGTATGTGATTTATTTTAAAATATATGCTATGTTGTGCAAAGTGAAAACAATAACAATGTCAACACTGTCAGGTTATTCATTTATTTTTATTAAATATGTAGACTAAATAATTAAATTAATATATTTTCAAGCCGAACGTGTATTAATTCTAATGAACAATGCCACATTATGCAGTATTTATTTTTGAAAGTTTGTAATAAGCGATGCTCCGGGGGGAGGGGAGTGGGGAGTGGGGCACAAGGTGGAAGTTTCGCCTAGGGCGCAAAATATCCTTGCACCGGCCCTGAATAAGGGTAGAATCCAGCACAATGGATAGGAAGGATGGTCTGGTGGGTAAAGCATAGGCGTGAGAGTCAGAGGACGCGGGGTCTATTCTTGGCTGTGTTAAAGACTTCCTGTGTGATACTGAACTCAGTCCTGCATGGCCGTAAGCGCCGTCAGCTTTGACTGAATTCAGCAGCAATTGAGGGTGTCAATTGAGGGGCAATCACTTAGCAGGAGGTGCTCAGCAGCCTGCAGCTTTGGGCCCACAACATCTGGGTCTCCATTCCCCGTAGGGTTGCTAACTCTGACTGAAGCTATTCCAGGAGATTCTTCCCCCCCCCCCCCATGACGTAATGTCATTTTCTTAAAATATCCTACTAAAATCTCCCGGATTGCTTTCAATAGTCACCGGGAGATCGATGCCGATTCTCCTGTCTATAAGATGAGGCTAATATTACTTATCTATTCTACAGAGCTATTATGAGACTTAATTCATCTATGTTTGTAAAGAGCATTGATGCCCTCATAGGGGGGTGCTGTAGAAGTGGGACATCTTATTATTAATGTGCTAACCAGAACCACCATCTAGCGGACTGATAAGAGAAAGGGTCTGGGGTCACTGAAGAAGAGTCATGGAAACCATGAGCCCAGTACTCAGGAGCAGGAAAAAAGTGAGAGCATGCTCAGAAGTATTAAGGCTGGATGACGAGCAGCCCCTGCACGGCTGCACCTGGGCACAGGGAACCTGCACAAGGGCTGCTAAGAACAGTAGTCTCAGTACTCTGGGGGAAAACAGCCAGAAGCCCTTGTACTAAAGGAAGCATATTACAGAAGTCTAAAAGAGTAAACAATGGGGGTAGCACAAAGCCACCCACTGCCTAGGGTGTTCTCACAAAAGGACTGTGCCACAGGAGGCAAAATGCTTCCCTGATCACCCCTGGTTGGTGGGAGGAGCATTTTCTCTTCTCCAACACCGACAGTCTCTGGGGGGCACTGTGGACGGTGTTGGTCCCTTGATGACTCTTTCGTGGCAATTTTGGACCCCGAGGTACATGGTGGGAACAGTCCTTGAGCCACCTAGTCCTTCCGTGTGGAGTAAGTGCAAAGGGACTTTCCTTGACCCCTCCCCACATCTGTGCATCTGCACTAGCGCTAGGGACAGTCTGGCTCAATAGCAGCAGAAATATAAGAGCTTGGGTCCAACCTAGTTCTCAGTTAAATTGATTTTAATCCAGAGCAACTTCACTGAAGTTTTATACCAGTGGTAATACAGCAAAGTCTGGCCTCTTGATGAGAAAATATGACTCCCAGAAGAGCTGTGTATTTTAATACAAACTGCATCCACCCTCTTCTTTGGCCTCTTTCTTTTAAATTAACTCAGTTACACAAATTCCTGCTTGCAGTTGCCTTTGGTTTCTGAAGCAAGTTTGCTGTGAGTCACGCGTTCTTGTTTTGAACTCCCTCAGCATAGCCAGTGAATCTAGAATTATGAAAATCAGAAACAAATGAAATTACCATGATGTGATTGCCAGAGATGCCTGATATTAATTCATCCTGATCTGCAGAACCTCTATGCTGGCATTCAAAAGCACATTCTCCACGGGAATATTGTTAGCTCTCTGCAATCATACCAGAACATATGGGAGGGGTTACTGCCACAGTTTCCTATGGATTCACGTTCTGTTCACATGTACTTTAACACACAAATGATGAAGAAATCTTGACAGAGATGTAAACAGGGTCTGAATGAGCTCTCCCCTGACAGCTAGCTGCGGAGTGGAAAGGCTTCAGAACCAGACTGCATTTACATGAACACACCCACTCTGCCTGGGTATCAGGCAGACAGAGCTGTGTTGCCAATGGATTAACTTGTGTTGGGTTACAAATCACTTTAGTACTGAATGCAGGGGTAGTGAAATGTTGTTATCAATGCTCTTATCTTTATTGTATGAGCCATCGGAGTGGAGCAGCGAGTGGCTGGCAGGGCGGCCAGCACAGCAGGGCAGTTGTTGGCTGGCAGGGTGGTGACGCCAGAGCAAGTGCTCAGATGGTGGAGCAAGCAAGGTGCCTTCTCCCGCCCCCACCCCCCACTCCTGGGTGGGAGGTGAACTCACACTGATGCACCTCTGAACCCTGGGTTCTCACTGACCAAGTTCAACAGCTGGGAGTGGGGCACGGCAAAGGGACTTTTGGTTGTAGAACTCAAGAACCTGAGGCAGAAGACTCTGCCCCACGCACTCTGGGGTGGGTGTCCTGCTCACAGTTTATGTTTATGAATCCTGCTTCTGGCATTTTCCTTAATTAATGTCAGGTGACTTCCTTCCTTTCATTAAAAGTTTCTTTTCTACACTCAGACTCTGTGCTTGTGAGAGTGGAAGTATTGTCTCTTAGGGTACGTCTATACTTAGCTCCGGGTTCGGCAGTAAGCAATCGATCTTCTGGGATCGATTTATCGCCTCTTGTCTAGACGCGATAAATCGATCCCGGAAGTGCTCGCCGTCGACACCGGTACTCCTGCTCCGCGAGAGGAGTACGCGGAGTCGACGGGGGAGCCTGCCTGCCGCATGTGGACCTGCGGTAAGTACCTTGTAGTTCGAACTAAGATACTTGGACTTCAGCTACGTTATTCACGTAGCTGAAGTTGCGTATCTTAGTTCGAACTGGGGGGTTAGTGTGGACCAGCCCTTAGAGACACTCTGGAGTGGAGTGTAATTTTCCCAGGGTATTGACTGGGGTTTCAAACCAGTTCTGTGTTGTATTGTTGAAAAGGAACCCCTAGATATTGAATCTGGCCCTTGTTAGAGTGTATCTGAGCCAGGAATCCATACACTGAAAAATATTTCTCCCACAACACTTAAGCAATGATGGTGGCCTTCTGGTCATGTGTGGGATATGCCTGTGCATACCGTATAAAATGGTCAGTCACTACTAAAATGTTCCCAACATTCCTCCTGTCCACTTCTAAAGATAAGAAATCAATGCACACCAGCTCCAAAGGTTTGCTGCTGATAATATTCTTCAGATATGCTGCTCTAGTGGGCAGAGTTTTCCTTTGAACACACCAAGCGCTTGTCTCACATTTCTTGTGAACGTTCTCAGCCATCTGGAGCCAATAGAACCTACTGTGAATAAATTCTAAGGTTCTCTCCATTCTCAAATGTCCAAAGTCATCATGCAGGGCCCTCATGGCCAGGGCTCTGTACTCTTTTGGTAGCGTTAGTTGTGTTTGTTGATTTTGTAAAGGGTCTGCAGTAATTCGGTGCAGCACTTCCTGAATCAGTTTTAGTTTGCTCCATTCTCTCAATAGTAGTTTACCCTTGAGGGGGTAGATGGAATAATTGCAGCAGGGTTTTGCCCCTCCCTTTTTGCAAGTAGTGTGTCACGAATGTCAGTTTCTTGCAGTTGGGCTTTTTGTCAGTCAGCGGCATTGAGCATGGGCAACGGAGATTGGTCCCACACAATATAGTTCACTGAGGCAGGTGGCACACTTTCAGGGGGCAAGCCCAGAGTTTCTGCAACACAACCATGAAGATTCTCATGGGCCTCTGGCTCTTGACAACTCCCACTGCAAATAGCTTTCCTCCTTCCATAGGAATTACAGCAACTTCCAATGCCTGTGGATGCCAGGACAACGCATCCGCATCTACATTGCCTCTCCCTGATCGGTACTGAATGCTGAATTCGTAGCTAGCCAAGGCAGACACCCATCTCTGCCCTGTAGCATCTGGCCTAGCACTAGTTAACACGTACATCATCAGATTGTTGTCTGTTCACACTTGAAACTGAGCACCATACAAGTAGTCATGAAACTTCTCAATGATGGCCCATTTCAAGGCCAAGAATTCCAGCTTGTGGATGGGGTAGCAAGTTTCACTATCAGACAGTCCTCAGCTGGCAAAGGCCAAAGGTTTATATTTGCCTTCAGCTTCCTGGTAGAGGACCGCTCTTAAACCCTCCAGACTGGCATCTGTATGTAGGATAAATGGCTTGCTTGGGTCAGCAAAGATTAGGACTGGAGCATGAGTTAGGTAATTAATGATTTTTCAAAAAGCCCTTTCACATCTCTCATCCCATCGTCATCCAAAGGGCTCTAAGGGGCCATAGTGTCTATGCTCAGGAGACCTTGGGGACCTCCCCTTACTCTTGGTTTTAGATTTGTTCTTGCTGGATGGGTATCCCCTGAAAAGATCATTGAGAGGTTTTACGATTGTAGCATAGTTCTTCACAAGCCTGCGATAGTAGCCAGTAAATCTGAGAACTACAGTACAGCTGTTTAATCAATACACATCTGGATTTTCCCATTCTTTTTACGGACCACCACAATGGGTGAGGTGTATGGGCTGTGGGACTCTGTAATGATGCCATTCACAATCAGCTCCTGAAGATGATGTCACACATCTTCCATCCCTGAGAGAGCAATCTCCCTAGATCTCTCCCTGAAGGGTCGGGAGTCTTGTAGTCTGATGTTGTGTTCCACTCCTTTTGCATATCCCATGTCCCACTCATGCAGTGAGAATACTTTGGATCTTTCACAGAGTTTCTTCCTCAGGCGATCCTTCCACTCCTCGGACAATGGCGAATCTCCAGAGTCAAACCTTGCAGGATCCACTGCCAGAACTTCAGTTTCACACTGGGGTCTCACAATGGTTTTGGGCTCAAAGAGATCTGCTATCTTCTGTCCTTGCTTCACAACAACATCACAGCTTGTTTCATTAGCAATCAGTATAATCACCTTTTCCTGGGCTTCAGCAGGTAGGGTTATGACTCCACTGGGGACCAGCACTCCTTCAGGGAGCCCTCTGTCAGCCGGTTGCTCTACCACTGCTAATGCCCCTTTACTGCCTTTCAGCCAGGTATTCATGACAAGCACTTCTCGCTCCATCCTTGCAGGCACTACTAAGGGGGTCGTGCCAGCGTACCTCAGTGCTCCCATTGGTAGCTCAGACATCTCCTTGTCAGTGCTCTTGATTTTTCTTTAGGCTTCAGCACAAAGTGTATGGATCATCAGGGTGTTAAGATATTGGTCCCCAGCTCATTGTCTGCAGTAATCCGCGAGTACCTTGAAGACACCGGAGTTGGTCCCTGTCAGCACAGACACATCAGAGATTCCTTTAGGGCTGGGGCATGTTAAGGCAGTGGTGTCTTCCTCTTCTCTTACCCCAGCAACCTCCTCTGGAAATTCCAGGTGCACTATGACATAACCTTGGTAGGGGTATTCATCCATGCTGAGGCCACACAGGCCAAGGTCGGTCAGTGGCTGTATAGACAGGTGCCTAAGCATCTGTTGGTAGAATGACTGAAATATAATAGTCACTTGAGATCCAGTGTCAAGCACTGCTTTACATTCTGCCCCTTCGATCCTCACCGTGACTTCTGCTCGAGGCCCTATCAGTCCTGAGGGAATCCCAGCTGGACAGTCTTTTCCAGGGAGCCTTCAAGTACTGTGGGCCTGGATGGTCCCCTTTGCACATCCCTTTGGCAGTTCTTCGACCCCTCCCAACTGGCCTTCAGCTTTCCATACACTAAGGAGGAATATTCTTCATTACGACTCTTGGCAGCACGGTGTCCATCCTGACCACACCAGTAGCAGAAGAATGGTCCTTTACCTTTTCACTCAGGTGGGATGGTAGCTCTAAATGCTGACTTCTCCCTCGCCACAGCCAGAGGTTCCTTATGCCTGGAAGTCTTAGCTTGGTCAATGGTGCTTTGCAGCTCAGCTATCTATTCTGTCAAGACCTGCACTTGTTGGACAAGTTCCTCTCTGGTGCTTACTATCAGTACACTGGCTGTTTGTAGGGGTGCTGTGCTGGCTGACTCAGAGGGTTGGACTTCCCAAAACTCACTGGCAGCCTGCCTTTCTTCCTCCTCTCTGACCTCTTTTATCAGTTGGGAGTAACTTGGGGGATTTTCCTGTCGTTCTCTTAACCAGAGATGAAGTAGAATCGGGTTCTGATATTGAGTTCCTCTTAAAATTTGAGTCAGGGTATGTCTACACTACGAAATTAGGTTGAATTTATAGAAGCTGGTTTTATAGAAATCGGTTTTATACAGTCGATTGTGTGTGTCCCCACATAAAATGCTCTAAGTGCATTAAGTCGGTGGACCGCGTCCACAGTACCGAGGCTAGCGTCGACTTCCAGAGCGTTGCACTGTGGGTAGCTATCCCACAGTTCCCGCAGTCTCCGCCACCCATTGGAATTCTGGGTTGAGATCCCAATGGCTGATCATGCAAAACAGTGTCGCGGGGGGTTCTGGGTACATGTCGCCAGGCCCCTCCCCCTCCGTCAGAGCAATGGCAGACAATCGATTCGCGCCTTTTTACCTGGGTTACCTGTGCAGACAACATACCACGGCAAGCATGGAGCCCGCTCAGCTCAGCTCAGCTCACCGTCACCATATGTCATCTGGGTGCCGGCAGACGTGGTACTGCATTGCTACACAGCAGCAGCTAATTGCCTTTTGGCAGTAGACGGTGCAGTATGACTGGTAGCCGTGATCAGCTATCTGGGTGCTGGCAGATGTGGGGCTGCATTGCTACACAGCAGCAGCTCCTTGCCTTTTGGCAGTAGATGGTGTATTACAATTGGTATCCGTCGTCATCGTATTCCAGTTTAATCAGAGGCAACGGGGCAGACATGCTTTGTCTCCTGGAGACTCAGTCCTGCCGGCAGTCCTATTGAACCGTCTTGACGATGATGGCTAGCAATCGTAGTACAGTATCTTCTGCCAAGCACCCAGAAGATGCCGAGGGCTATCAGTCATGCTGCACTGTCTGCTGTCAGCTTAAGATGTAAAAAATAGATGGACCAGATTTGTTCTGTATTCATTTGCTTCCCCCTCTCTCCGTGAAATCAACGGCCTGCTAAACCCAGGGTTTTGAGTTCAATCTTTGGGGGGGGGCATTCTGTGTGACAGTTGTTTGTGTTTCTGCCTGATGCACAGCCACCTTTGTTGATTTTAATTCCCTGTACCTGTACGCCATGTCGTCACTCGCCCCTCCCTCCCTCCCTCGATCAGACAATAGTTTTGCGCCTTTTTTCAGGCCAGACGCCATAGCACTGGGATCATGGAGCCCGCTCAGATCACCGCGGCAATTATGAGCACTATGAACACCACGCGCATTGCCCTGGAGTATATGCAGAGCCAGGACATGCCAAAGCAAAACCAGGACCAGCCGATGAGGCGATTGCAGCCGGCGATCAGAGTGATGAGGAAATTTACATGGACATAGACCTCTCACCAAGTACAGGCCCCAGCAATGTGCAAATCATGGTGTTACTGGGGCAGGTTCATGCCGTGGAACGCTGATTCTGGGCCCGGGAAACAAGCACAGACTGGTGGGACCGCATCGTGTTGCAGGTGTGGGACGATTCCCAGTGGCGGCAAAACTTTCGCATGCGTAAGGGCACTTTCATGGAACTTTGTGACTTGCTTTCCCTTGACCTGAAGCGCCAGAATACCAGGATGAGAACAGCTCTCACAGTTGAGAAGTGAGTGGTGATAGCCCTGTGGAAGCTTGCAACGCCAGACAGCTACCGGTCAGTCGGGAATCAATTTGGAGTGGGCAAATCTACTGTGGGGGCTGCTGTGATCCAAGTTGCCAGGGCAATCAAAGACCTGCTGATATCAAGGGTAGTGACTCTGGGAAACGTGCAGGCCATAGTGGATGGCTTTGCTGCAATGGGATTCCCAAACTGTGGTGGGGCGATAGACGGAACCCATATCCCTATCTTGGCACCGGAGCACCAAGCCACCGAGTACATAAACCGCAAGGGGTACTTTTCAATGCTGCTGCAAGCCCTGGTGGATCACAAGGGACGTTTCACCAACATCAACGTGGGATGGCCGGGAAAGGTACATGATGCTCGCGTCTTCAGGCACTCTGGTCTGTTTCGAAAGCTGGAGGAAGGAACTTTCTTCCCGGACCAGAAAATAACCATTGGGGATGTTGAAATGCCTATCATGATCCTTGGGGACCCAGCCTACCCCTTAATGCCATGGCTCATGAAGCTGTACACAGGCAGCCTGGACAGTAGTCAGGACCTGTTCAACTACAGGCTGAGCAAGTGCCGAATGGTGGTGGAATGTGCATTTGGACGTTTAAAAGCGCGCTGGCGCAGCTTACTGACTCGCTCAGACCTCAGTGAAAAGAATATCCCCATTGTTATTGCTGCTTGCTGTGCGCTCCACAATATCTGTGAGAGTAAGGGGGAGACATTTATGGCGGGGTGGGAGGTTGAGGCAAATCGCCTGGCCGCTGATTACGCGCAGCCAGACACCAGGGCGGTTAGAAGAGTACAGCAGGGCGCGGTGCGCATCAGAGAAGCTTTGAAAACCAGTTTTGTGACTGGCCAGGCTACGGTGTGAAACTTCTGTTTGTTTCTCCTTGATGAACCCTCCACCCCCCCTCCACCCGGTTCACTCTACTTCCCTGCAAACCAACCACCCCACCCTCCCCTCCCCCCTTCGAGCACCGCTTGCAGAGGCAATAAAGTCATTGTTACTTCACATTCATGCATTCTTTATTAATTCATCACACAACTAGGGGGATAATTGCCAAGGTAGCCCGGGATGGGTGGGGGAGGAGGGAAGGAAAAGGACACACTGCAGTTTAAAACTTTAAAACTTTAAAACTCGGGCAATCATCTTGGGTGGAGTGACTGGGTGGCCGGAGGCCCCCCCACCGTGTTCTTGGGCGTCTGGGTGAGGAGGCAATGGGACTTGGGGAGGAGGGCTGTTGGTTACACAGGGGCTGTAGCGACGGTCTCTGCTCCTGCTGCCTTTCCTACAGCTCAACCAGACGCTGGAGCATATCAGTTTGATGCTCCAGCAGCCGGAGCATCGACTCTTGCCTTCTGTCTGCAAGCTGACGCCACCTATCATCTTCAGCCCGCCACTTGCTCTGTTCATCCCACGATTCAGCCCGCCACCTCTCCTCTCGTTCATATTGTGCTTTTCTGTAGTCTGATATTGACTGCCTCCACGCATTCTGCTGTGCTCTTTCAGCGTGGGAGGACATCTGGAGCTCCGAGAACATACCATCCCGAGTCCGCCGTTTTCTCCTTCTAATCTTCGCTAGCCTCTGTGAAGGAGAAACATTTGCAGCTGGTGGAGGAGAAGGGAGAGGTGGTTAAAAAAGACACATTTTAGAGAACAATGGGTACACTCTTTCACGTTAAATTTTGCTGTTCACATTACACAGCACATGTGCTTTCGTTACAAGGTTGCATTTTTCCTCTTATATTGAGGGCCTGCCGGTTTGGTGTGAGAGATCACTCATGCAGTGCCAGGCAACAGATTTCGGCTTGCAGGCAGCCATGGTAAGCCACAGTCTTTTGGCTTTTTTAACCTTCTTAACATGTGGGAATGGTTTCAAACAGTAGCGCCCTCATTTCCCATACCAGGGACCCATTGGGTTGGCCATTTAAAATGGGTTTGCAATGTAAAAGGAGGGGCTTCGGTTTCCGGGTTAACATGCAGCACAAACCCAACTACCCCCCCGCCCCACACACACCCAATTCTCTGGGATGATCCCTTCACCCCTCCCCCCTACCGCGTGGCTAACAGCGGGGAACATTTCCGTTCAGCCGAGCAGGAACGGGCACCTCTGAATGTCCCCTTAATAAAATCACCCCATTTCAACCAGGTGACCATGAATGATATCACTCTCCTGAGGATAACAAAGAGCGATAAGGAATGGATGTTGTCTGCATGCCAGCAAACACTGGGACCATACGCTGCCATGCTTTGTAAAGCAATGATTCCAGACTATGTGCTACTGGCCTGGCGTGGTAAAGTGTCCTACCATGGCGGACGGGATAAGGCAGCCCTCCCCAGAAACCTTTTGCAAAGGCTTTGGGAGTACATGAAGGAGAGCTTTCTGGAGATGTCCCTGGAGGATTTCCGCTCCATCCCCATGCACGTTAAGAGACTTTTCCAGTAGCTGTACTGGCCGCGATTGCCAGGTCAAATTAATTATTAATCATTAAACACACTTGCTTTTAAACCATGTGTAATATTTACAAAGATACACTCACCAGAGGTCTCTTGTGTGCCCTCAGGGTCTGGGAGCACGCCTTGGGTGAGTTCGGGGGTTACTGATTCCAGGTCCAGGGTGACAAACATATCCTGGCTGTTGGGGAAACCGGTTTCTCCGCTTCCTTGCTGTGAGCTATCTTCATTGTCTTCATCATCATCTTCCTCGTACCCCGAACCCGCTTCCCTGTTGCGTGTTGCTCCATTGACGGAGTCAAAGCACACGGTTGGGGTAGTGGTGGCTGCACCCCCTAGAATAGCATGCAGCTCCGCGTAGAAGCGGCATGTTTGCGGCTCTGCCCCAGACCTTCCGTTTGCCTCTCTGGCTTTGTGGTAGGCTTGGCTTAGCTCCTTAATTTTCACGCGGCACTGCTGTGCGTCCCTGTTATGGCCTCTGTCCTTCATGGCCTTTGAGACTTTTTCTAATATTTTGCCATTTCGTTTACTGCTACGGAGTTCAGCTAGCACTGATTCATCTCCCCATATGGCGAGCAGATCCCGTACCTCCCGTTCGGTCCATGCTGGAGCTCTTTTGTGATCCTGGGACTCCATCATGGTTACCTGTGCTGATGAGCTCTGCGTGGTCACCTGTGCTCTACACGCTGGGCAAACAGGAAATGAAATTCAAAAGTTCGCGGGGCTTTTCCTGTCTACCTGGCCAGTGCATCTGAGTTGAGAGTGCTGTCCAGAGCGGTCACAATGAAGCACTGTGGGATAGCTCCCGGAGGCCAATAACGTCGAATTCCGTCCACACTACCCCAAATCCGACCCGCAAAGGCCGATTTTAGCGCTAATCCCCTCGTCGGAGGTGGAGTAAAGAAACCGGTTTAAAGGGCCCTTTAAGTCAAAAAAAGGGCTTCGTCGTGTGGATGTGTCCAGGCTTAATTCGATTTAACGCTGCTAAAGTTGACCTAAACTCGTAGTGTAGACCAGGCCTCAGTCTGGTCTGATCCATCTGCTCAGCAGTCACAGCTCCCCTCTTGACAGATCTCTGAAGCAGTCTATCTAGCCTCTGTATATAAGCAGAAACCTTCTCGCCCCTTTGCGGACAGGAATTAAGTAACTTACAATAAATGTCCCCAGAGTCCTCTATGCTCCCAAAGGTGTGCTCAAGGGCCTCTAGGCAGTCCTTCACACTGCCCCAGGGTTAGTGAGCTTCAGGGTGCGAAGCACGTCTAATGCTGGGGCTCTCTACTAGACAGCTTCGATTTTCTGCATCTGGTACAGCCCACTCCTGCAGCATTTCAGTGGTGTGTTCCAACCAGGGTTCAAACTGCTCTTCCCCAGGTATTGGGATGGGACCCCCAGCAAATAACCTTAACCTATGATAGGAGCTTGACAAATGGGACAGCACCACTTTTTCCAATACTTGCCCCAGTGCCTTTCCCCACTCATTGACTGAGGCTGCAGCACCCAGGTTTGGAGGTGCTGAGTCAAGGCCCAAAAAACCCAGCATATTATACATTATACAAACTGTGATTTCCCCAAAATATAAAGAAAATTGTTTTCCCAACTTAGTGGATCACTCAAGTTGTGCTTGCGAGGGGTACTGATCCAGGATCCCAGACAAGCCCCCAAAATGTAATCCTTCTGCCAGGTGGAGTCGGCAGCAACCAGGGCCGGGTTCAATATCTAACAATACAACACAGAACTGGCTCGAGCCCCCACCCAGTGACCTGGGACAATTACACACCACTCCTAGGCACCTCTAAGAGGCAATACTTCCCCACTCACAAGCACAGGGTCGGAGTGTAGAAAAGAAACTTTTAATGAAAGGAGGGAAGTCACCTGACATTAGGGAAAATGCCGCAATCAGGATTCATGAACATAAAACTGCTCAGACCCCTTTACAAATGTTAAACACCCACCCACCCCATTGGGCAGTGTCTTCTGCCTCAGGTTCTTGTGTTCTACAGACAAAAGGTCTTTTACAGTGTCCCTCTCTGCTCCCTCACCACCCACCCAACTCACAGTGGTTGTCCTTGGTCAGTGAGGACCCAGGGTTCAGAGGTGCATCAGTGTGAGTTCACCTTCCACCTGGTGGGGGAGGAGGGAACTTGCTCTGCCATCTGAGTACTTGCTCTGGCATCACCGCCCTGCCAGCCAGCTACTGTTCCACTCCACTGGCAGCTCGGCCAGCCGCTCGCTGCTCTGCTCGCCACTCCGCTCCGCTGGCCGCCCTTTACTCATACAATAAAGATAACAGCATTTCACTAGCCTTGTATTAAGTACTAAAGTGATTTGTAACCCAACACCAGCCAAAGTTGATCTTTTGGCAACACAGCTCTGTCTGCTGGATACCCAGGCAGAGTGGGTGTATTCATGTAAATGCAGTCTGGTCCTGAAGCCTTTCCCCTCCCCAGCTAGCTGTCAGGGGAGAGCTCATTCAGACCCCGCTTACATATATTATCCATAAGAGGTAACAGACGGGAACACCCACTAGGGATATTGGCCCACATAGTGTCCTGTGGCCAAGAGGGCTGACTTCCTAACAGAGGGATGCAGCTCTGTCAACAAGAGGCAGAACAAGGGCCAGGAAACACTTAGGGGACGTTTCTCCAGAGAAGCCCAGAGTCTGGAATGGGTGTGGCAGAACGCCTCTGCTCCGCAAGATCTGAGGAGCTGAGCGAGAGCTGTAGCCAGCAGCCCTGATATGAGGGTAATGGAGGAAAGAGCTCCAGGGAAGCTTCCCTTCCAGGGTCAGAGAGGACCAGGGAAGCAGCTCTTCACACCAGCCAGATGCAAAGGCCTGGTTGGAGTAGCCTGCACTGAGGGGCAAGAGTGGAAGCCTTAAGAAGAGCAACCAGCTGAAGAGGCAAGAAGCTTGAGAAACACCAGGCAATAGGATCCAAGTTTGGAAAGAACCATTGAGCCCTGCAAAGGGCTCAAGAAAGTATGGAGTGGGGGAAAGATGTGTTTTGGTTTAAGTCGATATTTAACTGTGATGTTGTTCTAATAAACCAGACCCCAAGAAGAGGTGCTATGGGGGCAGTTTTTGAGAACTCAAAAAGGGGGAAACTGAGGCAGCAGCAAGGTCCAGTGCCAGATCTGGTAAGACCCTGTTACACTTTGCTTTTGTTAAAACCTATTTAACAAATGTACTTTAGACTCGATTCTGACCAACAGGGAGAAGTTGGAAGGCAAGTGGAAGGCAATTTGGGTGAAATGATAGATGTCATGATTCTAGGAAAGGAAGGAGCGACAGCAGCAGAATAAGAACAATGGATTTAAAAAAAGCCGACTATAACAAACTCAGAGAACTGGTAGGTACGAGAACAAAATCTAAAAGGAAATAAGCATCCAGGAGAGCTGCCAGTTTCTCAAGGAGACAATATTAAAGGCACAACTGCAAACTATCCCAATGCAAAGGATAGGAAGAGGCCAGTATGACTCTATCAGGAACTCTTTAATGATCTGAAAACCAAACAAGAATCCTACAAAAAGTAGAAACATGGTCAAATTGCTAAGGGCAAGTACAAAAGAAGAGCACAACCACGTAGGGACAAAATCATCAAGGGTAAGGCACAAAATGAGTTACACCTCAGGAACATAAAAGGCAATAAGAAGAGGTTCTTTAAATACATTAGGAGCAAGATAATGATAATAGAAAGCATGGGTCATCTACGTAGTGGTGAAGGAGAGCTAATAACAGATGATATCAAGAAGTCTGAGGTGTTTAATGCCAATTTTGCTTTGTCTTCACTAAAAAGATTAGTGGTGACCAGATACATGACACAGGGAAAGGAAAGGTTAAGGAATATTTAGATAAATTCAGGGCCTGATGAAATCTATCCTAGGGTACTTAAGGAACTAGCTGGAGCAATCACAGAACCATTAGCAATTATCTTTGAGAACTCCTGGAGGATAGGTGTGGTCCCGGAGGCCCAGAGAAGGGCAACTGTAGCACAGTACCTATCTTTAAAAGGGGGATCAAAGATGACTGGGGCCTTATAGACCAGTCAGCCTAATTTGGATACCTGGAAAGATACTGGAACAAATTATTTAAGAATCAATTTGTAAGCACCTAGAGGACAATAGGGTCATAAGGAATATAGAACATGGATTTGTCAAGAACAAATCATGCCAAACCAACCTAATTTCCTTCTTTGACAGGGTTCCTGGCATAGTGGATAGGGGAGAAGCAATAGATGTGATATATCTTGATTTTAGTAAGACTTTTGACACATTCCCACATGACATTCTCATAAGCAAACTAGAGAAATGCGATCTAGGTGAAATTACTATAAGGTGGCTACATAACTGGTTGAAAGCTCATACTCAAAGAGTAGTTATCAATGGTTTGCTACAAACTGGGAGGGCATATCCAATGGGTCCTGAAGGGATCAAGTCCTGGGTCTGGTATTATTCAATATTTTTATTAATGACTTGGATAATGGAGTGGAGAGTATGCTTATAAAATTTGTGACTGGTACCAAATGGGGAGGCGTTGCAAGCACTTCAGAGGATAGGATTAGAATTCAAAAGGACCATGACAAGTTGGAGAATTGGTCTGAATACAACAAGATGAAATTACATAAAGTCCAGTGCAACGTACTTCACTTAGGGAGTAAAAAATCAAATGCACAACTACAAAGTGGGGAATAACTGGCTAGGTGGTAGTACTGCTGAAAAGGATCTGGGAGTTATAATGGATCACAAATTGAATATGAGTCAACAATATGATGCAGTTGCAAAAAAGGCTAATCTCATTCTGAGGTGTATTAACACAAGTGTTATATGTAAGACATGGGAGGTAATAGTCCCACTCTACACAGCTCTGGTCAGACCTCAGTGGGGTAGTGTCCACTTCTGGGCACCACACTTTAGGAAAGATGTGGACAAATTGGAGAGAGACCAAAGGAGAGCAACCAAAATGGTAAAAGGTTGAGGAAAGATTTAAAAATGAGGAAAGGTTTTAAAAACTGGGTATATTTATAGAGCCCTGAAAATCCATGGATATCCACTTCATATCCGTGGATATCTGCATCCGTGGATGTGGATGCGGATATCCGTGGACCATTTTTGCGGATAGTGGATCGGATGCGGATACAACCGTGCAGGGCTCTACTCACTGGTGGCACCTGGCCCAGGCAGCCTGGGGCGCAGCATGCTCGGGGCCGGCAGCCAGCAGCCAGTGGCTGGGGCTGGGCGGCAGGCTGGAGTCGAGGCTGTCCAGCACCTGCTCGCAATGCCGCTTCCTGTCCAGCAACTCGGGCCCCTCAGGTAGCGCCAGGATCCCTACCCTGGCTTGGCTGGCACCACTGGCTGCGCTCCCAGCCTGCCAGCTCCTGGGCAGCGGGGCCCTCCTCCGGCTGTGAGGATTGGAGCGGGCGGGGCCCCGGCTCCCCACCCCTCTGTGATGTATCACGCACTGCTGCTGTGGTTGCTCACAAGCCCCCGGGAGCAGCACACGATGCACCGACTCTTCCCCCCGCTCCTTCTCAAGACCCCGCCCCCATACCACCCCTTACCCCCCAGTCCCCGCCCTCACACTGCATTTTCCCTGCAAGACCCCGCCCCCCCACTCGCTCATCTCTGTTCCCTGCCCTGCCCCCCATTGCTAGCCCTTGTGAGACGGCTTGCTGCTGCTGGTGGAGATGCGGATACACATAAAAGACTGTTAGCGGATCGTGGGTTGGATGCATGTTAATTCTGTCTGATGCGGCTCAGATGCACATCCACATTTTTGTATCCACGCAGGGCTCTACCTATTTAGTCTTGAGAAATGAAAACTGAGAGGCGACCTGTTAGCAGTCTTAAAATACATTAAGGGCTGTTATATAAAGGATTGTGATCAATTGTTCTCCATGGCTGCTGAAGGTAGGACAACAAGTAATGGGCTTAATCTGCAGCAAGGGAGATTTAGGTTAGATATTGGGAAAAACTTTCTAACTATAAGGATAGTTTAGCTCTGGAACAGGCTTCCAAGGGAGGTTGTGGAATCTCTGTCACTGGAGATTTTTAAAAACAGGCTGGGCAAACACACGTCGGGGATGGTCTAGGTTTACTTGGTCCTGCCCCAGCACGGGGGTCTGGACTCAATGACTTCTTGTAGTTCCTTCCCACTCTACTTTTCTATGAGTCGATGAAAAAAGTCAGGTTTTTTTATGTAAACATTCTATAGCCTACCTCTTAGGTAAGAGCTCAGAAAGTTTCCTATGCACATCTGAGAGTCATCCAAAATCTCTTACAGCAAAATCAGAGAAAATAGGCCATGAAAGCAACCGGAAATGAATCTGCCTTCTTTATACATCATGAAGCGCAAAAAAGGGCACAAATGTAATTTCTTTTCCCTCACCAGCTGATCTCTTAACACCACATCACTACAAAGGCAGTTCTTTAATTATACCTCAAGTGACATTTGGCCAGGAAACTGGAACTAACACCTTCCTGTTATGGAAAGTGCCTGGATATCTTTGCTGGCCATATGCGATCAGGACCTTTCTTTATATCTCATCTGAAAGCCTCCAGCAGCACTGTACTGTGCAGAACCCCACTAGACTTTGGCCCAGTAATGTTGCAGAGGGAAAACACATTTTCCTGCAAAATGCAGGTGTTCTTTGGAGGTCACTCACCCTGGCACTGATCCTCTTTGCCTTGTGAGCTGTGACAGGATCACAGCAGCAATCTGGATGCCTGAGGCAGCAAATTCCTCAGGTTGACTATACAGGATGTAAATAAGATTTTTTGGTTGCTGTTAATGACTGCTTTCACTTCCATCAAGCTGCCCCCCGGCACCAGGCTACCAGTTTACCCACCCCAAATACATTTGTTGGAGGTAGCTAGTACTTTCAGATGCTCAACGTGCACACTTTGGATTTGCAAACACTCTCTTCTGTTCAGGCAGAAGTGGCACGCTGGCTCCTAGATCTGGTACCTGCAATATATGAAATGGCTCAGACCCCTTATGCCGCACCACCAGCAGATTTTGGCCCTAAAGTCAGCATAACTGGCCACAGAAGGATCACCACAGTGTAGAGAGAGCTGCACTAGCAGATCCTACACCATCCCTCCTGTTGCCAGCGTAAGGGGTGTGGCTAAGAGAAAGGAGGCATGGCAGGGGCCTTCTTATGCCCCTTAACCTCTGACTTATGCCCCTTAACCTCTAAGCTACACTAGGAGCCCAATCTGGCACACAGTTAGCACAGGATCAGGGGAATGTAAAGGTTACCTATCAACCCCTATCTGGAGCTGTGCTGTGTACTTCGCCATTGCTAAGGATCTGGGTTAGTATTTCTTTTCGGGTGAATTACAGCCAGGTTTGAAATTTGACTCAGCAGCTAGAGAATTACTATTTAGTATGTACAGCTATATACAAATATATAATTGGTAGAAAAATGCATAAGGAGAACACTTAGAAACATAAAAAGTAAAAGCAATGCTGTTACATTTCCATCTCTCTAGTCCTTAAAGGCTGAAAACGAACATTACAGCTATCATCCTCCCTCCTGAGCATACTTAGAAAGCAGACAGGCAAGAGGCAAGATCTGGAGTGCAGTTCACATGCTAATATGACTGATGGACTCTTCAAACTGCCATGCACAGGCTGGTCAGCTTTTTAAATTCATGGCTATGTGCTGACAAGATAGGGTGATCTGTGCATTTCTTCTCTTCACTCTGTTTACTTACGAAATATCTCACAGGTCCACGTACAACAAGTGGCAACATAACAGTGTCCTCTCTCAGCTATGTGCCTTCAAGATCCCGTGATGTCTGAGTTTAAGGTGATCTATTGTTCATCACTTTGTCAGTACACAGAACATGTTAAATGTGCATCTCCCTGCTGGGCTGTATAACAGGGCTGGCATCACATGGTGACTCAGCTTTTTGTTTTGAAATGTAAATTTGAGTACATTTCCCCAACTGCGTACATCAGCACCTCATAAGATGCCCACTCCGGCTCTCTTTGAAATAATTTGGAAATGGATTCGGCCCCAGATCACAAGATCACCACACCCTGGTCTCCCCACAGTAGGAGATCCACATAAGGATTTAATCATTATTTCACAGAGCTCAGTCATGCTCATCTTGCTCTTCTTCTCTGTAAGCTAAATAGCCCTGAATTTTAGATCCTTTCATCCCATGTAAACCCTCCCACCACACAACCTGGCTAAGGAGAGGTGGCATGTGTAACTGACAAGATGGGTGCAACATAGGGAATGGCTGTTTTGTGTATAATTTCTTATTCCCTACACCTGATACTGGTTATGGGTTAGTGAGAAAATGCTGAACCTGTTTATAACCCCTCAGAATTGTGTGTTTTAAATTATTGCCAAAGGGTTTTGTTTTTAATGTAGAATTTCTCATTGATTTCAGCTTAGCCAGATTTTTTTTTATTTCTGAACATTTTAGTCTGCCAATTAAGTATTGGTGAGATTAATTTAGTATAGCTCTCAGAGAGCAAGCGCATAGGTCAACAATATTATGATCACATTCTGTTCTACTTAACATGTTAATACTCACTACAGTTACCGAGCAACAATAGAATCATTTTAACATGAGCTTTAAAACATATTCAAGGTTTAACTTACTATGACATTGAAGTAAGTAGGAAAAAAAAGAACATAAACATATCCATTAGTCAAAATCAAACCCTAGATACATAAACAGAGAGGGCCACATGACATAAACAGGTCATCTAGTATCAGTGTTTGTCATTAACTATGACCCAGAATGGGGAAAAAAAAGGACACAATAATTAATATTAAGATAATGTGTGTGGGATGGTTGAGTGGCACATGACCTTAGTGGTGGTAGGGATGAAAAGCCTTTTTCCTCTAGGTCAAAAGCAAACACATTGTTGCTTTTGCTTTCACTGCCTGTTTAGCAGTGCTGTCAAGAGTAAGAGAAGCAGAGTGAAACTGACAAATACTGGCCAGTTTCATTCTGCTGCTCCTGCTGGGTCATGGGGAAAATGTTTTGTGCAGCTGTTCAAGCATAGGAATACTGCTCTAGTTGCTGTTGGGGTGCTCTAGGAATAGAGAGGTGAGATCAATTACCCTATTTATTTTAATGTTAGGAAAATTATAGACAAAAGACTCTCAGTTACACTTATGAAACCCCATTGGCTTAGCTTAGGTTGCATGGGTATAATGAGGGTATCACTAGACTAAAGTATTCATAACTATGCTGGTTAATGGCAAAACAAAGGGGATATGGCAAAATCCAAATGTCTTCACTATGCTTCTCTCTAACTCATGTCAAAATTTAACCCAGCTAGGAGTCAATCAGGAAAGTCAGTTATCCTTACAGTACATTGAAGTAATGAAAAACAGTAACTACAGCAGAAGATCATCCCCGACCATATAGGATGGTTTTAATGAATTTAGAGTCAGGAGGAGGATGGTGACAGTTGGCTATTAAGGATGGTGACAGTCGGCTATTAAATATGTTTCAGTACTTTGGATACAAATAAATAGGGCCCTACCAAATTCATGGTCCATTTTGGTTAATTTCACAGTCATAGGATTTTAAAAATAATAAATTTCATAATTTCAGATATTTAAATCTGAAATTTTAGTGTTGTAACTGTAGGGGTCCTGACCCAAAAGGGAGTGGGGGGGGGTATCACAAGGTTATTGTAGGGGGGTCACGGTATTGCCACCTTTACTGCTGCGCCGCTGCTGGTGACAGTGCTGCCTTCATAGCTGGGTGGCCAGAGAGTGGCGGCTGCTGGCTGGCAGCCCAGCTCTGAAGGCAGCACTGCCACCAGCAGCAGCGCAGAAGTAGGAATGGCATGGTATGGTATTGCCACTCTTAATACTGCGCTGCTGCTTTCAGAGCTGGGCCCTTGGCCAGCAGCTGCCGCTCTTCACCCACCCAGCTCTGAAGGCAGTGCAGAAGTAAGGATGGCAATACTGCATTTTGGGTCGGGGCCACCAGTTTGAGAAACGCTGGGCTCCCCCAGGAAATCTCTATAGTATAGAGCAGCAGTTCTCAAACTATGGGTCAGGACCCCAAAGTGGATTGCAACCCCATTTTAATGGGGTTGCCAGGGCTGGTGTTAGACTTGCTGGGGCCCGGGCCCAAAGCCGAAGCCCGAGAGCTTCAGACCGGGGTGACAGGGCCCAGGGTTACAGGCCTCCCACCTAAGGCTTCAGCTTTGGCCTCTTTCTGTCCCCCCACCCCACCCCCTGGGGCAGCTGGGCTTGGGCGGATTCAGGCTTCGATTCCCCCATTCTGGGGTTGTGTAGTAATTTTTGTTGTCAGAAGGGGGTTGCAGTGCAATGAAGTTTGAGAACTCCTGGATTAGGGGTATGGAACAGCTTCCATAGGAGGAGAGATTAAAAAGACTGGGACTGTTCAGATTGGAAAAGAGAACTAAGGGGGGATATGATAGAAGTCTATAAAATCATGACTGGTGTGGAGAAAATGAATAAGGAAGTGTTATTTACCCCTTCATATAACACAAGAACCAGAGGTCACCCAATGAAAGTAATATGCAGCAGGATTAAAACAAACCAAAGGAAGTACTTCTTTACACAATGCACAGTCAACCTGTGGAACTCATTGCCAGGGGATGTTGTGAAAGCCAAAAGTATAAGTGGGTTCAAAAAAGAACTAGATAATTTCATGGAGCATAGGTACATCAATGGCTATTAGCCACTATGGTCAGGGATGCAAACCTATGTCTAGGTGTCCCTAAGCCTCTGACTGCCAGAAGTTGGGATTGGATGACAGGGGATGGCTCATTCTTTGTTTTAACAATGACAATTGTTAAAAAAAATATTTTTTAAAGCACATATTTAGGAGAAATATTTCCCATGTGTAATTCTGAGATCTGTCTATCAAGTGTCAAATATGCCTGTGATTAGCTGTAGAGAAACCACTGCTGTACTGTTTGCCAAGGTCACCAGGAAACCCACAACTCATCCATCACTTTGTACGTCCATCCAAGGATCTCAGTATGCTTTACGGACACCCTTGAGTTAAGCCTTGCAGTCCTTACCTGTGAGGTTGGAAAGCATCATCCTCATTGTACAGACACTGAAACTAAGGCTATGGCTACATCAGAGAGCTTACAGGCTGGGCTGCTACAAGCTCTCTAGTAGAGCCACTCTGAGCCGGGAGAGAGCTCGCTCACTGACACAGTACTGTCCACACTGGCACGTAGGTTTGTGTCACTTATGTCACTCGGGGGGAGGCTTATTCACAGCTCTGAGTGACCAAGTTATACCGACATAAAGGATAGTACAGTAACTCCTCACTTAACGTCATCCCAGTTAATGTTGTTTCATTGTTACATTGCTGATCAATTAGGGAACATGCTCGTTTAAAGTTGCACAATGCTGCCTTATAACATTGTTTGGCAGCCGCCTGCTTTGTCCACTGCTTGCAGGAAGAGAGGCCTGTTGGAGCTAGCTGATGGGGGCTTGGAACCAGGGTGGACCGGCAGCCCCCGTATCAGTTCCCCTAAGTTCACTGTGCAGCAGCTGCCTAGCAGACTATCAATTGCCAGGCAGTTCAGCTGTCCCTCCCCACACTGCCATGTGCTGCTCCTGCCCTCTGTCTTGCAGCTGCTCCTGGGAGCCTCCTGATTGCTGTGCAGGGGAGAAGAGGGGTGCTCATGTCAGGGTGTCCCCCTCCCCCCGCTCCTGTACCTCATATCCACAAAGCGGGGGGGAGAGTCGACAGGGCTCAGGATGGAGGGAGCTTGCTGGCAGCAGCTGCTGTCTCAACTTGCTGATCTACTAAAAAGGCAGTGTACTTAGAATGGGGTCAGCGTACTTAAAGGAGCAATGCGTGTCTCTGTCTTTCTCATACACAGGATGTGTGTCTCTGTCTCTCTCTGCCATGTGTCTCCTCCCTCCATTCATGCTGCCTTGTACAGTGTGAGGCTACATTAACAACAATGTGTTAACCCTTGAGGGCTCAGCCAAGTGCTAGTTCATCATTTAGCAGTAAGGCATTCCCTGGGAAATATCCCACCCTCTCACTCCACCACCTCAACCAAGCTTCACAATCATCATCGCTGTGTACAGTATTAAATTGTTTGTTTAAAATTTATACTGTGTATATGTGTGTGTGTGTATATATATATATATGTCTTTTGTCTGGCCAAAATTTTTTTCCTGGAACCTAACCCCCCCATTTACATTAATTCTTATGGTGAAATTGGATTCGTTTAACATCATTTTGCTTAAAGTAGCATTTTTCAGGAATATAACTACAACGTTAAGCAAGGAGTTACTTTATAGACATGGGGTTCTCAAACTTCACTGCACTGCAACCCCCTTCTGACAGCAAAAATTACTACAGGACCCCAGGAGGGGGCACCAAAGCCTGAGCCCTCCCAAGCCCCGCTGTCTTGGGCAGGGGAGCCAAATCCAAAGCCCGAGGACTTCAGCCCCAGGCAGGGGGGCCTGTAACCTGAGCCCTGCCACCCAGAGTTGAAGCCCTTGGGCTCGGACTTTGGCCCCAAGCAGTAGGATAGGGTCGCCAGGGCTGGAGCCCAATTAAAACTGAGTCATGACCCATTTCTGGGTCCTGACCCACAGTTTGAGAATCGCTGCCCTAATCTTTTCTGTTGCCCTTCTCTGTATCTTTTCTAATTCTAAAATATCTTTTTTTAAATGAGGTGACCAGAATTGCATACAATATTCAAAGTGTGAGTGTACCATGGATTTATATAGCGATATTTTCTGTGTCCTTATCTATCCCTTTCCTAATGGTTCCTAACATTCGGTTAGCTTTTTTGACTGCCACTGCACATTGAACAGATGTTTTCAGAGAACTATCCATGATGACCACAAGACCTTTCTTGAAAAGTTAAAAGCAAATTTAGACCCCATTAGTTTGTATGTATAGTTGAGATTATGTGTTCCAATGTGCATTACTTTGCATTTATCAACATTGAGCTTCATCTGCCATTTTTTTGCCCAGTCACCCAGTTTTGTGACATCCCTTTGAAACTCTTCACAGTCTGCTTTGGACTTAACTATCTTGAGTAATTTTATACTATCTGCAAATTTTGCCACCTGTTTATCCCTTTTTCCAGATCATTTATGAATATGTTGAACAGCACTCGTCCCCGTACGGATTCCTGGGGAATTCCACTATTTACCTCTCTTCATTCTGAAAACTGACCATTTATTCCTACCCTTTGTTTCCTGTCTTTTAACCAGTTACTGATCCATGACAGGACCTTCCCTCTTATCCCATTACTGCTTACTTTGCTTAAGAACCTTTGGTGAGGGACCTTGTCAAAGGCTTTCTGAAAGTTCAAGTACACTATATCCACCAGATTGCCCTTGTCCACATGTTTGTTGATCCTCTCTAAGAATTCTAATAGATTAGTGAGGCATGATTTCCCTTTACAAAAGCCGTGCTGACTCTTCCCCAACAAATCGTGTTTATCTCCATGTCTGATAATTCTGTTCTTTACTATAGTTTCAAACAAATTGCCTGGTACTGAAGTTAGGCTTACCGGCCTGTAATTGCCAGGGTTGCCTCTGGAGCCTTTTTAAAAAAATCGACATTACATTAGCTACCCTCCAGTCATCTGGTACAGAGGCTGATTTAAGTGAGAGTTACATACCAGTTAGTTCTTCAGTTTCATATTTGAATTCCTTCAGAGCTGTTGGGTGAATGCCATTTGGTCTTGGGGACTTATTACTGTTTATCAATTTATTACAAAACCGCCTCTACTGGCACCTCAATCTGATTGATTGGAAGGCTTCCTGCTTAAACATTTTGTTGCTGTTAGTTTTTGTCTTTTACGGTTAATTCCCTCTGGAGTACCTGGCATTGGCCACTGGTGGAAGACAGGATACTGGGCTAGATGGACCATTGGTCTGACCCCATATGGCCATTCTTATGTAGTCTAGAGAGGACAATGGAAGTATGAGCAGGGATGTTCCATGGGACAGCTGTTATCAATGCAAAACTACCAGTAAGTGTGCTGCCCACTCACCTCTTACTTCATACATCACAACTTTCTCTCAAGAACCCACGCTCCTCTCTGAATCCACAAGTGGAAAGCGCCTAAGCTTGCAAAATGGATGAGTTCTACCTATGTGGCATTCACCTCCTTTCTCCAGTCCTCATGGAAACCCCTTTATGGCAGGATTGGGACTTCAGGAGGGAAAGTACTGAGTTCCTCTGGATTCTCCCATCCAAACCTACAGAGAAGTTGCACAAGTTAACACAGCTTCAGACTATATTTATTCTGTTATTTTCTGGAAATCCCCTTTGAGAGAAGATGCGTTAATTAGGAGAGGAGAGAATGGGCCCTTCATTATTTATTATTAATGCTCTTCCTTGAATTGTCTGGTTGGACTCTGACCTTGCTCTATCATTCATGTCTCTCTTTGCTCATCTTCCTCTCTCTCAACTCTGTTCCTGAAATTCTCCACTGTTTCCCAGCAACAACATGAACTTTTCAATAAAAGTAAATACAATTAATAAACTAATATTTGCACTGCAGTGACTTCAACCCAAGTTAAGTGAGAATTTGTAGAGCTCCCTACTTGCATGAACTGTTTCATTCACGTCTGTTTCTCATATTTATGTGATGTGGTCCTCACACATGCGTTTATTTTCTCCAGTTTGTAACATGAGTCCAGTTAATCCAGCCATTCCTTTGTGTGGGAGGGACGGCTGCATTTTGTTCCTTAGTTTCAAAGCTGTGAACAAGAATAATCTGTGACATATTCCAACTGGAATGTCTTTTTTTAAAAGGAGTTTTTGGCAACATTCCCAACACAGCAAGTGCAGAATCGGGATCTGATTTCACTTCTAGTGCTGGAAATATCCACTAGAAAATTTTTCTTCAACAGCTATTATGGAGAGATGGCAGCAAGAGTTAAGGTTTAACTAGTTTTCTGTTATAGTTTGATTTTTCACACACACACACACACACACACACACACACACACACACACACACACAC
>NW_020664409.1:78006713-78121684 GCF_002925995.2 Terrapene triunguis
CACACACACACACACACACACACACACACACACACACACACACACACTCTCTCTCTCTCTCTCTCTCTCTCTCTCTCTCTCTCTCTCTCTTACTTTTGCCAAAGATAAACTAACCGGCCTGAAATTTCTAATCTGTTTTTCTTTACCAGAGGAGATTTTTTTTAAAGGTTTGAGGGTAGTTAGACAACGTGTTTATCAGATATGAAAGTTCATAAAATTATATATTTTGGAATTTTTTTCTACCACTTTTCTACCAGTTTCATCACTCCAAAATCTCCAGATGTGGGTTTTGTATTGTCCTACCTGAGGAATAAGATTAGTACAACAATAGTATTTTGTGCAAGTTTGCTGGGATAAATTTTGGATTTATTTGCTACATTTGATCCAATCCAATGAGAAGTCCAGGCAGTTTGTAAAAGTCTGCAAATAGTACTGGATGTGCTTCAGAAAGATTGCAGCCACAGATTGCCTATGTCAGAGCTCTAACAGAGCTGGCCAGGTATTTTGGAATTTGACATGTTTGTAGATGAAAGCACCACAAAACTGATGTGGGGATCCTGCTACTGTTGTGGAGCTTGCTACTTGGAATCCCTGTGGTAGTTATAAACCCTAGATGGACTCCTGACGAGATTATAAACCTGCAAGGACCCATGAGGAGGTGTGCACTACAATAATAGTTCACAAATGTAAAGAGAAATACATTCCAATCCCAGCTTCCAGAAATGCTAACACACAAAAGGGTTATAGAACCATTCATAAAATGGGTTTTAAAGAGCCTAAAGAGATTTCCAGATAAAAAAAATCTGAGAAACTGGAATTAAATTTGTAAATATGTATCAACAACTTCGGAGGAAAACTTAAAAGAGTATCGTTAAGAGATCAGAAAGCCAGGAAATTCAAAGTTAAAGATACTCTTAAACCCTCTTCACCTAAAAGCTAAACATTTGGTAATATGGAAACACAAGTGAACGTAGCCTTACGTCTGCCCCTTCCTCACCATGTCCTGAGACCAATTCTTCTCTCAGTAACCCCAATGCAATTCAGGAGAAAGTCCAATGAAGTCAGAAAGGTTACGCAGTCATAAAGCTCATGCAGATGAGAGCAGAATGCTCTGTGTAAGGTAGATTCTAATGTATAAATAGCTCAGCACAGCAACTACTAGCTAACAATAATATACCATGGAAATTTGGGGAGATACCTTTTCACATTGGCCATGGACAGTGAGAAGCCCTTGTCCTGTAGCTGCAGACATCTTAAATTGGGTCTACCATGGTTTAAACAAGTTGGTATGCATAGCTGAATCGTGAGCGCATACAGGCTTTTCTATAGCCACAGGCCAGCTGGACTTGTTTACAGCGGAAGAAAAACTATTTATTAAGATTGAGATCCTAATGAGCAATCACCCTGTTTCACATACTTTGCCATGACCGTCACAAATGATTACTTTCTCAATATAAAGATGTATTAAAAGTGAAAGAAGTAGCAGCAATACAGCAGGAAAGGAAAAATGATTACTAAACAAATAAGTGACTGAGTCAAAGGGTTTTATTTGAATACGTCAGGCACTTGAGTCTCTGTCAGTGCTAAAGGCAAGCAGAACTGGAATCGTTTTCTTTTGAGACTATTCACTCTACCATTTGAATATAAACATTAGATAAGCTCTACTCCATTGCAGGATGATTATTTCGCCTTTGTTCTGCCAGAATCCTTTTGGCTAAACAGACACACGTAAAGAGCAAATTCAGATGGCATACAATGGAAGCCTGCTTGCAAGCATAACTATACAGTCATGACTCTGGCCCCATGATGAGCTTGTCATGATTACAAAACTTCCTTTTAAATAAGACCTATAATAAGCCCTAGAGCTCAAAGACTTAACAAACAGGCTTGGTTGAAGGTATTAATCAAAATAAGATGAAAATCTGTGTTATGTTCACAGCACACACACAGAAGTTAGATAAAACTATAAATACTCTTGCCAGAAGGCTGTAATGTAACACTACTTTATTTCTTAGAATTCAGAACAATAATGCACAAAAACCCCAAAGCAGAGATACACAAAGCAGGCTGCTCCCTAAAACAGAGAGGCACAACTCAGCCCACTTTACTCTAGACTCTCTCTCTGCAAACTGGCTGCTGCTAGGCCCAACTTGCATGTTTCCTTAGGCCTGGTCTACACTGGGGGAGTGGGGGGGAAGATCGATCTAAGTTACGCAACTTCAGCTACGCGAATAACGTAGCTGAAGTCAACGTACTTAGATCTACTCACCATGGTGTCTTCACTGAGGTGAGTCGACTGCTGCCGCTCCCCCGTCGACTCTGCCTGTGCCTCCCACGGCGGTGGAGTACAGGAGTCGACGAGAGAGCACTCGGGGGTCGATTTATCGCATCTAGACTAGACGCAATAAATCGACCCCCACTGGATCGATCGCTGCCTGCCGATCCGAGGCATAGTATAGACATACTCTTACAGAGCACCTAGCCTGCAAGCAGGACCAGGAAACCCCCACTGAAATTTAAAGTGACAGATTACAATTTTAGCACAGTTTTCAGTACACCACAATCTGCTTCTCCATAGTCTGGATTGAATGATGACATTCTGGGAACTTTTTTCCATATTTTTGGTGTGTGAACTTAGCTCTGGTAAAAGGTGCTGGCCTATGTGAAACTCATGAAAGCAGTGGAGCTCCAAAGGCAACTCCCTCACAGAGTGGGGAAAGGACCACAAAAATAGGGGGCTCAACTAACTGACAGGGGCCAAATATTGAGAAAATAAACACCGGAACGGGGTTAAAGGGTCAAAACAAGGGATCCAGAAGGGGACATCCAGGAAGGAACCCCAGACAGAGCCCACAGCTCCAAGCAAGTATCAAGGCAGGTAAAGTCAAACTGATTCCTCTGCTTCTAGTTTGGATACTGAACAGTTTGTATTCTTGATTAGTGTCAGAGCACCCTAATAAACTAGAGAACTGAACCGGTGGGACAGTCTCAATAGGACAGTGTATCTACAGTAACCATGCTGCTTAGGTTGTAGTTTTGCCATATATCCTCATTTGTGCTGTGCTGCACTACACTGCTGCGGTTGCACAGGGTATCTATTCCACAGTTTCCAGCACAACTACAGGGTGTGATGCAGTGGCTTGTGGGAGATTTCAAAGGGCTTTCTGGGAACCCAGCAGCAGGGCCGGCTCCAGCTTTTTTGCCACCCCAAGCGGAGAAAAAAAAAAAAAAAAAAAGCAGATCGGTGGTACTTCGGTGGCAGCTCGATCGTGCCGCTTCATTCTTCTGCGGCAATTTGGCGGCGGGTCCTTCGATCCCTCTCTTCCTCTTCGGCGGCAGTTTGGCGGCAGCTCAAAGAGGAGGAGAGGGACTGAGGGACCCGCCACCGAATTGCCACCGAAGACCCGGACGTGCCACCCCCCTTTCCATTTGCCGCCCCACACACCTGCTTGGTTTGCTGGTGCCTGGAGCCGGCCCTGCCCAGCAGAAATGTGGGAGGTCAAGCTCCCATGGGCTCCTTGGAAAAGTCTCTAAAAGTCCTTGTGACTAGGTAAGAGGCTTTACACCCCTTCTGTGCTCCCACAAACCTGGGCCAACTATGTGCCAGTCCAATTGTCCAGTCAATGCCCCTTTTACTCCAGTCATGGCCCCATACTGCTATGGGAAGGAGGGGTGTCACAAGAGCTGCTATGCTAGCTCTGTGCCACTGGAGGACCCCAGTATAGTGGAGAGATCCTCCTATAGTTGGCTACACCAGATTTTAGCTGCTTTGCCAAACAGTTTACTGATTGCTTTAATCCTAATGACTAAGGATATGATTTCGTCACAGATTCCGTGACTTTAATGGACCTCCCTGACTTCTTCAATTTCAGCTGCCGTGGCAGGGCTCCGGGCTGTCAGCCCGTCCCACCCAGCAGTCAGGCCCCACCCCCACATTAAGAGACAGGTCACGGGCTTCCGTGAATTTTTGTTTATTGCCCACGACCTGTCCATGACTTTTACTAAAAATAACTGTGACAAAATCTTAACCTTACTAAAGACTCGTACAAAAGTTGGAGTGGCTGCCACTGTTTTAATCTGCAGCTCAGAATGCATTTTAAAGAGTTAAGGAAATCCCATAAGCCTCCTCTCACCTAAAAGCAGATATTTTTATAGATTCAAGATCAGAAGGGACCACTATGATCATCTGCTTTGCCCTCCTATATACACAGGCCATTGAATTGTCCACAGAAGCTGGAGTAAAGCATGTCTTTTAGAAAAAGATCTCTTTGGATTTTGTCCTTAGAAATAAATGGTGTTGACCATTAACACACTCTCTAGCATGAAGTCTCCATATTTACCAAACAGTCTGGGAACTGGGCAAAAAGTCTTGATAGCGTTCCAATAAAAACATTTACACACAGCAATGTAATGTGGTTCTTGCCATTTCCACGGCCCTTGGTGCCATGAACCTGCCTTCAGCACAAAGATCCTTTCCCCAAAATTACTATTTCCATTGGCATCCATTCTGTATTAGCCATCATTCACCATAACACAAATGGACACATTTCTGGATGTTTATTGAAAATAATTGTACTTCAGCAGTGCCTAGAGACCAGAAGCCCACTGTGCTAACATACATGCTGTACAAACATATAACAGCGACAATGCCCTGAAGAGCTTACCACCTCCGTGTAAGACTATAGACAACAGATGGATCAAATAGACAGATGGGAGAGACCAGGGAAACCATGAGATGATACTGATCAGAATGAAAAAGAGTAGTCACAGCAAACCACCTGCCTCGCCATTGTTGATTTTTTTGTGGTCCTCACAGCAAAGAAGGGTTTTAAGGAGTACTCTGAAGGAAGGCATGGGGGTGGCTTTGCAGCTATCTACAGGGAGCTCCTCCCATGCATAAGGGGGTAGCATGGGAGAAGGCACCAAGGTACATGAAGGACAAATTAAAAAATGGACACTCACAACTGGCATCATGGAATCTTCCCAACAAAGTGTAAATATTAATTAGTGGAAGTAAATTAGATCATGTAATACAGTTCTACTAAGGACCTAAGGGATCTGTTCTCATCTTGCTATCCAGGGATTTATGCATGTAAAGTCCTGTGCATCAAGACACTTGTAAATTGCTTTGTGTTTCAAGCAAGTGTCTTGCAAGTCCAAGGTCAGTCTTCTTTGACATTCTGTTCCCCTCACCATGATACAATGGGCCAGATTCTCTACTGAAATAGGCCCCTTTGCAAGGCTCAGGCAGAACAAAGGAGATTGAATCTGGCTCTAAATTGTCAGCAGGAAATTCTCCTGGCATAGAAGAACTCCCCACTAGCATAAAGCTGGTGGGAGCCCTATGCCAGCTACTCCCCAAGCCCATCACCAGCAAAGGAATGTTTTAGAAGAAGGGAGGGAGCATGCTGGAGTGGTGCTTTGCTACATCCATCCTCTAGGAGACTCAATACCACTGGTGTAAATGACTGCAGCTCCGCAGCTCCTCCAACTCTCATTAGGACAAGAGCAGACCAGCCTTCAAGCTCAGGGAGCCATAACCACCTTCCTGACCCACCCATGCGCCACCCCCTCACATCTCCTCCCCGTCCCCCTGCATGCTGAGCAGACATCAACCACAGGAGAGGCTCACTGTGTCCTCGGAGTCTGGGCTGAATCCAGACTTGACTCAGCCGAGGGGAAGAACCACAAAATTGCTGTTTGCAGCTCTTTAGTCCTGGGGCAGTTCTATGCTGTCCCTGTCCCCAAATTATGCTGATAACCCTCTGGATGCCATTATCCTGGCAGAAGCATAGGGTACTCTGGCTGTGTCCCCTTCCTCTCTGTAGTGCAAAAGGAGGTGTAGGATGGAAGGAAATGGTGTAGAACCAGCTCTAGAGCAGTCAATGATTCTTCAGCTCAACATTCCTGGTAGCTTTAAGTCCCTGGCTCTGCTGGAATGGAGTAAAGGTGACTTAGCATGAGCCAGGATCCAGCCCACTGTATTCATTTTAATCTAGTAATCAGCTGGTAAAGGCCACTGCAGAACTGTGTGGTTAAAATGCCCCTTCCCACAAGAGCTATAGTGTCACCTGCACAAGACCCATGGTCATTCATGGTCTGAGGGCCAGAAGCCTTAGTCTCGCTCTTGAATTCAGCAAAACTCTGGCGAGATCAAATATGTCACTACTACATGAGACACAAAACCAAGGGTCTGACCATTTATGGTCATTAAATGCTTTAGGGCACACTATGCAGTGGTGGGGGTGTTAATCCCAACGTGCTGCCAAATTACAGGTCCAGTAATTGGATGTTGCTTTTTCAACTTCCTCCTGCAGTTTCAGTGGAATGCATTTTCAGCTGTGTTCTTTACTTTCTGTTCTTGACTGCTGTGTGGTTCTGCTGAGCAACATTAAACAGCTGCTGAGTTCCATGCCAGAGGTGGAACCGTTTCAGTTGTGGGTGAACTGATCCATTTCTATCCCTTAACCTTCCTCACAGACATATGGGTCCAGTAGGCAAAGGTTATACATCACGTGACAATTTTTCAGCAAATGGAGGGAATTACTGATTAACTTAGCAGATGCTGTTGTTGGAAGAGGAGATGTCAATGGAGCTGTTTGAGAACTATTTTGAGCCAACAATGACCATTGCATTTGCCCACAGAGTAACTGCACTATCAGCATCACTCAGTACACTGCAAAGCAGCTTTGGATACCTAGAGAAGGAAGGGTGTTACACACAAATAAATTCTAGGCTAAAATAGAGACAATACAATCCTGACTGGCTGACACAGTTTTCTATGGGACAACTCTGCTAGAAGGCACACTATATTGCAGTGAGGAGACGATGACAGAGAGAACAGACAGAGAGACGATGACAGATGTTAGCCATGTTGCTTAATGCAAGACTGGAGGGTGCTCAGACGCTGTGGGGATGAGGCCAGTTTAATAACCTACGCAGGACAGAATGCCTTTAAAAATTCAGCAAAACTTTACATTCCGACTGGTGCATTTCAGGACGGGAAACAATTTCTTACTCTGGTTCAGATTTGACTTAGGGTTTACTACATGCTTCAGCTGAGGCATGTAGGTAAGACATGTCATGGAGGGGTTTTACCTTTCAATTAATGGCATTATCGTGACAAACTGTATTTAAAAGCCATAAAATATGGGGGGTGGTAGTTATTTAACACGCATGTAATTGCTCATGTAGGGTGTTAAAAAAATGAAAAATAATAGTATTAATAAACAGCCTGATTGAGAAGAATTCCAAAGGTGCATTACAAATTAGTTCCATGGACAGGAATCACTTTCCTTGTCAATGAAACACAGCCACCTTTGGAATGGAAAGTGACAGCTGTCCAACTGTGCACAGCAGCACTTCACAGCAGTTTGAGACAGGAAGTGAAGAATACCAAAGCCAGCTGAAACACAATATGCTTTTTCCTCCTTGCATATTCTCTAAAAAAGCTCCATGGTCTATTAGGGCCTGATCCAAAGCCAATAAATCAGGAGGAAGACTCCCATTGAGACCACTGGGCTATGGATCAGGCACCTCTTTCAGCACGTCATTCAGATGTCATTCAGCACGTCTTTAGTAAAAGTGCATCTGTTTCCTGTGTTGTACTTCACTTTGCAGATATAAAATGATCTGTATTATTACTGATTCTTGCTATCAGCAAGTCCAAATTCTAGGCTACTGTAGTGACTAATGCTGGCAGTAATTTCAATTTTCTAATGAATTTGCCAAAAGCATTAGCAATAAATTTATATTTCAGAGATCTTATGTGGAGTAGTATGCCTACTTTACCTGCTTGTGGGGTTCCTACCACCATGGAGCTCTGATCTCAACTGGGGACTACTGCAATACACATGTGAAAGAACAACAACTATAATTCAGCGTAAATTGGTGCATCAAATGCTATAGGGATAGAAGGGCATGTTGTAGCAGGAAAACAACTGACAGGAGGATATAAAAAGTGTAAGTTAATTGCCCTAAGGCCAAATTCTGCTCCCAGTTACATATGTTTAGTAAATCTGAGCTACTCCAGATTTACCTGGATTTAGCTCTGAGTAGAACTGACTGCTTAGCTCTTCCTGCCAGACCCTCTCCTTCCACCCTCTCTGAATGTAAGTTACCCCAGTTTACACTGATTTACCATTGTGTAATTTAGATGTCTATTTACATCCTCTCTGTATTTGGCCTTATACTTCTCTTGTAACTAGTACAGTTATGCAAAATAAACATGTTTACATAAATGGTCATGATAACTCTCACAAACTCCTGTATTTCACACACCATAGTATGCATTTTAAACTGGCTTCCTAATGCACTTATGAATATCACTACTAAAACTCCACACACACCAATCACATCATTGTTTCCATAGTAACTACTATACTTCAAAAAGGAAAAACCAGAGGGAGATTAAAAAAAAGGTCAAACCTCAAAGAAGTAGCATAAACAAACTATGAGCTGGTGTTAGAGGAGCTACAAAGTGCTCAGCACTTACTAAGGAAAAACTTTTGGGCATGATCCAATGTCCACTGAAGCCAATGGGGATTTTTCTGTTAACTTTAATGAACATTGGATCAGGGTCCTTAAGAGTAATGTGATCATGCCAGCCACATGGTGGTAACTTTGAATTGCATCTCTGCACTCACTTGGCTAGAGAAATTTCAAATGAAAATTTTCAGCTGGTCCCTTATGGATCTAATTAAGTTTTGGAACCAGGCAGCAGACCCACTGGTCCCTAGTGTTACTGACCAACCCACTGAAACTAGCAGAGGCCCGTAGAAACCAGCAGAGACCAGCTGAAGGATTCTAAGTTTACTGGAATTTCCACTAGAATATTCATAGTCATGAATTTCAAATATAAATATGTTGACCACATCTTTTCTGGTGATACAGTATCTAGCTGTGCTGCATAAATCAGTGACTGATGACTTTATGGAATTTTGGGTAAACACACAAAAAGCTTTGTTGCCTTCTGCTAAAGAAGTCACTACCTCCTGGGAGTGGATGGGTCATTACACACAGTAAAACTATTTCCCCATGCTAATTTTATCCCTACAGTTACTCACACCTTCTTGTCAACTGTTGGAAATGGGCCATCCTGATTATCACTACAAAAGTTTTTTTTCTCCTGCTGATAATAGCCCACCTTAATTGATTAGTCTCGTTATAGTTGGTATGGCAACACCCATTTTTTCATGTTCTCTGTGTATATATATCTTCCAACTGTATTTTCCACTGCATGCATCCGATGAAGTGGGTTTTAGCCCACGAAAGCTTATGCTCAAATAAATTTGTTAGTCTCTAAGGGCTGGTCTATACTTAGCCGCTAGTTCGGCGGCTGGAAATCGAACTTCCAGGTTCGATTTATCGCGTCTGGTCTGGACGCGATAAATCGAACCAGGAAGTGCTCGCCGTCGACTGCGGTACTCCAGCTCAACGAGAGGAGTACCGCGGAGTCGACGGGGAGCCTGCCTGCCGCGTGTGGACCGCGTCTGAACCGCGGTAAGTTCGAAGTAAGGTATGTCGACTTCAGCTACGTTATTCACGTAGCTGAAGTTGCGTACCTTACTTCGACTTGGGGGGTTAGTGTAGACCAGGCCTAAGGTGCCACAAGTACTCCTTGTTCTTTTTGTTGATACAGACTAACACTGCTACCACTCTGAAACCTACCTCCTCTCAGTGGCAAAGTACTTGTCCTGCATCTGGAAGACCCACGTGATGATAATTCCTAACTACAACTATTCTCTGGACATTTGTTAATGGCATCAGAGATGGCTGATTACTTTGAGGAGTTTGTGATGGACTTGGTCTTTCATTGTTACCATAGGCGGGAAGGCACCTGATGTAATGTATTTCCTGTTTTAGCATCCATGAAGTTATCAGTGCGGGGTAATATTTCTGCCCCAAAAAAGGGCCTTCAGTTTACTGTTTGCCGTATAAATTGCCATTAAATATAGAAAATAAAAATGAAGCCACTGCAAATGTTAACCAGGATGACATTAAAATAGGGTTAAGAAGCCGTTAAAAATGTCAGTATTATAATTTTGTTTTTAAAATGAATTTGACTTCTCTATTCCCATTAAGTCAATGTTTCCTTGCCCGAATCCTATGGCTAGTCAGTCATGCATTCACCAGTTTTGTGTAAATCATTCCTAACATATAAGCAGAGCTGTTTATTGGCTAGAAGGAAATAAATGTGTAACTGGGGATTTTATTCATTACACAAGCAATACTGCTGAATTCAGTCTGGACTAGTCACTTGGCTAAGGATTATATGCAGAATAAGGGCTCCAAGAGCAGGCTCTGGACCTACAATTTCCATCTACCATAGAAGTTTTTCTAAAAATTGCTTGAGAAATAATCAAAATCACTCAACAGTTAAATCCCTTTCAAAAAATACCAGTTAGTGCAATTCTCGGTGACATCAAAATAAACAAAACAGACCTAACCTAAAGGAGCTATTAGGATGTTTCATTTTGGGAAATCAGCATCGTTCAACATCACAGAGCAGCAAAAACAGGCCCAGCATCTGATCTTAAAAGGCCGGTTATGAAATACAGTTCTGAGAAAATAAAAAGTGTGTCTCCAAATTGGGCTTTGCAGGCAGGTGACGGGAAACCACCCTGTCCCTGAATGAAAAGCTGCTGGGCTGATGATTTGCAACCAGTAAAAAGTTTGCCAATTTATAAATTGTCACAAGACTAGGAATAGTTTATGGTGATTAAGAACAGAAAACCTTGCCTTTAAATCGGAATCCCAAGAATTCATAAGATTTTCAAAATGCTCTTTAACCGTTACAGGGTTTGAACTGTATTATCCACATTAAAAACAAACAAACAAACAACGCCGCCCCTCCCCCCCCCCCCAAGAATTCACAGGATGCTCTAATTGAGACCTCTGGCCTTTCAGACCTTTTTCATATATTGTAACTATATATTTATATTCAAGGCCAAGACAAAAAAGTTACTCATAAGTTATTTGCTCCGCTAATGCACACAAATGTTTGCGGTAAATTGACAGGGAGCTCATCTTGGTGACTGCTCCAAAAATATTGCCTTAGTCTGTGAAGCAGTACCCTGCACATCTTACATCTGGCAAGAGACAAGAGTGCAAGTGCCTTTAGCATACAATTTTGCTACATATTTACCGGATAGCAGTATATTCAATAGCGCGGGAGCATTGTGGGTTCTGATCTCAGTCACATCAGTGTAAAGCTGGAGTTAACACCATTGACCTTGGTGGAGTTAATCTATATTTACACTGAGGTTAGAACCTGGCATACTGATGATCGCTTATTTTTCATTTTGTGAAAGAAAATTATTTGAGTAATGAAAGTCTCAAAACCAAAGCAAAACTGAGTGGATTCTTACTCACAGTTAACACCGCGCACCCTGTTCTTGTGAAGAACAGGGAATTTCCAGCTTGGAAATCCCCTTGCACCAATGCCACGTCCATCTTCATGAAAAGCGTGTGCACAGCCACATGCGAGAGAATTCTGACAAGCCCATCTGCTACGAACGTCAGGGAGTCACTCCTTTAAACAGTTAACTTAGCTGAAAGAGCAAAAATATTTTCTGGAGTAAGAATTTTTTAAAAATATAACAATCTACAAAATAGAGATAAGGTGGGTGAGGTAATATCTATTATGGACCAACTTCTGGCAGTGGAAGGGACAAGCTTTTGATCCCAACAGGAGTTGGTCCAATAAAAGATATTACCTCGCATACCTGGTCTCTCTCATATCATATGCCCAACACAGCTACGGCAACACTGCAAACAGTCTGTAATGTTCATATTTGCCCAGCTGACAACTAAGATGTAAACACACACCTCAAGAGAAAGCCTTAATTCAAGCCATGCTCACCTTTCACCTCCTCTAAGCCACACTGGGACATGGTTTGGGGTAGGGGTTTTCCACTTAACAAAGCAAGAAAAAACTAGAATTCCCCAAGGAATGCCTCAGAGTGCATCTGAACCCAGCCGTTTCCAGATTGGCAGCTCCACTGGGGCTAGTGAAAGTGGGAGCTCTAATGTAGACAAGACATAGTTGTCAAAATGCTGGCACCCTGTCTACCCTAGAGCTTCCACCACTGTGGTCACTGGGTAGAGCTGCACTGGTGGTGGCAGTGGTAGAAAACATTAGGGCAAAGAAGCCTCCTGGAGCCATAGCACATAGTAAAATACCAGTGAGCGCAATTGACCCATTACTGCCACCAGCACCTCTAGTTCACTTTATTTCTTCTCTCTCTCTTTCATTTCTTATTTCCTTCGATAGTTCTCATTTTTTCTGATTTCTGCTGCATTTTGCTTAAATAAAGCTTTTCTTTATCTTCCTTTTCTAATACCTGGAGAAGTGCTTCAATAGATGCTGAGAGACACTTGCTCCTGCCTTTTTAGAGAGAATGTAGTTCCCTCCTCCACAGCTGTGATGGGGCCTTGGCAATGGAACTGGTGTACTTCTGCTGCACAGGGACTGCATAATGGATGAACAGGTTCTGCACAACAGAGCCCTACTCTGTGTAAACTCCCAGGCTGGCAAAGGGGGTGAGATATGGGTGGGATGGGGAAAAGAATAAGTGGAGGCAATAAGGTCCATAACTAAGCTAATCCTCACCCTGGGGGATGGGCATAAAGGCCCTTGGAGGTTACTCCATTTATTGGATTGGAATAACCTGTGTAGAGTAGCTCTCAGCTGCTCTGGCTCTTGGCTTCTGTCACATGCACACTCAGCACTTACCCTGATTACTCAGGATGGGTGCTGGGCTTACAGTTTGGCCCTTCAAGCATTGTCATTAAGAAGACAGTGACTTGCTAAGGGTATGTCTACATTACAGGGGCTATAGTGGCACAGTTAGGGGGCTGCAGGAAGTAGCGTAGATGCTTCCTACAACAACGGAAGGCATTTTTCTGTTGATGTAGTTAATCCACCTCTCTCAGAATTCTTCTATCAACCTACCTACAGCTATAGCAGGGATTAGGCTAACCTAATATCTAACAGGGCTTGAAATTTTTCAGAGCCCTGAGCGACGTAGGTCAATCTGATTTTGAGGTGTCCACCAGGCCTACGAATGGAGAAATGCCCAGTGAGATGTTTCAAAGCTGTATTCCATGCTGTGTACATTCTGGGGGTGCAGTATTTGTCTCCAGCATGAAAGCTCTCTTCCGGCTCTGCACAGCACCCCACCACAAAGAACCAGGAGAGTGCACACCTCTCACTTCCTAGGCTCAGGCAAAGCTAGGACCACTGACCCCACGAAGGGCTGCCCTCCCAATAAATAAATCTGGAATTACAAGACACATACGCAGCCTCCACAACGCACATTCACTTAATTTTGTTCCCAATTGCTGTTCACAGTGTCTCATTTCAATATAAGGTCTCCTGGACAGGGAATTTGCCTGCCTGTTTTTGGCCCCAATCCAGTATCGGGGTCCATTAGTGTGGATCTGGCACCTGTGTCAAGTCCCACTGAAGTCAATGGGACTCCACATGGGTGCATGGGGGTCTAATATAGGGGGTTCTAATGCATGATCAGGGCTTCTGTCTGCAAAGGTTCATACACACGTGTGGCGTTGTGAGATGGGGGGAGCCCTGTCTACTCACATCCATCATAGAGCACTCCTTTCCTCTGCTCCATGGGACACAGGAGTGACAGGAGCCTCCCTCACAGGGCCTACTGCTCCAGCATGTGCATGTGCCCTAAAGGCCATGCCACTAGCAACGGCTGGGGAATGAAGGGCCTCATGAGCAGAAGCAACAGCGGCAGGCTATCCTCCCTTGGCTGCCTTGAAGATTGGGATCAGCAGCAGCCAGGGCTACCTTCCTCCCTGCCCAAAGATCAGCAGCAGTAGGGCCCCTGGCTGCAGGTACTTACTTGAGCCCCTGGATCTGTAGGGACCTTTTGTGGAGCAGAGCCTCGTGCTGCTGGCAATCTGCTCCACATGCTCTCTCCTCCAGCTGCCTGTCATGATGTGACCAGGTAACCCCAGAGCTGGGCATCCTTGGCACAGCCCCGCTGTGCCTTGGGGTTAATCCACCCCTGCTGCTGGATTTGAGGAGCAACATAGATGCTTGCCTTTAAGGCATCCTCTCATCTGCCCTTCCAGCTAGAATACAAACACTGAGGGGACAAAGTTCAAGAACTGAATAAGGAGGAAAACAAAACACAAGTGGAGAATGAAGAGCTGAGTGGTCCCATTTGAACTTGGCTTAGGTTCAAGTTAAGCAGCTGAAAGAGAGCTTCTGATCCAATATATTAATGATAAAAAATGGAAGTGGAAATTATGTATTGGGTTACTTACTTATAGAACCTGACATCTTAAACTCATTCTGTACATAGCAGTTCAGACCCAGAAGACTTTCCACCCCGACTTTCCATCTCAGTAGTGTTACGTTCAAGGTTTCAGTCCATTCTGTTTAAATAGCTGGAATACTGTTACAAGAAGAGTGCACAATAAAATCTTATAAATCTTGGCAAAAAAAAAATCTGATTCTGTTTAGGTTTCCTGTTAGAAAACTGAGCATGTTTTGCTCATTGCAGCAGTAATAGCTCCAGTAAAGTGACACTTAAAGGCCTGCATCTGGAAGAATGAAAATGGAAAGATTTCCCAAGAAATATATTCTTTTCTGCCAGCAACAGGTCTGAGTCTGTCCAGCTTGCTTCTTTGGAATGTCTGTAGTTTTTAAGGACATTGGCTAATCTTTCTTCAGCTTTATGCTCACCACTTTTTGATCTTACTCTTCAGCATTCTTCTTTCATGTGCCAAAGAGACACACTGGAGCTCAGATTCTATTACTGTTTTTATCACTGGAAACCAGAGTAAATTAATTTATATATAATACTTTTCAGGCAAAAAAACATGCTCTATTTTGTGCATAAGTGATACTAAACAGTGGTCAGTGGTCCACGGACCACTTGCTGAGGGTCCACGCAGAGATGGCAGGCTATATGATGCGGACTGCATCTCCTTTCTTCCCAGCTTTTTCTACATGTGTCAACACTCATCATTACAAGGAAGAACCTGGCTGCCTGTAGAAGCAGCCACAGGAATGTTGTATGAATGTCACTGAGAGAGGAAGTGGCCCATAGCAGTGAGAATAGAAGGGTAGGGCCTCCATCAGCAAACCTCCACCTTGATGGGGGGAAAGTTACATAGCAAAGCCATTTAAAGGGCCTTTCAAAATTATGTAGAAGGGATCAGTGCTTCAGCTTTCTGTATCAATACTGTTATTTCTCTGCTAGAGGACACTATATATACTCAAGTATCAGGAGGTAGCCGTGTTAGTCTGTATCCACAAAAACAACAAGGAGTCCGGTGGCACCTTAAAGACTAACAGATTTATTTGGGCATAAGCTTTCGTGGGTAAAAAACCTCACTTCTTCAGATAAATCTGTTAGTCTTTAAGGTGCCACCGGACTCCTTGTTGTTTTTACTATATATACTGTGTGCTGCTGCTACACAAGGCATGGGATCCTCTGCTGTGATTCCCAGAGCATTGCTGTAAAAAGTTCTAAAGCAACATTTCAGCAAATGGTACAGACGTATGTTCAGAAACTAAAATAAGGGCAGACAGGTTTTACTAATCCATTGCTCGGGGCATTTAAAACTACACTGGACAATACACTAGTAAATGTACTGGCTCCAAATCTGGCTTCTGCTGTGGTTCCTTTATGCTGTGTCTTAGGGTTGCCAGGTGTCCAGTTTTGGACCCGAATGTCTGGTCGAAAAGGAACCCTGGCGGCTCTGGTCGGAACCAGGCCATTAAAAGTCAGTCACCGGCACAGCGGGGGCCTGGGACTAAGGCAGGCTACCTACCTGCTCTGGCTCCGCGCTGCTCCTGGGAGTGGCCTCCAGGTCCCTGCGGCCCGTAGGTGGTGGCCAAGGACTGGGAGGCTCTGCGTGCTGCCCCCACTCCAAGTAACGGCTCCGCAGCTCCCATTGGCCGAGAACTGCGACCAACGGGAGCTGCAGGGGGTGGCTCCTGCGGGTGCGAAGGCAGCACGCACTGAGCAGAGCCGCCATAGGGACCTGGCAGCCGCTTCCTCGGAACCGCAGTAAGCGCCACCGGGACCAGCACTCTAACCCCCTGGCCCAGCCCAAAGTCCCCTCACACTTCCCAAACCTTTCATCCCCAGCACCACCCCCAGCCAGAGCCCTCACACACACACACCCCGCACTCCAAGCCCCTGGCCCAGCCTGGAGCCCCCTCCTGTACTCTGAACCCCTCATCCCCCCGCAGCTGGAGCCCTCACCCCCCCCACACCCCAACCCCCAGCCTGGAGTCCCCTCCCACACCTCAAACCCCTCATCCCTGTCCTCACCCCAGAGCCACACCCCCAGCCCAGAGCCCCTCCCTCACCCCAACCCCTGCCCCAGCCCCCTCCTGCACCCCAAACCCCTCATCCCCAGCCCCACCCCAGAGGCACACCCCCAACCCAGAGCCCCTCCCATACTCCAACCCCCTGCCCCAGCCTGGTGAAAGTGAGTGAGGGTGGGGAAGAGTGAGCGACGGAGGGAGGTGGGGATGGAGCGAGCAGGGCGGTAGGGCCTCAGAGAAGGGGCGGGGCATGGGTGGGGCCTCAGAGAAGGGGCAGGGCACAGGGTGGAGCAGGGATGTTCAGTTTCTGTGATTTAAAAGTTGCCAACCCTACTATCTCTGCTAGCAGAAAAATGGCTGTAAAGCCTGCTGAACCACCCGCCAGGAATCACTGCAGAGGAGCGGGATTTCTTAGGTGAAATAGAGCTGCTGGAATGGCTCTATGCCACATGCATCCCTTGCAGCCCTGCAATGGGGGCCACCAGTGGTGAGCTGGAGCCAGTTTGCACCAGTTCGCAAGAACCGGTTGCTAAAATTAGATGCCGGTGGAGAACCGGCTGTTAAAGGGCCGGGCGGGTGGGCAAACAACTCCGGCCCGAGGACCACATCCAGCCTGCGGGACCTTCCTGTCCCCCATCTGAGCTCCCAGCTGGGACCTCCCCCGGCCCCTCCCTCACTTCCCCCAGCAAGATAAGGGGGGGGGGCTGCGAGCTCCAGAGCCGCCCGGGGGGGGGGTCAATTTGCCCCGGGCCCCACAGGGGCCCCCACGAGAATCTGAGGCGCCCGCCTCCGCCTTCCCCCCTACCCAACCCCCTGTTCCCCTGACCACCCCCCAGAACCTCTGCCCCATCCAACCCCCCCCCCCACTCCCTGTCCCCGGGACTCCCTGCCCCTTATCCAATCCCCCCGGCCCTGGCCTCTTACCATGCCGCTTCCCTCGCTCAGAGCCGCGTGGTAAGGCCGGGGCGGGGCTGCGAGCTCCGGCCCGAGCGGCGGGAACTCAGGCCCCAGGAGTCACCTGAGGTAAGTGCCGCCCAGCCAGAGCCTGCACCCTGAACCCCTTCCCACACCCCAACCCACTGCCCCAGGTTCGAACCCCCTCCCACACTCCGAACGCCTCAGCTCCAGCCCTGCGCCCCCCCCCACCCCCCCCCACCCCCCCCCCCCCCCATAGAATTATAGAATATCAGGGTTGGAAGGGAGCCAGGAGGTCATCGAGTCCAACCCCCTGCTCAAAGCAGGACTAATTCCCAACTAAATCATCCCAGTCAGGTCTTTGTCAAGCCTGACCTTAAAAACCTTTAAGGAAGGAGATTCCACCACCTCCCTAGGTAACCCATTCCAGAGCTTCACCACCCTCCTAGTGAAAAAGTTTTTCCTAATATCCAGCCTAAACCTCCCACACTGCAACTTGAGACCATTACTCCTTGTTCTGTCATCTGGTACCACTGAGAACAGTCTAGATCCATCCTCTTTGGAACCCCCTTTCAGGTAGTTGAAAGCAGCTATCAAATCCCCTCTCATTCTTCTCTTCTGTGGTTCCCTCAGCCCCTCCTAATAAGTCATGTGCTCCAGCCTCCTAATCATTTTTGTTGCCCTCCGCTGGACTCTTTCCAATTTTTCCACATCCTTCTTATAGTGTGGGGCCCAAAACTGCACACAGTACTCCAGATGAGGCCTCACCAATGTCGAATAGAGGGGAATGATCACGTTCTTCGATCTGCTGGCAATGCCCCTACTTATACAGCCCAAAATGCCGTTAGCCTTCTTGGCAACAAGGGCACACTGTTGACTCAGATCCAGCTTCTCGTCCACTGTAACCCCTAGGTCCTTTTCTGCAGCACTGCTGCCTAGCCATTCGGTCCCTAGTCTGTAGCGGTGCATGGGATTCTTCCGTCCTAAGTACAGGACTCGGCACTTTTCCTTGTTGAACCTCATCAGGTTTCTTTTGGCCCAATCCTCTAATTTGTCTAGGTCCCTCTGTATCCTATCCCTACCCTCCAGCGTATCTATCACTCCTCCCAGTTTAATGTCATCTGCAAACTTGCTGAGGGTGCAGTTGACGCCATCCTCCAGATCATTAATGAAGATATTAAACAAAACCGGCCCCAGGACTGATCCTTGGGGCACTCCGCTTGATACCGGCTGCCAACTAGATATGGAGCCATTGATCGCTACCTGTTGAGCCCAACAATCTAGCCAGCTTTCTATTCACCTTATAGTCCATTCATCCAGCCCATACTTCTTTAACTTGCTGGCAAGAATACTGTGGGAGATTGTATCAAAAGCTTTGCGAAAGTCAAGGAATAACACATCCACTGCTTTCCCCTCATCCACAGACCCAGTTATCTCTTCATAGAAGGCAATTAGGTTAGTCAGGCATGACTTGCCCTTGGTGAATCCATGCTGACTGTTCCTGATCACTTTCCTCTCCTCTAAGTGCTTCAGAATTGATTCCTTGAGGACCTGCTCCCTGATTTTCCCAGGGACTGAGGTGAGGCTGACTGGCCTGTAGTTCCCCAGATCCTCCTCCTTCCCTTTTTTAAAGATGGGCACTACATTAGCCTTTTTCCAGTCATCCGGGACCTCCCCCGATCACCATGAGTTTTCAAAGATAATGGCCAATGGCTCTGCAATCACATCCGCCAACTCCTTTAGCACCCTCGGATGCAGTGCATCCGGTCCCATGGACTTGTGCTCATCCAGTTTTTCTAACTAGTCCCGAACCACTTCTTTCTCCACAGAGGGCTGGTCACCTCCTCCCCATACTGTGCAGCCCAGTGCAGCAGTCTGGGAGCTGACCTTGTTCATGAAGACAGAAACAAAAAAAGCATCAAGTACATTAGCTTTTTTCACATCCTCTGTCACTAGGTTGCCTCCCTCATTCAGTAAGGGGCCCACATTTTCCCTGACTTTCCTCTTGTTGCTAACATGTTTCCTCCTGCACCCCAACCCTCGGCCCCAACCCTAAGCCCCTTCTGCACCCAAACTCCCTCCCAGAGCCCGCACCCCGCACCCCCTCCCACACCTCAACCTCCTGCCCCAGCCCTGAACCCCCTGATGCCTCCAAACCCCTCGTCCTCAGCCCCACCCGAGCCCACACTCAGTTGGAGCCCACACCCCTTCCCACACCCCAACCTCCTGCCCAAGCCCTGATCCCACTCCTGTCCTTAAACCCCCTCATCCTTGGCCCCACCTTGGAGCCTGCACCCCCTGCCCCAGTCTGCTGAAAGTGAGGGTGGCGGAGAGTAAGTGACAGAGGGAGGGGGGATGTAGTGAGTGGGGCTGGGACCTCAGAGAAGGGGCAGGGCAGGACAGGGGCGGGGCCTCAGGGAAGGAGCAGGGCGAAGGTGTTCGGTTTTGTGAGATTAGAAAGTTGGCAACCCTACTCTTCACCCTGACCTCAGGGCTGAAGTTCTTCCTCACAGAATGCCAGTGCCACCAGAACCTGTCTTCTGGTTCTCCCTTGAGCTCCAGCAACAAGAAGCACCTTCAGTGCTTACCCGTCCTGCCCTGCAACACCTTTTATCTGAGCCTGCTGTGCACTGATTGGCTGCTTTCCTGTAGCCTTTCTAGGCAAGCTTAGAGGATCCACCTTCACTGCTCCTTTTCTGAGGTGGGGTGTGGTAGGACCACGAGGCCTTCAGTGGGGGGCCTCAAAGGGCCTGATACACCCCCATCACATACCTCTCCCCACAGAAAGGATTGGGGTGGAGGTACTATGGAGGGTAACGTCCCCTCCTATCCAATCTTGCCCTGATTTCACGGGGTCTACTTTCCCAGGCCTCTTTGCCTGGAAAGCTTTTTTAACTTCACCTGGGTTGTCTGGGTCTTCTCTGTGTTTGCAGTCTCTGCCCTGGTTAGTCAAGGTCTTTCTACTTGTACCTGGAAAGCTTTCACAATCTTTGCCCCGTTTAGTCCGGATTCTCTCTCCCAGACCTGTCTGGAGAGTTTTTCCAGTTTCTGCCCTGCTTTGCTCAGGATCTTCTCTCTCTGGCCTCTCTGCCTGGACAGCGTTTTTGTTGACTCCAGTAGCTCTATCAGCTCATTGGCCTTTAGGAGGGGGGCAATAAAACAGGCCCACACTACCTCTTTCCCCGCCCTAGGGTCCTGTTGCCTACCCAGCCCTCTTCTTGAGCCTGTCTCTGTTGGAGAAATCTTGGCTGAGTCCCCACGCTAAGTTGTTCAATGGCTAGTTCAGCCTGGGTTCCCACAGTATCCTGCTGCATCCCAGGTTCTGCCTGGGTCTCTGCTGTACCCCATTGACCTCTCTGGGCCTATTCTTCCTGCAGGGCCCAGCATTGTTTCCTCTGCCCCTTTGCTTCTATCTGAACCTGGGTTAACTCTTGTTCTATCCTGACAAGTTGGCTGATTTTCCCCCATGAAGTGCTTACTTCGTCCAACTCCTGTTGGCACTTCCTAAGCTGGTCCCTCAAACCCTGGGGAAAACCATGTTCTCAGTCCCCTTTGCCATCTTTACTCTGGCTCCCAGCCCCTTTACTTCCTTTCCCAGTTGGTCCCGAACCCCTCTGGTCCTGGGCTACTGACCTAGTCCCTCCTGCATGAGGGCTGAGAAACCCACCCAGTCTCTCCCCAAAACCATAGGTGCTGGAACTAGGGATGCTTCTGCACCTCCTTGGCTTGAAATGGTTTCCATTATATACAGGGTTTACAGTTTGGTTCAATGGCTCTCAGCACCCTCTCTACAAAATTTGTTCCCGCACCCCTGCCTAGAACTATGGTCCAAGGCAGGCCCATGATCACCCCAGCACACAGTCAAGCTCCCCAGCCCTGCACTTCCAGCTCAATTTCTGCAGTGGGGTAGACACGAGTCTCGCCATGTATATATAGGAGATACATACTGGGAGGTGTTGGTCCAGGCTATTTAACCTCACCTGGTTTTCCCGGACCAAGGTGCACCCACAACCTGAGTCTACAAGACCCTTAACTGTGGTCCCTCCAACCCTAACTGCTACTACCCATGGTGAGGCCACCCAGACTTTCAGAGTAGATCTGTGGGTTATTTTTTACAGTCCACATTATTTTCCCTTTTCTTGTACAGGGTATTTTTAAATTTCAGATCTTCAAGAAATTCCTCTTTAAAACACATTGGCCACTTCATTTTCATTTCTCCAGGAATTATAGCTTGTTGCCCCTTAATTATGGTATCTCAGAGATTCCCAATCCTCCTTCCAAGCTAATGGACTGTAATACTGCCATTTCACCATACTTATTAGGGGATTTGCTGTCTTTGAAGGCAGAAGTGTCTTTTAGCCTCCTGTTTCTTTCTGAGGGGAACCAAATCCCAACTGTCTTCCTAAAATTCCTTAGTTGCTTAATTCTTAGTTACTATGGTGATGGACGCTCTATTAATATCTAAGCTAGACACACATTTTTAAATGGCTACTACAGATACACAAAATTATTTTGATAAGACATCAGCAGTGGTTCAGTACCACTGATACCACAGAAAATCACTATCAAGACTATGGGACATCTCAGTTTCTCAGATTTCTGCTACACTTTGATTTAAAAAACCTGGGAGTGCCCCATTTCCTAGCTATAGATAATACTGATCTTACAATTAATTGCATTTGTTCCCTTTCGTCATACATTTCTAAGTATCTTTTCATATGAGCATCTCTAGGCACTGTACAAAGACAGACACAAAACACAAATTCAGTTCAAGCACTGGAAAGGCTGAAGACAAAAATCTCTGGGATTTAACTGTAAGCAGGGATACTGAATTAGCTCTAATGTCATTAGGCAAGGAGTTTCATAACATTAGGGTTCAACCAGCAAAGGCTCTTGCACCATCAGTCTCAAATCTGTATTTAAACTCTGTTAATCAGTTCACAGGGGTGTGCAGGATACAACACAGTGCAAGATGGTCACGTTTTTTCTAGGAAGCCAGTATAGTGACAGAAGTGTGATAATTTGTACCAATGTTTAACCTCTGTGTAGCATTATCGATCACTTAGGAGTTTTCACAAGGTATATTCTCGATGACCAGTCTATACGAATTAATTGTTTATAACGAGGTAAAATCATAAAGGAGCACAGAGCTTTCCATAGTATAATAATTCACTAGTCATAAAAGGCTTTCTTAGTCATCTGATCAAAATATGGATCAAGAGATAATTTAGGTAAATATTAACTCCTAAATTCCTATGGAGGTGGGAGCTGGCTATAGAAATAAGAGTAGCACTTCGGGGGGGGGGGGGGGGGGGTTGGCAGTGAGGAGAATGTCAGTTGTTATAATTAGGCTTCAGCTAACCTTCAGACAACCACCTGTAAACACATCTGATCACTACCTCTAAAATGCTTTATTGTGCTTAATTTTTACTATTAACCTTAGCAGTTAATATTAATTTTAAACATATAACAGGGCAAACAACAGTATTAATCCCTGCACATGTTAGGCCTGTAGATGCCTTTGTCTGTAAACTATGCTTTCTAGACTTATTTTAAAGTATCTAATTTAATTTCTGGATAAATTACTGCCATCATTTGCACTTCTATAATGCCTTATGACCAATGATCTCAAAGCATCATTGACATTAACTAATTCACATACTGCACCACTGTAAGGCAAGTGCTATTCCCAATTTGTATGTGGGGAAACAGCCAGAGAGAGGTTAACTGACTTGCGCCAGTACCGAACTGCAGTCAATAGCAGAGCCAGGAACAGTACCTAGATCTGAGTACCAGTACTTTAAGAACCAGACCATGCTCCCTCCCTCATATGAGCATCCCATGACAAAGCACCACAGAGTGCCAGATTACTTATAGTGCATCAACTAGAAAATGTATGATACTGGACTACTGTATACTGCCCAGAAACAGTACAGACAACAACTGACTCTGTCCCACAAAACAAAACACCACTATAAGCCACTGAAAGCCTCCAGAATCACAGAATGCCTTTCTGGTATGATACTGGGCAAATTGCGTCACCTCTCTGTGCCTGTGTTTCCCCTCCCACTTTTCTCTCTGTGTTGTCTATTTAGATTGGAAGCACTTCAAAGCAGGTACAGACTCTCACCGGGTGTCTGTACAGCACCTGGCACAATGGGGCCCCAATATCAGCCAGATCCTCTTGGCACTACTGTAATACCAGTAAATAATAAATCTTAGTGACATATATAAAATCCAGAGTGGACTTATGAAATGTCCAGATCCCTGGAACAACAGGTTCAAGTACAACAGGTTATACTTAACCTTCTCCCTTGCAAGGATGGAGAGCTGAGTTCCATGCAGTTTGCTGGAAGGGGGGATGGGGGGGGGAGAAGGAAGAGTCTGGGGTCTCTTCTTTTGAATGGACCCCAGAAACTGAAATCCTGCATGGCGTGTGGACATAGTAAAGATACAACTACCCTCTTCATTGAAGGGGTTTGCTCTTGTGCACGTAGGCAAAACTTCTCCTCCCCACTCTCTCTGCCCAGTGCTGTCCTGGCTGATTCCCTCTACCCCACAGATGGCTAAATTTCAGTGGTGTTCAGTATATACTGAGGTTCAAGGAGTCCTTTGGATTCCTTTGGGATGAAAGTGGCTATATTAGACACTAGAGAAATAAACAACTGACCAAAACACCACCAGTAAGAGGGAAAAAAACACGCAAGCCCAAAAAATAATCATTCTCCAACACCATATATGTTAAAGCTAGATTTTTCTAAAGTGGGAGGCCTCCAGCCCTGCACCATCACAAAACCCTCATGCCTCAACCCTTAAGAATGGAGAAACATCCTCTTTTTTAATACACATTGTTTCAATGTGGTCAGTGCAAAATGGAAAAGAAATTAACACCGAATCACTAAAATGAAATAAAATATTTAGTTCTGTTCTAAAACAGTAATAAAATAAACTTGTCTACTTATACATCTTTATTTATGGCATTCATTCACATTCAAAATACATTTACAAATTATACAGAGAGTGCATAATGCAAAATTTCATTATTTAATATAAGACAGGGTGTTCTTAACAGAAATGGACTTACCTATACAAGTAAATGTAGTTTATATATAATAGCTTATGTTTCTCTATTCATAAACAGATAAACGACAAATTAAACTGTTTAGAAGAGAAGCTCATTTTGTTGGTTTTTGGAGGCTTCCTTCTTTGCTGCATTTGTACCATCTGGGAGAATAGCTTCTAAGAATTCTTCAGAAACAATTTAGAATGAACGCTTCTGTGAAGCCTATCCCAACATCACAAAGACAAGATGCCTCCTCAGTCAATGACCACAAACTAGAGACAACAAATATATATTAACACAATAATAAGATGTATGTATATCCACTATCATTTACTGTAATTTCTAACTTTTTAAGTGTTCAGTTTATTTTGCAATGATTTAGGATCATTTTAATAAAACAAATCATTTTGCTGTTTTATTAACGTTTGCTGAATTCACTTAGGTTGGGATTGTCAAAGCAACCTAAGGGAGTTAGGTACCTAACTGCCACGGAAATTGAGTGGGAGTTGGGCACCTTTGACAATCACAACCTTACTGCATATTTACCCAGTCTCCATAAAAGAGTATTAAATCATCAGGTATTATAACTTCAGATTAACAACAACAAAGACCTCACATTGGGCCAGATTTCAATTTACATAATATTCCGAAATATGAAGACACCCAGTGCAACATTGCATTATGTTAACTCAGAAAGTGCCTCATCAGCTTTTGAGTGTCATTTGAAAATAGTTGAAACTGATAGCAATATTACCAAAAATATATCCCAATTAAACCCTTGCACAAAACTGCAAATGAAATGAACATATTGTTTTCTGAGTATTTTCACAGAAACTAGTTATCCTGCATGACACGTTTCACAGCAACACAGAAAAAATGTTTAAATCGCTTTTCATCTAGGTTACAAAGAAAATGTTTCCTTAAAGGTATTTCAAATGAAAAAGTTGCATTTTGAAGTCAAATGCTTAAAGATGTTTGCATCCAAAAGCACTACAGACAATTTCACTTCAAAGGATTTATTCTCTCACAAATTTTAATACCACCACACTAACTGGAAAAAAAACCTAGGTTATATTAAGCTAATATATAAATACAAGGATGTCAAAGGAAGTTTAACGAAGTTATAAAATTTGAAATGTTTCTCATTCTTTAAATGTATATGTAGTTTATAACCATACACATGAACATGTTGAGTGCACTAAGAAAACTGCACATTTACAGTATTGTATGATGTAAATATCAGAATAGATTAAAATTATTCCAATTTAATCTAGGTAGCTTTTTATAAGAATACTCCTCCTCAAAAGCTGAAGCATAGGAAAAGTAGTTTATTTATTTTTTTTTATAATGGAAAACAAGATGATTTGGTCCAGTAGCAGGACACATTTTTACATGCTCAAGCATTTGCTATTTATTTATGAAGGGCCTTTTATGATCACCACATTTGATCAATAAAGACTGCTATCTATAAGTTTTGATTAGAAGTCAAGACATGTCAGAGGTAGCCTAGGAATTCTTTAGAATTTGGTGGTGTTAGCGGAAATTAATGCAGCTCTCTTCCAAAAGGGTTAGCAGTACATATAAAAGGCAAACAGTATATACAGCTGCACCAAGAATTATAAGAAGCTCAAAACAAAGATTAGAACTCAGGAAAAGAACGTTGTGCCTCTTTTCATTTGCTTTAATGCACCAATTCAGGCTGATTTTCCACAAAAGGAAGCACCCCACTAACGTAGTATGCGATTCCGAGAGAGAGAAGGGCAATGACAATGATCAGGAGTAGCACCCTCCAGAAGCCCAGGTCCTCCACAAACTCTTGCCATGTTGTGCGGAAGCTGGAAAGAACCCCTTCACCTTGCTGCAGGTTCGGATTAAGGAGGGAATGGCTTTCCATTGCACTGTGAAGGATTAAAGTTATAAACACATCAAGTAAAAGAATGCATCCTTAAGTATAAGAGTAAACCTGCTAATACAACTAAAATATTCAAAATTAAACATTTTCAGATTTACAGTACTTACTCATGATCTCAAGACAGCATATAAGAAAAGGACCCTCCCCTGACCCTACCAAATCAACATACAGTAGTTGACAAGCAATCCTTTGAGACAGATGATTTTATAATCTATCTTTTCAAAGAATCTTTGATTTGGGTACAGAGAAGTATTTAGAAAAATAAGCAAATGTATTTCCTTGGCTGATGTATGAAGAAACCAGGGCTTTGGAGCTGTGCTCCGGCTCCGCTCCAGCTCCAGGCAAAAACCTGCAGCTCCACTGCTCTGGAGCTGCTCTGTGCTCCAGCTCCGGGCTCCGCTCCAAAGCCCTGGAAGGAACCACACAAACAGCAAAAGAACTGACTAAAGTCTTGATCACACACTTATGCAGGTCTGTAATTTTACTCATTTGAGTAGTCCCACCACTTCCCAGATGAGCAAAGTTACGTATGAGCATAAGCATTTGCAGAATCAGGCTCTTACTGTGTATCGAGAGAAACAATAAAACTAGCTATGTAAACAGTGATGTTAAGGCATAAAATATACTGAGTAAAAACAGATTCCCCCTCCCCCAATATCTCTTCAATTACAGTAATCGTAGGCGTATCCTGTAATAATAATAGGAGCAAAATATTTCAGATAAAAGTAAATTGTGAGTTAACACTATCCGTTTAAATGCTCTTGCTTCTGATATGACTAAAGATGCCAGTAACACATGCCTAGAAGGAAGATTCATTTGTAAACCTTTTTTTCTAAAAATACACTCCTGATTAACATTAATGTTATTCATGTGACATTTTTCCTCATTATGAAGTACAGCTACTGAATAATAATTAGACAAAGCTCCAGTAATTTACTGAACTATTACAGTGTCGTGTGCAGAAATTTTCAGGCATTTCCAGTAAAGTGCTTTGTGTTTTTTGGTTTTTAAATATTTACTTGGCTGCGAAGCTATGGTGGTTTGCCCATAACTACAGGAGTTAGTCATCTTCTCTGCTTATTATCATTTCCTAACAAAGTGAGAGGGTTTATTAAAAGATATCTGTTGGCATAGAATAGATCTGCTCACTAATTAAGCACCAACTAGTTAATACATAATCACTCCAGGGGTTAAATAAAGGTACACTGCAATCTGGAAAAAAAAAAAAAAAAAAAAAAAAAAAAAAAAAAAAAAAAATAAAAAAAAAAAAAAAAAAAAAAAAAAAAGAGGTCATACGTTCATTGTTAAGAAAACTACCACAATAAAACCAAAGGTCCTCACTCATCTCAAAGACGACCCCTGTGGCATTTTCTATTGCAACCGAATTAAAAGCAACAGTAATAAAGCAGCAATTTCCTCTATAAAACTATTCTGGAAAAATCTGTAAGTGACAAATCCTTAAATGTTCATTTTGCTTCTAACAAAACCATTCAATGTTGCTTCCTGTTATAGTGACAGGTCACTAGGTCTAGGCATACAAGCAGATTCTCTATGTGAAAATAGAGAGGGAGTGTTCTGCGCAGACATAGCACAATATGATACCACACGGGGGAGGGAAGAGAAGGAAAAGAGAAGAAATCTGATTTGGGAACCTAGTTTTGTTTTGTCCTTTGCTCATGAGTCAGAAGCAAGTGAGTGTAATGAGGAGGAGGTGGCATTAAACTCAGCCAGGAAGGGAGTGAACACTTTTGCACTGATCTCTAGAAACTTCTCCTGTCAGTTCAAAAGTGAAGTTCAGGGTCTCCAGAGGGAACAGCAATTATCCTCGCTTGGCTTCATGCATAGTGGGAATGAGGGAGGAGAGAAACAAGTAGGGATTCTATTCTGAGAGTCTCTAGAATCAGGAAATAATACCAAGAGGTAGGAGTGAAACTAGAGGTCTGAAAAGCCAACCCCCAAATAGTGCTCTTACAAGGACACAAACTATTTAATTACAAAGCACATGTCCATTCATTTGCTTCTAATGCTGTCTCGATCTATTTTTATTATACAAAGTTATCTTACAAAAGGAGATACTTCAGATATTTTAAACTAGCTCACAAACAAACTGGGAGTAAACTATAAATCTGTAATTTCAAAAGACAAGTTATAGGTTTCCCTGCCAAATCAAACAAGAGAACATTAATGATGGTCACAAAAGGGAAAGGAAGTTACAGGTTTTAAAGGGACATTATCAGTTCAAATTCACAGCTAAATCCAAGCCCCATTAAAGTCAATGGTAAAACTCCCATAAGAAACATAGGACTTGCCATACTGGATCAGAATGTGATCTGTCTAGTCTAGTGTCCTGTCTCTAACAGCGGCCAGCACTAGATGCTTCAGAGGAAGATGCAAGAAGCCCCAGAGCAGGCAGATGTGAGATAATCTTTCCTCCACATTAGGTCTCTCCCTAATTGTTAGAGATTAGTTTAACCCCTGACCCACGAGATTAACATTTCTTCCAAAATTTTTAGCAGTAATTGTTCTAACTCTGGATATTCATCTTATCCATATAAATGTCCAATCCCTTTTAGAATCTTGTAAAATTTTAATGATATAAAATGTAAAGTGAGTAGGCTTGTTTTTAACATATGGGATAACACATGTTTGGGCTCAGGCTGGAGCTCAGGGTCTGGGACCCTGTGAGGGGAAAAAGTCCCAAAGCTCAGGCTCCAGCCTGAATGTCTACACTGCAGTTAAACAGCCTCTTAGCCCCAGCCCTGGGAGCCCAAGTCAGCTGGCATGGGCCAGTTGCAGGCGTCTAATTGCAGTGTAGACATACCCTTAGTTTCTAGAGCAGAACACTGCAGGATATTGCTTATAACCAGTTTCTAGTGAATTTCATTTTCAGATTATCTTGCACCAGTAAAATGGTACAATATTTGGGTTGTAAACCCTGTAGTGGAATACTTAGCTGTTATAAAAACTTCTTTCACTAGAAATTAAAAAAAAAAAAAAAAAAAAAAAAATCAAACTTTTCTATTGAACTTAGTTTTTATTAAAGATAATTTTTATAAATCTTTTGTTCCATTTTGAGGAACAAACATGTCAACTCATGTATCTAGCAGAAAACAATATGGATTTACCAACAAAGATATACTTTACACACATGCTTTTATTTTTTTCTAGTAAACATCTGTCTTGTAATACCTTTCACTTTCTGCAGTTTGCATGGTTTCCATCTTAGAAGGAGCTCCTCTGTTAAATCCTTTCACCTCCTGCTCCTCCAAAGACTCCAGCAATCGAATTACATCCTTATTTACTCCTCTTCGTTTTGCCAGAACAAGTGGTGTTGCTCCTTGGTGATTGCTAAAATAGTCCCCCCAAGAAAGTGGATGGGGGAAGATAAACTATAAAATGAGAATTCTAAGATAGGATGAATCTGCATAAGTATGCAATGTAAAATGTACTGACCAATAAGTATTTAGGACCAGTCTTTAGCTACACAAGATAGTAAACTATTCTTAGTTATAAAAAGTCCAAGAATAAAAGGCAACTGTATGAAAAATTCAGTACAGTTTATTTTTAAAGCACACAACCCTATAATATTTTACTCTTGGTACAAAGTCAAAAATCCTAGTACAATGGGGTCTTATCCTGATTGTAGCCTTTGGATGCTCCCGCAAGAAAAATAAACTAACAACATATTTATATCAGTGTATAAGGCTTTGTATGATTACTGCTTGAAATCTAAGTTTCTTCATAGCTCCTTACTATATAAGAGTCACAGAATATTAAGCAATAAATGAAACACAGGATGGGTAAATCCTCCTACCATACCTTTGAAAAAACCAAACCAAGTAGGAGTACATTTGTTGCCTTCATATTAGAGGCTGCCAGCAAACAGGTGTTTGGGATAAAGGGAGGAAGGGAAAAAACACAATGACCCTGGGCTGGCCAATAATTAATACTGCTGATATGAGGAGATCATGGGCAGCTCCAATAATCAAAGATGACCAGAAGGCCCAAGGGCCTAAACTTATTGCCTTATTTTCCTCTGCTGAGATGCATGTGCAGAAAGTTCTGAGAACAAGGTGACCTTGGCTAACCTAATTGTACTCAATAAAATAGCTAGTTATTTGGTATTCTGAGTGCTTGTGTCTGGACACTAGCATCTGACAGCTGCTGGGAGCTAGGAAGAAAGAATATACAATATTTAAAAGAAGGATTGGCTTTGAGGAAGGGGGAGCATTGAAAGGCAGCACGGTCTCCCAAAGAGTACGGGAGAACTGATACACATTTACTGTATTTTCTTTATTTGTTACAGTCGTCAATTAAAGCATTAAGACTGTGGTACAGAAAATTCTAAAAAAAAAAAAAACCCGTCATTCTAAATTATTCTGTGATGCCATCCACCCCCTCTTGGCTGTCTGGCCAAACCAGGATAGCAGAGCCATCAGCTAGTGAGAGACAGTGGCTATGCCAGCCAAGCCCAACAGCTCCTGCTTCTATTGCCTTTCATGATGTTCATGATCAGTTAGGAGTGGGCCCATGCATTTGTTTTTCTTTTTTTTCATAACTGGCATTTAAAAAAATTGAATTTCACTAAATTTACCATTAAAGCATTTGTATCAGGCAACATATTTGTACAAAATACTTCTGAGAGAGAGACTAATATACTATAAAGTGGTCAAAAAAGAGATGACAAACTTACCAAATATCAATTTTGAGTCCATTAGAGACTAGGAACTGGATGGTATCCACATGCCCACACAGGTGAAGGGCTGTGTTACCTTGGTAATCGGTGGCCAGTAGATCAGCACCAAATTTGTGCAACAGCTGACAGATGTCTACATTTCCTCTGGCTGCTGCAAGGTGCAGACCAGTTCGGCCACGACTGTCACGAATATTTGGGTCAAAGCCACTCTCCAGCAGCCGCTTGGAATAGTTAAAATCCCCATCAATGCATGCCTGCAACAGGGGCACATTTGTCTGGGAAGAATCATTTACAAAAACATAGGACATTGTTCCACTTCTGTCTGATGTGGCAAACCTGGAGTTAAAAATGAGATGAAATGGTGAAGTGAAGTAAATAAATACAATGCAAACACCTCACAAATGCTTTCTCAAATAAAAATGCAAAGTAGTTTATGAATATAGCTCTGAAATCATTGTATACTGCATATTATTTTAATATGCTGCAGTCTTTTCTGATACATAGAGAACGCTCCTTTTAATCCTGTTCACACCTGCTGGAACAGAAATGGATAGCCTTGTTACTTCAGAGGATTGCATTAAAGCATCACCATGAATGCAAGACACTAGGTAAACCCCACAGAGGGAGAGATCACGCTCTGTAGATTTTATATTAAAAAGAAAACTTTGATAGAATTAGCTCACAGGCTGGACCTATTTAGAAAGAGGGGAGGGGGAAGAAGAGTCATCTTTTATAATTCAGATTACAGGACTGAACAAACACACTGGGCTCTCAAAGTAATCAATCAGAGTTTTTACGTACTATAAATAAAGTCACTAATGGGATTTCCTCTCTCATTTATCTGTTCCTTATTTACATCTGAACTTCAATACACAGTAGTGACAGCAGCTGAAAAATTCATTGTTACTGTGAGCATTATCTCCTTCACTCTCTGCAGGAAATTACATTTTTCAGCCACCTCTGCAGAACATTTTTATACAGCACCATAAGTGGGCATAGTGTTTCACAAGCAACTATAAAGATAAGGTGCCTGCCTTGAGGAAGTTAACTTAGACAAAGGACAAATGATAGAATTTTTAGACAATGTGAAGACAACAATGGTAAATCAAAGGAGGGTCTAGAACTGTTGTGGGTGCAATTTCCATATCAGGACCCCATCCAGCAAAGCAAGGGAACAGTCCCAAAGGTTTTAAAAGATAAACATGTACTTTGTTGTTTTGGCCTAAAAGTGCAAGGTAGAAATTGGTTGCACCACTAATTTCTTGCTAATTATTATTTGATTAAATATGATTCAACTGACTAACTAGAGATAATAGGTATTGTGAAAGAAGTGAGATTTTTAAAGACAGATTTGGATGGGGAGAGAGTGAATAAGTGACTCACAAGACCAAGTAAGGTTGTTCCACGCATAAGGGACAGTGGGGAAGAGGCATGAAGACAAAAATGAGAGAAGAGGAAGAGAATGGTTACTCAGGAGGAGTCACTGGTGCAGAGTGCATGAGAGGGGAAGATAAGTAGTTATGATGGCTGGGACGGACTATACAGGGCCTTGCAGGAGAGGACCAGGTGGCTGAACTTGATGTGGAAGACAATGAGTAGCCAGTGAAGAGCTTTGAACATAGGAGTGATGTAGTCCAGGTGGTGGGCAGGGAAAATGATTTTACCAGATGAATTCTGAATATACTGGAGTGAGGAAAGAATCACGAAGTCAGAGAGGAGGCATTAAAATAACAGGGCTGAAAGAGGACCTAGACTTGGATTAGAATTTTTCTGGTGGAAATGGAGAAGAAATTATGAATCTTGGATACTTAGTACTCCATGCTCATGACAATTCTCTAGCAGATTATAACCAGGATTCTGATTAGCTAGCTGAATCTTTTTGATAGGATACTTAAGTACTTTAATTCTCTTGCCTATATAAGGCATCCTCCAATCCTAGTGCACTCATTTGGCTGGAAGAATGGAAATATGGCCAGCAGCCAAAGAATTAGATTTAAGACTTCTCTTGCTTTTGGGGAGTTTACACTGTTCATGCTTTATAACTCTTCCCTAGTGTTTCAGATTAATCATTTTCCAATACCTACACTACAGACACCTTGGTTTTGAATGCTGTTCTGATTAAGAGACTATAATATTTTAGTCTATTCAAATTAACAAGTATTATTTACACCTCACGAGTTAGCAGAATTTGTCCAAATGAGAAATGCCATCAGAATGTATGTATCAACACTATTTAATTTGTCAGGGCAAGAGACAAAGCTGACTTTTCTTATCTCAGATTTGGAAGAGGAATAGATGGGGAATAACTTTCTGGCCCTGAATAGCTACATAAAGAATGACTTAATAATTCAGCACCTATGCAGAATACATTCTTTTTAGTCTGCAAGTAATATTTATGTAGGGGATAATTTACTGCTTACTTGAAAGCACTCTCTTCCACAATCATCTCCAACAACAGAAAGCCATAAGATAGTTCATACAATATTGTTTCCCTTTAGGGCACTAACTACTTCCATTTTATCCAGATATGGACAGAGCAACTGAAAGAACACAGAATCTATCTCAGGGGCGGGCAAACTTTTTGGCCTGAGGACCACATCGGGTATCCAAAATTGTATGGAGGGCCAGTTAGGGGAGGCTGTGCCTCCACAAACAACCAGGCATGGCCCAGCCCCCGCCCCCTATCGCCCCCCCCCCCCCGCTTCTCACCCCCTGATGGCCCCCCCCGGGACTCCTGCCCTATCCAGCGCTCCCTGTCCCCTGACCACCCCCAGACCCCCCACCCCTGACTGCCCCCCACCGCCCCATCCAACCCCTCTTCTCATTCCTGACTGTCCCCATTCAACACCCCTAGTCCCTGCCCTCTGACCGCCCCGACCCCTATCCACACCCCCGCCCCCTGACCATCACCTCAAACTCCCCGCCCTCTATTCAACCTCGCCTGCTCCCTTACCGCACTGCCTGGAGTACCGTGGCTGGTGGCGCTACAGCCGCACCACCCAGAGCACCAGGACAGGCAGCCGTGCCACCCGGCTGGAGCAAGCCATGCCACCACGCAGCACAGAGCACCGGGTCAGGCTGGCTCTGCAGCTGCGCGGCCCAGCAAGAGCTCACTGCCCAGAGCATTGCGCCAGCAGCGCCCTGAGCTGAGGTTGCGGGGGAGGGGGAACAGCAGGGGAGAGGCCAGGGGCTAGCCTCCCGGGCCAGGAGCTCAGGGGCTGGGCAGGAGGGTCCCATGGGCCCATAGCTTGCCCACCTCTGATCTATCTGGTACTTCCAACTGAAATGCTACAAGAATTCTGGTGGGTTGCATGGCTAGGACTCCACAGCTACAGGGTGGATAAAAAAAAAATCAATGATTTTTTTTATTTAAATCGGATTTTTTTGATAAAATGCTTTTTGAGGAAAAAACCTATCTAAAGGTAGTTTTAATTACGATACATTATAGCTCAAAGATATCTCATCACGGACTAGGGATTATAAATTCTAATTCTATAGCATGAGACAATATAGTCATGTAATGTTTCAGAAAAGTTTTGTAAATGCGTTCCAATAGTTCATGGATTAGGGCCCCAATTTTATGGGGCTCCAGGGGCTTCTGTATAGATTATTTAGGTTAATCTTTCTATCTACCCAATGGGACTCACTGCTCAGTCTAGAAGATACTATCAGAGATGCTTAGTTTTGCCGTTCTCAAACTGTGGATGTGTGTCTCCAGAGATAACATGCTTGTTAACAGAAAAAATGTTTTAAAATAAATTAAATAAATAAATAATAAATAGAGGTGAGAAATAACAGACCTCAATCCTATTGTCCCTCTGCAAATTTGTGTACACAGAGTCAATCCCTTACCGCTGTCTAAAAGTGCAAAATTTCAAAAAGTTCAATGAATAGAAGATTGTTGGGGGCGGAATAGATCTGGACAAGGAGAAAAAGTCTGGAGAAGGGAGGGACAGGCAGTAGAAACAAAAGTGAAACTGTTTGAGCAGCATATTCCAGAAGTCTTGAGTGTAGCCTTCATTGATTTGTGATCTACCATACCATTCTCTCACTAGAAGGGAAAACCTATAATGGCAGCAGGCTGTAAAGGAGACCCAGTTTGGGAGTAAGAACCATTCAAGAAATATATGTTTGCTGATGATGTTTTAAAGACAGTCACACCAGTGAACTGGTGGAAGTCACTTAAGCACTTGGATTCGGAGACTGTTGAAGTGATAATCTCACTTTTAACAGCAGTAGCTTCTTCTGCCAGTGTAGAAAGAATATTTTCTTCCTTTGGACTAATTCATTCCAAATTGAGAAATCGTTTGGGACCTGAAAAAGCAGGAAAGCTTGTTTTTTCTTTTCCAGATTACGAACAAATAGGAAAATGAAGGTGAAGAGGACTGAGGTAGCTGCAGAAGCCAATATTTTAAGTTTCTCATGTTGACCAGGCTGACACAGTCAATTTAATTTGTTTGTTTTTTAAAATTCATTTAACTATTTTAGTTAAAAACAATTTTAACAAAAAAAACCCTGATTTTTAAAAATCTTGAATGTTTAACTAAATTCAAAAATTCATATGCTTGTTTTGTTAAAATATTATATGCTTGCTGTTAAAGAAAAAAAATCCAGTATATATAACATTGTTGTTTTAGTTAAATAAAACAATTTAAATATCTGTCTGGTGATGTTCTCCTCCTAATACAGCATGGCAAGAAAATCCTCCAAATATTAATGATTAACTTGTTGAACTGGAGATAGTTCACCTCCCAATGACTTCATAAATATCTGCTTCAATTACCTTTGGTAAATGAAATAACCAATCATTCATTTTCCGATATAGCTATAAAACTAATCTGAAAAGTTTTCAAAATAAATCACTTTAAAAATGTATAGGGTGTACATTCTAAAAAAGAAACCTACATCTATCTCTGAGTTGTGAAGAATATGTATTAAGGTTATAACAACCAACAAGAATGCACTTTTATGTAGAAATACATGATTAAATCGTGTCTTCCTGACTAGTGATTTAAATCATGATTTAAATCAGACTGATTTAAATCATGATTTAAATCAAATCGACCCTGTACAGCAATCTAAATTTTCTTGTCTATTTCCCTTCCAAAATTGAAGTGGCACAACTGTATCTTCTTCAACCCTACCCTTCCCCACAAGCTGACAGGCTCAATCTCCAAAAGATGCAATTTTCACATTAGAACTCTGTACTAGATATACCTTAAATCATTTTAAAATCTTCAAGTAGCACAAACATACCAACAGTATAAAAACTCACTTGTTCTTAAGAAAATAAGATGTTGCCTTCAGATGTTCCAGGACACTGGTGGGATCCTTAAACTTGTTTAATAAAATGTCTTGTAGTGTATCAGCGCAAATCTGTAACAAACAGACTATTCCATTAGAAGAACAGTACAGAACTTCCTGAAAAAAATTGTGTGTTCTGTTAAATGTGTATTTGTTTGTACATCTGGTAAATCCTCCTAGAGTTCTCCAGGTACTTCACATGCAAATCTTAATGGAACAACCAAATGGCCAGAAAAAACTCACTGGACTAAGTATGCCAAGGTGGTTGTGGTGTGTAGATGTGTGAAGAAGCAGCTGTTTATCATGGAGCAGGATTTGAAGTATTCTGGTTTAGAACTAATACTAACTAGAACCTGCAGACACGCACACTGAAAGGCAGAGGATTTAGGATAAACCCTTAGTGCTCCACAGTAAGTAAATAAAAACAAGCAAAAATAAATCCCACTTGCCATTGTTTGAGGATTATGGATCATGCAACTGACATATTCCAGCCCACAAAACATAATTCCAGTATTCCAACATGCAGGCTACCAACCTCTGCCAGTGGTTCTACCTTGTGACAAAGGTAGAACAGTCTCTCTCAAAATTACCAGTCCCCTAATGTCAGAAATGTTAAACAAAAAATACACTAATGTCTTGAACTGCATCTGGTTTAGTGAAGTTTTCTGCCACCAAAATACAGCACAGTTATGATGGTTTATTTGTTCAGATACCATTGATAACTTTGGATAAATAAACTGTGGATTTAGCGCTCTGATCAGAAGTTGCAACCTTATGCAGGACATCTGCCAAAAGGGTTACTTCTGCCATGACCAGTACTTGTTAAAAGGATTAGAAGAAATATTAAGGTACTCACCAATCTCCTTAAATGGTTTCAGAAAGGTGAATTTGATGGCAGCTCTGAATATAAGCGAAACACAGCATCATCTATCAGTCACCACAAATGTATGAGAGAAACTAAAAAGGCATGTACTATAGTGTTGAGCAGCAGACATACTGTAAAACAAGCATTCTGAATATTTGTGAAAATTACCACTGTTGCACCTGGAACAAACACATGTAATTTGATTCAGTGAATTACTCGTTCCAAAAATGTGGCACTATTTATTGAAAAATGTATCTTCTAATAGACAAGCAGTATACTTGTATAAAAAAAGTACGGTTGTTGTCATTTTGTTGCAGTAATATGAAATGACTATTTTTAAATAATCAATTAAAGATATCATTTCAAGTGAGAAAAGGTGCTAAGGGGATGTCAATTTATTCTAAGTTTATGCAATACATACAGATTGAACACAGTAGTGTGATCACAGAGTATATTTGTACTACTAATGGGAATTATGCAATAAATTGCTTCTTCAGTGCCACAGGAGACTTAGTGCAGTGGGAATATCACACTAAGAGGAAGAATCTAATGAAACTATTCTGTTTTCAAGAGGAATCATAGGGGAAATGATTACATGGTCGTAAAAGTTATTTACGTTTATTTATTAGAAGCCTGACGTCTGTAATTTTGCTTGTAATTCTGCTAATAAGTCAAGCTTTTTTCTCTTACATTTTTTGTGCCCATTTAGACAAGAAACTACAGAAGCATCAGGGGAGGAATTCTCTTTAGCAAGTAAAATCACACTACTAGCCACAATTTGTCAAATCTTAAACAGCTTGTAAGTTTGGAATTTACCAACTCTGAGTCATTTTATTTTGCAGCAAGTGGATGTTTTCCTCTTTGTATTTCTCAATATGTAACAATCAAAGTAAAACAGCTATCACTCAATACCATGAAGATATAAAGATATGGCTGGATCATTGATGAGACAGGATTACTCATTGGTACAGGTTCTCCCTCTCTCTCATATGCATCACAAAGATATTAGTTATGATCAGGGATCCTAGAAATCCATTTGCCACAGAAAAATGCAGAATTTGCATTTTTCAAGAATCTTTAGTTTTTACATTTTGTGAAAAAATAAAAACATATATTAACTAGTGTCACTTATTCAATGCGCACAACCTTCTCCTCTTGTTGTTGATTTTTGAATGCACTTTAAATTTACATACAGTAGAACCCCGTTTATCCAAGCCTCCATTACCCGGCTCTACGTGTTAACCGAACCACCAGCCGCCATAGTCTGACAGCGGCAGGGCTTGGGCGATCAGCTCCAGGCAGCTGGTGGTTTGGTTAACACGGAGAGCTGGATAATGGAGGCTTGGATAAATGGTGTTCTAATGTATAACAATAAAACATTGTGTTCAACAGATAGCTATACATATTGTGGCTAGGGAAACTAAAGTTCAGCATCCATTCTAATTGCGGAAAAACACAGATTTTTATGGGGGTTTTAATCAGAGAATGTCGGGTTTTTTAAATCACAAAAAACTAGGATCCCTAGTTATGATTGGCCAAAACCCTTTAGTCACCCAGTCAGTGCCACCCATAATGTATCAGTACTGACAGGCTGTGGGGGGGAAAAAAAAAAAAAAAACTAGGAACACTCATGCCATCTCTCAGAAAATGAATGAGAGTACCCATTACTACCTTTGCCCTTAAAAAAAAAAAAACTATCAAAAGGATGCAATGACATGTTACCAGTGAATGAGACTTCCCAACATTAATGACTAATTCTGACTACCAGAGCCAAAATGCCAGTGAGTTACCACTGGTGATATTCTGACTAGCAGCAACGGGATATTTAGAATATGTCAACAAGTCAATGCACTGTGATGGAGAATATGGAGAGGTTAATGTAAGAGGTACACAGTTTACACATAAGCTCTACATTCATCAACTCCTTAATTGCATATAATCTTCCACCCTTTGTCATACACTTTTAGAGTATTTAATTGATACTGGCTTATATAGCCTCTCCGTTTTTTAAAGTAACAAAGCATCCATCTTAAGCAGTTTGCCCACATCCTCTGAAAGTGAGGTTTCCTGTTCAACTGGGATTGCACGTAAAAATACAGCGAGACAAGAATAAGCCCTATTTACATGTGCATGCAAGATAAAAACAAAACTAAAATGATGTAATTTTATCCATGAGAGAAAAACACACTAAGTACTTGTATGACTCCTCCTCCCTCACTGCTGTATATGAGTACCTCTCAAGTATTTAAAAATAGAAACAAATAGCTACCTCTCCCCCTTCCTTCCTAGCATGTAGGAGAAATTACTCGGTTAGTTTACAGGTTGTGTTTGTGTGCGGATTTCTTTGGTATGTGGAAATTGAGGGAAAGTTAAGTTGAATAAATAAGTTTTGCATTTAGTTCTGAAAATGATACGGTCTATAGTCATTTTTGCTTAGGGAGAGAATTCCATAGTTTACATTCAGCTCCTCTGAAAGATCTGTATCCTGCACTCACTCTCCCCCTCCCCCACTGGATTACAGTTTCATGGTTCCAGTGAAACGAAACTGTTGTGGAAGGCAACCTCTCAGGTAGCCAGAACCAATCCCATGGAGGGCTCTGAACACCTCTCAGATTCAGAGTTCACAATATACAGATCTACACTTCACTAACCTACATCACTTGGCATTTCCCCTCCTCCTGCCTTTAGCTATTTTCCCAAGAGTTTCGCTTTCCATGGTGTTGGCACACTGTATCCAGGGGCCAGAGAGATAACAATTTTTAATGGCCTGCTATCATTTTGTGTTTTCTCAGATGGGATGTATGAGTTGGTGGCAGTGCAAAAGCAGCACTACCTGTCATTTGCTGCACACTAAGGAGACTTAAGTGTTGAATCCTTTCCACTAACTGGGACCTGAAAATCCAGTTTTAGATCTGGAATCTTCCAGTCGCAAGATACCAGTGTTGGAGGTAATAATTCCCATTTTCCTTCAACAATATTAAACAGGGGTGTGTGAGATTTATAGCTATACTATCCTGACTTTAATAATAACCATACCCTGAGAAAAACTTTGGCATATAATATTACCCAGCTCTCATATATAGGGTGACCAAATAGCAACTGTGAAAAAACAGGACAGAGGTGGGGGGTAATAGGCACCTATATAAGAAAAAGTCCCAAAAAACGGGACTGTCCCTTTAAAAACGGGACATCTGATCACCCTACTCATATAGCACTTTTCATCTATAGATTGCAAAGTGCTTTACAAAGGAGGTAAGAATAATTACCTCATGTGAGTAAACAGAGGAACTGCGCGTGGATGTGTCTTAGGCAAGCTCACTCAGCATGTCAATTAGTGGCAGAGCCAGGGACAGAACCAGATTTCTTATTTCTATCCACTGCTCTATCCACTAGAGGACACTGCCTCCCAGTACAGTATAACGAATGTGCTGTACCCCCACCCCCCACCCCAAAACAAAATTTTTGGATCTTGCTCTGTTGCAGAAAAGAATGTTACGTTACACCACAGCTTTACTGATGAGGAGATTCACAAACATTTCCCATACCAACCACATATATGCAAATCAGTTGCATCAAAGTATTTTTACAGACAGAATTTGTTTCAGAATATTTCACTATTTAATAGATGCCTTTAAAAACCCTTTCTGAACCTTGCCCATTTTTATACTTTGGCTAGGGAGCGTTCAGTGAGGAGCATAATTTACAGTGATGTTGAATGTACCTATTCAAATTACTTGCAGACTTAATTCACTGCAATTGTCTCAAGCAAAGTGGACACAATAACTGAAGGAAACTGAATATATATATTTAATCTCAATATAGAAATTGAAACAATATTTGCTGCCTAATGCCATAAGTTCTAATACTTCCGTCTTTATGGGAAATTACTGAATCACACTCTTCATAGTATAAATATCTTCCTGCCCAGAAACCTTCGTGCACATTCTCTTTCCACTGGTATACTGCAGGAATGCTAAACAACAAGGACTTCCAGTAGTTACTTCAAGGTCAGTGCAACATTTTTTGTTTAAAAGCTACTGATGATTATTTTTAGCTCTTGGTGATACATTTCAGTTTGAATTTGCTGCAGCTCCTAAAAGATTCTTATGCAATAGGAGACAAGTGCCAGTGAACAACTGTCCATCAGAAATCAATTCTTTAATAAGTGAATTATTCTCAAATTGCTGTTTGTATGTGGATGAATGGTGCCACCATGCGACCTGCTGAATTCACATTCAGCTGCAGCAAACAGCATATAACCCCTCAATATTTCTTATTACTTGTTTCTGTGGCTGTTGTTTTCTTGAAAGAAAACTTGCAAGTAAGAGTTTAAATTATTAGGGGGACAAAAGGAGATCCTGAAATCCAAAATAACTTGAAAAAGCTAGAGATAAGTTTTGCAGCACAGTTACAAAACTCTGTCCCATCTAACTGTTTACCACTAAAAATAGAGTGTATTGTCCATGAACTTTGGTCCTAAAACATCTCATCACTTATGCTAAAGATAGTTATCCTGTCTGGTCTTTGATCCCTATTCTACTGATATTAGAGGGTTGGACTTGGGCCATGGGTCTCGAGATAAGATCATTTTCCTTCAAACCACCAAGATTACTTCTGCCTGTTTACAGAAGAACACTTCACGTTCCGTCAACAGCTTCAATACCTTGAGGTTACTAAAATGGAGAGACTTACTGCCTTTCAGGGACATAGAACTGAGTGTTATGGGTACGTCTGGCATAGTGTTATTCAGCAAATTAAAATACACACATTACAAACCAGTCTGCCACATGAACTTTATATTAATATACTGACTTCTTCTTCCCTTTTTTGTCTATCACTTGACATATTCTATCTAGGGTTACGCCTTGCCTTGCACCTCTCTTTGAACAATTGTGCTTACATTTTTCTAGGTTAAATCTCCTACCCATACATTTAACCTCCGTGGGCTCCTTCATAAGGTTTCAGTAGGGTAACCATACGTTCTGTTTTGGCCAGGACAGTCCCTTTTTTAACCCGTCCTGGCTGTCCTGACTTTTTCAGAAAAAGTGGGACAAATGCCCACTTTTGTCAAAAAAAGGGGATGCAGAGGAACATGTGGAGGAGTCGGGGGTGGAGGGGGAGCAGTGATGCCAGGCTCATGCAGGGGGGAGGCAGAGCTCGGCGGCGAGCAGGCAGGGCTTGGGCGAGCAGTGACGCCAGCCCCATCCAGGGAGTGGGAAGCAAGGCTCGTGTGAGCAGCTCAGGCCAGCCCCGCACGGGGAAGGTGCGGATGAGCGGCTTGGGCTAGCCTAATGCAGTGACCCATTTTCCCTTTGGGAAATATGGTCACCCAAGGTTTCAGTGTTCTCACTCACTAGCATTTACAACATGCAGTCCCATATAATGGCTAACAAACAGAGTCAGGTCAGCTTAGGGGAACTCTAGGTTAGCAGAGCCGTCTTAATTTTGTGCACTATACATCTACAGTGTATGCTATTCAGTAAAAACTTTTAAAATATTAAAAACACATTGCTATGCTTGTTCACAATCGGTCCTTATTGCTAATATGCTTATTTGCCAATACTGAAGGTTGTGAAATTGACACCATCAGATTTATGGCTCTTACTATGCAACAGGACAGACACACACATGATCATTTATTAGACTTCTGACAGTGGAATCAGTTTATCATAGCTAAATATGTGATGGATTGAAATAGAACATCTGTTAAGAAGTGGGTAAGTCTCTGTCAGTAAAATGTTATTTAAAATACTTTCACCACATCACCTTATGCAAGGACAGGCCACATCATGTGGCATGAAATGATGCAATGGCACAACATTTTTAGGCTACATTTCTAATGAGTACATACTGATGCTAAGCACTGATCCTTTCTTGTGTCAAATTTTTAAAAATAGTAGCTAAACTCATAAAGCAATAACCTGGTATTTAAATTCCTTTTTCCTGATGTCAGTAATGATGATTGTTGAAGAAATGTAAATGTCTTCTTCATTCAGTATTATTTTTGGTGTTTTTGTCTTTTTCTAGAAAAATCAGTAAAGAAAAAAATTAAAAGGTAAAACAAAAAAACAATTCCTGTTCTTCAGGCTCGAGGGACTCACCCATAACCTGTTCAACAGGATTATAAATACAGCTATTTGCCCAAGTTTTGCATCTTAACTGCTTCCAAAAGAATCACCCATCCAGGAAGTTGCTATGGAACACAAAACAAAAACAAAAGTTTCCAGTCATCAGGTTACAGCAGGAGCACTCTGTATACACAGACCTTAACTAAACTGTTCACTGTGTACTTTAATTTCTGCTAACTAAACTGCCTCCTCAAAAGCTGTGCAAACCATGGATCCCAAAATTTGAGACAATTGTTTCAATTACTTTTGTTTTCATCAGAGAGTGGCTGTTGCCCTCAGTTCTCCTACCACCACCATCAATCCTGCCTCTTCTGCCTAACACAGTGCTTGTATACACAGGGAAACTAACCAACACAGACACTGCTTTAGCTATGTCATTATAACTCCCCCATGTGGACATTAGTCTAGAATAATTACTTGCTACAGCTAGGCTGGTCTTTTCCCCCCATGTAAACAAGCAAACAGTTCCTATTGGAGTCTGCCAACATTGCTTCTAGAAGGATTAATTTGTGGGGGAGGGAGAGTGAATCAGCAGATAGGAAGGATCACGAGACACCTGAGCATACTTCCAGACTTGCTGGCCCAGGAATGAGGGGACTGAGTTGAAGGTCCACATCTCTGATGCCCACATAGTAGAGCACTGCATCACTTCTAGACTACTGTGCTATCCCATTACTTTTTAAAATAAACTTAATGATTCTAAAGTTTAAATAAAACTGTAGGCAATTCATTTTTGTTTCCTTGTATTTATAGTTTATAACTCAGGGAAAGTGCCAAGCTGACTGAATTAAAACTAAAATCTACTTGTCCTCAAAACAGAAACAAGGCCAATTGCAGTAACAACTTCCCCACTCAACAGTGTGCCTCAACTCTGAGTCAGGAGAGACAACTGCAGGGATGAACAGACATTCAATCCTTAAAAAGCGACAAAGAGTCCTTAGCCGCTCTGCTGAGATTGCCAGTTCCATGCATTTATACCCCATAGTATCAGAGTCACAACAAGTGTGCCAATTAGTATGAGTTGTCATGATGGTTTTTGTGATGAGATACCCAGAACTCAAAAAGTTTACCAGACATCTAAGAGCCAAAGGTAAATCAAAAAGACAAAGGGGTGGCCTTACTAATAAAATCGAAGGGCAGGGCTTTGGTAAGAAGCCCCAGATGCTAGTGAGGGTGCAGGGATTTCTAACAAGGTATTCCATCTTTTATAATCACCTGCTGACTAGGAGGTATCTGATAAATCTGAAGCTCCACTCTCTATATGCTGGAAGTTTGAAGGAATTTTGTCTCCGTCCCTGAAGAACCTCTGGGTCTATCAGAAGGGATCTCTGCTACGCAACCCTTGCCCCAGCTGCTGCTTTTTTTTTTTCCTTTCTCAGTCCTTGTGTGTCTCTGGTGACGATACAGTTTTTTCAGGCAGGAGAAATATGAATTTGACATGATTCTTGAGAGTTACACTGCTGTTTACAAGATTTTGAACAGTAACAATGAAACTGACCAGAGTCTTTTAATTCTACTCTGCTGCTTGGTAAATTTGTGAAAACTCAGGAAAACAACACTGTGCATCAATCAGCTTACATTCAGTTCACATTTGGATGGTTATGTTCACAACAGTAAGAGGCAGAAAATTCTTTTTTTTTTTTTTTTTTTAAATTCTGTAAATTCTGGAAAAACTGATACCTTTGGGCCCCACACTCACCAGCAAAAATGTCCCACTTGCCAGTGGATTGTGAATGCCTTGACTTTCAAATGTTTGTATTCATGATGGATTTTTAAAACACAAATGACACGATTGCATCCTAAGTCGCATCTATTAAAAAGCCAAATAAAAATGTAAACTATTATTTTAAAGTCAGAGTCTTTCTGGAATGGCCTCACCATTCTTTACTAAACTGAAGTCATACTTTCTTCCATGGGAGTAAGAATATTTAATAAAAGAATTCAATTATACTTAAAAGTGAGCTGCAAGTTGTTTAATCAAAACTCACTCAACCAGTAATGAACCCAATGGCCACATAATAGGGGCACTTACCATATTATTTTAAAGTTAACATTTTTCTCTCTAAAAAGTAAATTCTCCTGTGCATTCATTTGGCTAGCAGTTTTCATTATTTAGTTTGTTTGTTTTTCTATCTAGTTATTCAACACATTCAGTAAGTTACATAAAAATCAAAGGTTCAGAAAGGACAGCAAATCCTGGCAAAACAAAAACACTAATCAAACTGCAGTATCTGCTGATGTGCAGTGTCTGCTGCTATCAAAGCACTTCTGCCACAATACCAAAAAGGTCAGGCAATTAATGATGGTGAGACCAACAGGCAAATGGGGATAACTGATATTTTACCTGATCTTAAAAATAACTTTAAAAGCTAGAATTTGTAAAAAATGTATATATTTGATTGTGTCCTTCTCCCACCACATTTCATATGTAATTTGTCTTCTTATGCCAGACCCTGCCAACGCTTACACACATGTTTACTGTGCACATGAGTAGTCCTACTGACATAAAAGCGTAAAGTTAAGCAATTACATAAATATATGCAGGATTGGGGTCTTGGACTGTAAGATTTTCAGGACAGGAACTGATATAAATAGCAGTTGCATCAGAAAAATGAAGCTTTAAAACTAATTAGAGAACACTAAAATTGTAATTTTCACATTTTGCAAAACTAAAGCTTTCTTCAAATATCTTTTTTCTTTCAATTCCATTATAGCATTACTTGGTCTTATTTTATGTAGATGTTTAATATCAAGCGACTCTTCTCCAAAGCTAATTATTATTTAAAAAAACACTTCGTTTTTTTCCAATGAAGGCTAGTGCCCAAAAGAATGAACAGCAATACCCAAATTTCCTAAAAATGCCTTGAGTGGCAATTCACAACACCATGAGAAAGAGTGATCAGAAACTGTACAAAAAAAAATAAAGGGTCACAGCACTTAGAGCTATTGTGACCACATACAGTCACATTGCAATGTCATTAAGAATGTCGGTTGCTGCAATTTTTCCTTCAGATTCTTTATTATACTTTTTAGAGCCTTCCCATAGTATCTCTTTTCCTTCCCATTGTGTTAGCCTCTTTTGTCTTTCAGGCTAAAGAGCAGTGCTCATAGTAAGCATTACTTATAAACTTTTATTTGATCCTTCTTGGCGCTGCTGAACAAAAATATTAGACTTTCTCACAACTTGTTTTGATATATTACTAGTCCCTCACAATCCACACAAGGTTTTAGAAAATGTTGGAAGACAAGCTGCCAAAATATTCTAGTGAATAAAAATAGCATTAAATGGTAGGAAAACAACCCAAAACAAAATGCAGCCATGTTGTTTATTTTAGTATTAAAATAGTTAAAAGGTGGAGGGCAGCTTTCAAGGGAAGAAATGGAAAAAAAGAAACTACAGTGAACTCCCACTGTGAGAGATTTCAGGCTTGTCTACATGGGGAAATTATTCCAGAATAAGAAAGGGCGTGCATTTAAAGCACAATAGCTATTCTGGAATAACTCTCCGTATGAACATTCTTATTCTGGAGTAAGTATCTATACAGGGTCCTATTGCAGAATAACTTATTTTGGCCCACTTCCCTGTATAGACAACTCCTTAGGGTATGTCTACACCCAGCTGCTAGTTCGGCGGCTGGGAATCGAAGTTCTGGGTTCGACTTATCGCGTCTTGTCTGGACGCGATAAGTCGAACCAGGAAGTGATCGCCGTCAACTGCGGTACTCCAGCTATACGAGAGGAGTACCGCCGCGTCGACGGGGGAGCCTGCCTGCCGCGTGTGGACCGAGGTAAGTTCGAACTAAGGTACTTCGACTTCAGCTACGTTATTCACGTAGCTGAAGTTGCGTACCTTAGTTCGAATTGGGGGGTAAGTGTAGACCAGGCCTTAGGCCTGGTCTACACTAACCCCCCCACTTCGGACTAAGGTACGCAAATTCAGCTACGTGAATAACGTAGCTGAATTCGAAGTACCTTAGTCCGAACTTACCGCGGTCCAGACGCGGCAGGAAGGCTCCCCCGTCGATGCTGCGTACTCCGCTCGCCGAGCTGGAGTACCAGCGTCGACGGCGAGCACTTCCGGGATCGATCCGGGGCACTTCCGGGATCGATCCGGGATCGATTTATCGCGTCTTAACCAGACGCGATAAATCGAACTCAGAACATCGATTGCTTACATCCGGACCCGGATGTAAGTGTAGACGTACCCTTAGTGATGTGAGGATAGTGCTCAAAGCTATTAAAATCAGTGGGGCAGAATCTCCATTGCTCTTGAGCTACAATTGCCAGAAGGTAGCTCTAAATTACATTCAAATGCAACAGTCCTCTAGGAGCTGCTCCACAGCCAAGAATAGCCTTAACTATACAGTGTACTCTGGCCCCATCTGCTGCACTGGGGGCTGTGAGGAGGGAGCAGCAGAACTATTCTGGCAGTCCTGTGGCACTGAAGAAAAAACCTTACACCAGGAGTATTCTCTGGGGCTGCCCTTTACGTTGCTCTGGCAGTGTAAAAGGGCTGCAGAATACAACAGAATTTAGCCCACTGAATTTACAAGTAAAAGACTTCTTCAGTCATCTAATCATTCCTCTGCCAGTGCAGGGCTGTTCCCTACTGTATGTATTAGATTATCAGATTAAAAACTATTTTAAAATCTATGCCTGTATTGCTAGCTAATATCATTTTAGGCTATTACAAAAATTAAAATTCAAACCTTTCACCATTGGTGTGGTTGGTTTTCTCCCCCAATACACCTTTCTCTTTAACTCACAAAGTGAGCGTCCAGTCAGTTTCACTTTTTGATGCTCATGCACTAGCATGATTCTATAATATTTGAGTTGCAAACACTGCACTACTTTCATAGCTTATTAAAAATATAGAACATACAGCACTGTTAATAAAACTTAAGAACATAAGAATGGCCCTACTGGGTCAGACCAAAGGTCCATCTAGCCCAGTATCCTGTCTTCCGACAGTGGCCAGTGCCAGGTGCCCCAGAGGGAATGAACAAAACAGGTAATCATCAAGTGATCCATCCCCTTTTGCTCATTCCCAGCTTCTGGCAAACACAGGCTAGGGATACCATTCCAAACTTTATGGTTTGTAATTTAAAAACAACAAAGCACAGAACTAAAACTATATTATAAGGTTTGGTCTACACCAGGGGTCTCAAACTCAGATGACCTCAAGGGCCACATGAGGACTAGTGCATTGGCCCGAGGGCCGCATAACTGACACCCCCCACTTGCTGCCCCTGGTCCCACCCCCACTCCACCCTTTCCATGAGGCCCCGCCCCTGCCCCGCCTCTTCTCGCCCCTTCCCTGCCCCCATTCCAACCCCTTCCCTGAAGTCCTCACCCCAACTCTGCCCCCTCGGGGTGCAGGAGGGGTGTGGGGTGTGGCAGGGGCTCAGGGCAGAGAGTTGAGGTGCGGGAGGGTGTGGGATGTGGAAGGGGGCTCCGGACAGGGGGCTGGGGTGCAGGAGGGGTGCGGAGTGTGATTGGGGGTCAGGGCAGGGAGTTGAGGTGCAGGAGGTGTGCAGGGTACAGCAGGGAATTGGGGTATGGGGTGCAAGAAGTGTGCAGGGTGCGGCAGGGGCTCAGGGCAGGGAGTGCAGGAGGTGTGCAGGGTGCGGCAGGGGGCTCAGGGCAGAGAGTTGGGGTGAGGGGTGCAGCAGGGGGTTGGGATGCAGTGTGTGGCAAGGGGCTCCAGGCAGGGGGTTGGGGTGCAGGAGGGGTGAGGGGTGCAGGGTGTGGCAGGGGACTCGGGTGCAGGGTACGGGCTCTGGCCCGGCGCCGCTTACCTAGAGTGGATCCGGGGTGGCAGCGCTGCGCACCGCGGCCAGGGCAGGCTCCCTGCCTGCCTGCCCTGTCCCTGTCCCCGCTCCGCTCCAGGAAGCAGCTGGAGTCCCGGGGGGGGGGGGGGGGCCCGCGGGAGGGGAAACGGCATGATATGCTGCTCTTGCTGCTCCTCCAGGTACCTCCCCCAAAGCTCCCATTGGCCGCGGTTCCCAGTTCCTGGCCAATGGGAGCTGCATGAGCACGGAGCCCTCTACTCGCATCCCACCCCCCTGCCCGGGGCTGCAGGGACATGCAGTAGTTCAGCCGCTTCAGGGAGCAGTGCGGGGCTCGCGGCGGCATGGGGCAGGCGGGGCCGTGGGGAGCTTGGCGGGCCGCACGAAAGAACCCCACGGGCCGCATGCGGCCTGTGGGCCGCGTGTTTGAGACCCCTGGTCTACACCACAGATTTATGTCAGTATAACTACATCGCTCGGGGTGTGGAAAATCCACACCCATGAACGACAGTTATACCTAGAGCCCTGAAAATTTGCTGATACCCCCTTTATATCGGCAGATATCCGCATCTGTTTGCGGATCGCGGATGGATGTGGATCCAAATTTTATATCTAGAGCTCTGCAAATCTGCAGATATCCACTTTATATCTGCAGACCATGTTTGCGGATCGGATTCGGATACAAATTTTGTATCTGTGCAGGGCTCTAGTTATACTGACCGACCTCCTGGTGGAGACAGCCCTATGTCGATGGGAGGTCTTCTCCTGTTGACATAGTTACTGCCTCTTGAGGTGGAATACCTATGCCCATGGGGATGTAAGTTGCATCTTCATTAAGCGCTACAGCTGCGCTGCAACAGTGCTGTATGTGTAGACAAGCCCTTAGTATGTAACAAGTGAATCTCGACTGGGGCTTCTGGGTGCTACAACAGTACAAATCTTAAATGGCAGTACCTTTTAAAATGAGATGTCTACCATTTCTTTTCAAAGACTATTTCAGTCTAACAGATCATCCCACTGTTAGAAAGTTTTTCCTGATAGACAACATTTTCTTAGTCCTACCCCATTATACTTAGTTACATTTTGGCAGAACAAAAAGGGAACTCCTCTGCCTCCTTACTGTTTTTTACATGCTTAATGTTCTTGTACATGCTTACATCTCTCACACTCCTTTTAGGTATTTAGTCAAGCTATACATATTTATAGATTTGCTCCTCTTTCTTTGTAAGTCAAAGTTGGACTGTAAGGTAGGGAATTTTTTTTTCTCACTCACTTTCCTTCTCTTACTTCTAGTTTTCCCATCCCTTCGTCATTTCAAAGGGCCCCTCCCATGCCTTCACAGTGACATTTCAAGTATTTGTAGACAGTTATATATCACCCAGGCTATGCAGAGTTAGCTATTTTTAGTCTTCTCACATCTTCATGACAATTTTGTGGATAGTGTTCAATTTGTCAGGGAGATGCTAAAAACTAGAGGCCTTGGCTACACTTGCAGATTCACAGCGCTGCCGCGGCAGCGCTGTGAAGCGCGAGTGTAGTCGCGCCGCCAGCGCTGTGAGAGCTCTCTCGCAGCGCTGCAAGTACTCCACCTCTCCGAGGGGAATAGCGCTGCGAGGGAGCGTGCAGCGCTGCAGGCGCTGATTACACTGGCGCTTTACGTCGCTGCACTCGCTGTGCTCGGGGGGGGTGTTTTTTCACACCCCTGAGCGCAGCAAGTGCAGCGCTGTGAATTGCCAGTGTAGCCAAGGCCAGAGTCAGTTATACCCCTGCGTTAGGTGGCTCAACACAGCATTAATTCTGTGCTACCACATTACATTGGGAAGCTACCTAGTTGCCTAGCCAGTATCACAGCTGCTTTTCCAACATTACTCGGAATGCACAACCCCCCTCCTCCTCCCCTGTACCTGGGATTAGTTTGGACTACACTATTTATACATTAGCGCTTGTACTGGACCAGGGTGGGCACGGGGCTTTACACAAGCCATCGCTTAGACAGGCTTTGCCACAAGGCGATTACCAGCTAAGGGGCAGGCACAATCCGAGCCCTGAAAGCAGCAGGGCGGGAGGGTTTCTGGCCGGCATCTCCTGTAACTCCGCTAGCCTGGCCCTGGATGGGAATTGCCGGCACTGCCTCGCGGAGAGCACCGCTCTGCGGGCCTGTGTTACGCAGCGGGCTAGGCCCGGCATCCAGGACAGGCCCTGCCCTGCCGTCTCCCCCCACTGGGGTTGGGGTGGCAGATCCGCAGCAGCGAGCGGCGCCAGGGCCCAGTCTCGGCGCGCCGGGGTCAGGCTGCCCGCCCGGTGCCCAGCCAGCGGGCGGCGCCTGCCAGGCCCGGCTGCCCCGCGTCGCAGCCTGCCCCGCGGCCAGGTGCGGGGTCTGCGCCCTTCGGCCGCCCCCGCGGCTGGGCACTCAGCAGGGAGCGGGCCCCGCGCCAGATCCCCTCCCGCAGGCCTTGCCTGGCTCCGACCCCCCGCCGCCGGGCCCAGCTCCTGCCGCTGCCCGTCCCGGTACCTGAGTCCCGCAGCGCCGCGCTGGCCTGCTTCTTGGGACGCACACGCAGCCGGCCGGGCCGGAGGCCGCGCCACCTGCTGGTCGGAGGCCGCCTGCACAGCTCACGGGGCTCCCTGCCTCCCCTGGCCGCGGTGCGAGGCGCCTCCACACGTCCCGGGACAGTTGGCGCCAGGGCAGCCTGCTCGGGCCCTGCCCTGGGGGGAGACTGCAGCCCTGCCTGCGTGCTGGAACTGGCGGTGCTGCCGCACCCCTTGGCTGGACGTGGATTCCATTATGTACAGCAGCAGGGGTTTCCCTACCCCCCTGACTTTCCCCAACACCCCCCCACCAGTTTTGTGAACTAGTCACATGCAGTGTTGCCAAATTAAAACATTAATACACACTTTAAAAGCATATACAGCACATGTATCTGAAAAAGTATAATAGATTTGAAGAGTATGAACATAGACTAGTTTCATTATACAGCTGTTGTTTTTTATGACAATGTCAGTGCATTCATTTCAGTGATGTTGGCCAACCTAATCATTTCAAATGATGATTTGTAAGCAAAGTCTAAATGAGCTCTCCCTGACAGCTAGTGATGAGCTGGGGGCTGGGGGGAAATACAATCAGGACCAGATTGTATTTACATTCACACCTGATCTACCCAGGTATCCAGCAAATAGAGCTGTGTTGCCCAAGTGATAGATTTTGGCTAGTGTTGGGTTACAAATCACTTGAATGCAGGGGCGGTACTGAAATTTTGTTATTCTTATTGTATGAGTAAAGGGCAGTAGAACGGTACTTACCCTGTGCTGATTGAGGGCATCAAGAGAGAGGGTGGGGCCAGATGTTTTCCTTGATTGTCTGCCTGAGTCACAAGTACTAGTTGACCTGCCCCTCTCCACTGTTTAAAGACAGAGCTGGTTAGGCTCATAGATAGTCTTTTGTTTTGTTAAGTGACCACTACAGCTGAAATCACTGATAATCAGGTCTAAGTGCTTAGACCTGCTGTGGGACTGGGGTACCCAGAAATCACCTACTACAGGACAGGCTCAACAAGGACAATAACAGAACACCACTGGCCATCACATACAGCTCCCAGCTAAAACCTCTCCAGCGCATTATCCACGATCTACAACCTATCCTGGAAAATGATCCCTCACTCTCACAGACCTTGGGAGGCAGGCCAGTCCTCGCTTACAGACAACCCCCCAACCTGAAGCAAATACTCACCAGCAACTACACACCACACCACAGAAACACCAACCCAGAAACCAATCCCTGTAGCAAACCTCGTTGCCTACTCTCTATCCCCATATCTACTCTGGCGACACCATCAGAGGACCCAACCACATCAGCCACACCATCAAGGGCTCATTCACCTGCACATCCACTAATGTTATATATGCCATCATGTGCTAGCAATGCCCCTCTGCCATGTATATTGGCCAAACCGGACAGTCTCTCCGCAAAAGAATAAATGGACACAAATCGGACATCAGGAATGGTAACATACATAAGCCAGTAAGTGAACACTTCAATCTCCCTGGTCATTCTATTACAGATTTAAAAGTCACTATCATTGAACAAAAAAACTTCAGAAACAGACTTCAAAGAGAAACAGCAGAACTAAAATTCATTTGCAAATTTAACACCATTAATCTGGGCTTGAATAGGGACTGGGAGTGGCTGGCTCATTACAGAAGCAGCTTTTCCTCTCCTGGAATTGACACCTCCTCATCTATTATTGGGAGTGGACTACATCCACCCTGATTGAATTGACCCTGTCAACACTGGTTCTCCACTTGCGAAGTAACTCCCTGCTCTCCATGTGTCAGTATATAATGCCTGCATCTGTAACTTTCACTCTATGCATCTGAAGAAGTGAGGTTTTTACCCACGAAAGCTTATGCCCAAATAAATCTGTTAGTCTTTAAGGTGCCACCAGACTCCTTGTTGTTTTTGTAGATACAGACTAACACGGCTACCCCCTGATACCTGCTGTGGGACAGTGTTTCTATGGAAGAGACAGCCCAGCCTGCACTAGCAGCGAGGTTCCCCCACTGAGAGCTCAGCTGAAATCACTGAGAGCTGGGTGGAATCTCGAGAGACCGACTTGCAGAGGTCACAGTGGCAGGTGGCAGCAGAAGGTGACAGTGCAGGGCCATTGGGACGGAGCAATAGAGTGAGCGGTGGCACGACAAACAACAGCGACCAGAGCATTGGACTATGTTTTAGTGACTTCACTCCAGAATGCTAGATTTGTGACTGGGAAACTTATATAAATATACATTCCCTAGTAGGCCAACATTTTTAAAATGCATTATTTGCTAAGGTCATTATCTCACATCATCGCTATCTCAAGAGGTCATTATCTTGGGGAGTTTCTGTACTAAACTTTTTGATTATTATAATTATTTTTTATGTAAGAACAGCCATATTGGGTCAGACCAATGGTCCATCTATCCCAGTATCCTGTCTTCCAACAGCGACTATTCCAGGTGCTTCAGAGGGAATAAACAGAACAGGGAATCATCGAGTGATCCATCCCCCGTTGTCCACTCCCAGCTTCTGGCAAACAGAGGCTAGGGACACTCAGAGCATGGTGTTACATCCTGGCTAATAGTCATTGATGGACCTAACCTCCATGAACTTATCTAGTTCTTTTTTGAACACTGTTATAATTTTGGCCTTCACAACATCCCTGGCAAAAAGTTCCACAGGTGACTGTGCATTGTGTGAAGAAATACTTCCTTTTGTTTGTTTTAAACTTGCTGCCTATTAATTTCATTGGGTGACCCCTGGTTCTTGTGTTAAGTGAAGGGGTAAATAACACTTCCTTATTAATTTTCTCCAAACCAGTCAAGATGTTATAAGCCTCTATCATATCCCCTCTTAGTTGTCTCTTTTCCAAGATGAAAAGTCCCAGTCTTTTTAATCTCTCCTCATATGGAATCTGTTTCATACCCCTAATAATTTTTGTTGCCCTTCTCTGAACCTTTTCCAATATATCTTTTTTGAGATGGGGTACCATGAACATATCGTGAAGGACTGGAAGTACTGGACACACAAGAAGACACCAAAGAGTGCAAAATTACAACAAGAAACCAAGAAGGCTGTAGATATAGTTCTTCATGGTAGGCTTGAGTAGCCAACTTTAATTTTTGTGATGATTTTAAAACGTGAGTTAAATCTAATAAAATGGTCATGAAACATTTTTCAGTTTTTACTCTGGTGCCGTACAGCCCACCTTTGCCCTCATGGTTTCAACCCTCATCAGCCTTCACCTCCCCTGAATATTCCAACCCCCCCCCTAATTTTAATTCCTGGGGAAAACTGTACAGCAGTGGTCCCCCCTTATCCTGTCAACCATCCCCTCCCCACCCCATGGAGCCAAGGCTGGGAGCTGGGTCGCGGGAACAGATCTCCAGGAACAGCTGGCAGTCAGGGCCCCTGGCGCTGGCTGGGAGTGGATCCCTGAGCGGGGAGCCTGGGGCTGGGCCAGGAATGGAGCTGTGTGCCACTCCCTCCCCACGCCCTGTGGGGGCTGGCCTGGGCCCCAGCCGTGCCCCCCTAGTGGGGACACCCACAGTTTGGGGATCTCTGATGTACAGGGTTTGCAGTTTGGTTCAATGGCTTTCAGCACCCCCACTATAAACATTGTTCTAGCACCCCTGCAGTCAACCCCAGGGAGCTTTGATTGAGCAGCGAAGCCTGGCTGCAGGAGCTGGGGGAGGAGGGCACCACTCCAGGCTGGGACCAGGGCAGGGGGCTAGGCTAGCACATGCAGCCCCACGTGCCTTACTCCAACTCACAGCTAGCTCAGGTAGGGCTGTCTAGGGGTGCTGCAATCACACCTCCTGTCTGCAGTGTTCATGTACAACTTCAGCGGTTCAGGTACCAAGGCAATGCCTGCCTTAAAATACCAGAAATAGCTCATAAGTCTTGAAGTGATAGCAACTAGCCATAGCATAGGAACATAGAAACTGCCAAACTGGATCAGACCAGAGCTCCATCCAATGCAGCAACCTGTCTCCAACAGTGGCCAGCACCCGATGCCTCAGATCTCTAATGGTTAGAAAAATGCACCAGCATTTAACGTAAAGGTTTATTTCATCTCAGTAACGCCTAAAGAAGTGGTTATACACTTAAAACTCTTGCATCTAAAACTGCCTTTGCTATATTAGAAGAAATTATTTCCATGTGGTAAGGTTTGTAAATTAACTTGGTAAACTTGCTAATTAATGATCATGCAGCTCTTTAGCCTGCAGCTTTTTAAAAATCTCCTAAAGGAAACGAAATATCCTCTTTACAACAAGGCTGCCTTTAAAGAAAATAAAAGTGGCACCGATACTGAACTTGCTTGTAAAAGAAGGCTAGTTTGCTCATGGCAGTATGCTGGAAATTAACATGAGGTGAAAAGTATTTCACCAGTATGCTGAAGAGTGACATTGGGACTGTTCAGGGCTGCTGTCAGAAGCTACAAACTAGTTTTATAAGAACATAAGAATGGCCATACTGGGTCAGACCAAAGGTCCATCTAGCCCAGTATCCTGTCTTCTGACAATGGCCAATGCCAAGTGCTTCAGAGAGAATGAACAGAACAGGTAATCATCAAGTGATCCATCTCCAGTCCCCCATTCCCAGCATTATGTCTGCTTTAATAGTGCCTTATAATTAAGGCTAAGATTTTGTCATGGATGTTTTTAGTAAAAGTGAGGGGCAGGTCATGCGCAAAGAGGGAAGAAAGAACATGATAAAAGGGAAAGACGTTTGCCAGGCTCTCTCTCTTCTCTCTTCCACCTCCATCTACAGACACCACCACCAAGCGACTGAAGTGCTGATCAAAGGGGAGAGCCTGGTTGAAGGGCAACCAGCCAGCCTGTGGTGAGAAGCATCTAAGTTTGTAAGGGCATTGAAAGTGTTAAGATCAGCTTAGAATGCATTTTGCTTTTGTTTCATTTGACCAAATCCGACTTGTTATGCTTTGACTTATAATCACTTAATATCTATCTTTTGTAGTTAATACATTTGTTTGTTTATTCTACCTGAAGCAGTGCCTTTGGTTTGAAGCATGTCAGAGACTCCCCTTGGGATGACAAGCCTGGTGCATATCAATTTCTTTGATTGATGAACTCATATAAGCTTGCAGCGTCCAGTGGGCATAACTGGACACTGCAAGACTGAGGTTCCTAGGGTTGTGTCTGGGACCGGAGATATTGGCTAGTGTCATTCAGTTGCACAATCCAAGGAGCAGCTTACATGCCAGAGGCTGTGCGTGAACAGACCAGGAGTGGGGGTTCTCACAGCAGAACAGGGTAAGGCTGGCTCCCAGAATCGAGGATTGGAGTGACCTAGCAGATCATCGGTCCCAGTAACACCAGGGGAATGTCACACCCTCTACCCCCTGTGGTGGCTGAGGGCTGTGGGGATCCCCCTGCCACCACGGCTGGCAGGGAGCTGCGGGGGTCCCCCTGTCCGCCGCAGTGGCTGGGAACTGCAAGTTACCCACCCTGCCTGCCGCAGCTGGGTGTTTGGGGGCCCGCTGCCTCAGGTGATGGCAGCACGTCACAGCTCCCTGTCGCAGGTGCTGAAATCACGGAGGTCTTTGGAAGTCATAATTCCATGACTTCTGCGACCTCCATGACAAAATCGTAGCCTTACTTATAATTCATCATTTTGTGGCCTTAATTTAGCATAAAATAGTGAGATTTTTTTTGTTTTTGTGCTTTTCCTTTTGGTAATTCTCACTTTCCACTCACGTTTCTTAACAAGGCTTTGTACATTTTTATTTTTAAAACAATGATCTTCAGAATGTAATATTCAACCATTTAAAAAGAAGTTAGTCTCAGGCCACTTGAAGAAAAAAATAGTGCTGGCGAAGGTGCCACACAGACAGGCCTGGAGCTATAAGTCGTCACTGTGTACAGAACAGGCACAGCATGGATAGGGGCTGTGCAAGCTTCCTGCTCCCTAAGGAACACAAAGTCTGTCCCAGATACGTTTCATGCATAAGAATAATTGCCAGTGATGTTACTGTTTCTCTTTGCACAGTCACAGATTCTTTTCCCTCACAGAGAACTGGTTATAATATCTTCCATATACTTAGTCTGATCTTCATTTTGTTTTGAATTATTTCTTTCACGGTGCATTTTTTTAATTCTCTTCACAAAACTTTCTGACCAGATTCTTTACAATGGAATAACAATTTGTTCAGACCATTTCACAGGGACTTGTTACCCAATTCCCCTTACTGTCACAGATTTACTGGAGTCTTTGACATTCATCTTATAGTCAGCTTTCCCATGATAAAAGTGTGTACCTACAGGTTAGACTGGTCTACAAATGCTGTGGTTGGGGCGTAAGAGCAAGTTGTGACACTTTTGAAATTCTTTCCTCTACATCGTGTAGTGGTTAAAGTGTATTCTGCCCTATTTGGAATTTATTATAGGCCCCCATGATAAAACTAACACATTTCTAAATGTTTACCATCAGTCTACCATGGCTGGTCTTGCAATTTGACAGGAATCAAAAGGAATATATGCATCAGACATAAGTGAAACACTTGGATCATTTTGAGAATGGCCTAAAGTATGGGCAGCAGGTAGCATAAGCCGGGGAAGGCTGTGCCTCCCCAAACAGCCTGGTGTGGCCCCGCCCATACTCTGCCCCCAGACACTCTCCTGCCTGCTTCAGTTCCCTTCCTGCTCTTCTGTGGCCAAGAGGCTGGGGCAGGCAGGCTGGGGCAAAGGCATACAAGGCTGGGGCTGAGGCCATGCCATGCCACCCATCCACCCGGTGCTGGGACCGGACTGCCCCCCCGTCCCCCCCCCAGTGCTCTGGGGCAGCTCCGTCCGCCTAGTGCTCTGGGGCTGGGAGCGCTCCAGCCGTGCTGCCCAGCCAGTGCTGGGGCTAGGGGCACTCCAGGGTTAGGGGTGCTCTGGCCACACCACCTGCCACTCCACTAAAGTGTGTATTTTTGTTCATACTGGAGGGTTGGTGCCAGTGGAAAGCAGTGCTCGGTCTATGAATGGTCCTTCCTGCTGGTTCCAGTTGCTGAGGGGCAGATGAAAGTTTGGGTTTGCTGAGGCAATAAAGACTCTTTTTTCCTAGTTAACTCTTAGGTTCCAAGCAGTGGCTTGTGCTTAAGGTTGCCCCAGAAGGAACCTGAGGTATGAAGATAATAATTAGAGACTTTTACCAAACAACAGCAAAGGCTCTGATCTGATTCTTGATGTTTGCTAAAGCCTAATACCAACAATATTTCTTATTCATTGTTAACATTTTTTGGCATTCAATTTCCCATCACATGCTGCTAAAAATGTTTGTACATTTTTAAAAGTAGCAGCTGTTACTATTAAGACAATAATGGACTACAGGTAATTTAAATTATGTTAAAGCAGCAATGATTTAATTCTTCAGAATTACAATATAATGGGTATGATTAATGAAGATAACTGCTACCATCCACAGCTTAAGCAAAAGGTGGCTATTTTAGTTATTAGCATTATTCTACTGTTCATTGTAGGCCTGTGCCTTTAGAGACAGCTGAAAACTTTAAATCTTTAAAAGAACATTTCAAGCAGTTAATAGATGTTTAGTAATTGTTACTCATCACTTATACCACTGACAAATCTTTCCCTATTGAAGTTTATCAGTCAATTTGTATCATATGTACTGTAATTTTCTACTGTCCAGTTATTTGTTAAGCGTTGAGCTGTGTGAATTTACTAAAAACAGTGATGTTTATTTCTAAAAAAAAAGCACAAGTTGTAGATAATTGAAACAGATCAGACTTCAAAGTTGAGAACATGAAAGTGTTGTAAAGCACTTCAAACTGTTAACCCATTTTTAAAAACTGACTAGATCAACATCCACTTCATTTGTGAAGTACTGCCCTGTTCCTGAATCCCACTACCAAATGTTTTGATTTTACAGAGACATTTTCCTAGTTTAAAGAACGAGGAGTACTTGTGGCACCTTAGAGACTAACAAATTTATTTGAGCATAAGCTTTCGTGGGCTAAAGCCCACGGATGCATGCAGTGGAAAATACAGTAGGAAGATATAGAGGACATGAAAAAATGGGTGTTGCCATATTAACTATAACGAGAGTAATCAATTAAGGTGGGCTATTATCAGCAGGAGAAAAAAAACTTTTGTAGTGATGATCAGGATGGCCCATTTCCAACAGTTGACAAGAAGGTGTGAGTAACAGTAGGGGGAAAAATTAGCATGGGGAAATAGGTTTTACTTTGTGTAATGACCCATCCACTCCCAGTCTTTATTCAAGCCTAATTTAATGGTGTCAAGTTTGCAAATTAATTCCAATTCTGCAGTTTCTCGGGATGAGGTAGTATCTTTTTATTGGACCAACTTCTGTTGGTGAGAAACAGAGACAAGCTTTTGAGCTTACACCGAGCTCTTCTTCAGGTTTGGGAAATGTACTTAGAGTGTCACAGCTAAATGCAAAATGTGACACTCTGAGTAAGTTTTTCAGACTTGAAGAAGAGCTCTGTGTAACCTCGAAAGCTTGTCTCTCTCACCAACAGAAGTTGGTCCAATAAAAGATACTACCTCACCCACCTTGTCTCTCTAATATCTTGGGACCAACACAGTTACAACCACCTTTCTTTTATAGTCCAGTTCAAGTGGATTCTCCTGAGGGTTACCCCTCAAAGCAAAGTTTATTCAAACAGTAAAGGAGACAACATAGAGTCTGGTGGGAAGGAGGCTCTATGCTCTTTCTTCTCACCTGTGTTTGCTGAAATGCAAATGTGCTTTGTCTTCTGCCATCTCCTCTCCCTGATGTCTCAAGGACCCTATTTACTTCTTATATTGTGCAGGGCTGTTTGGTTGGGCAGGGCTGTGTGGTTTTGAACATGTGCTAATAAAATCATACAAGGGATTTCATAGCTTTACATATAATGTTGCTACATACATTTTACCATGATATTATTGACCAGTGAGTTATAAGTTTTCAAATGATACCTCACAAGGCATATTTTGTACAAAGATTATTACAATCGTGTGTAAGGTGTGAGTACAAGGGTGCTTAGGGTCACAGAAAGGCCCAAACAGAGGAAATGACTATTAGTGTAACAAGAAGACAACATACAAACTAAAGTTGAAAAATGGGAAATATTTTCCTTTTATTCTTTCACAGGTATAGTAATATTAATCACATAGTGCTGCGGTGTATGTGTGTGACATACTGCCCTTTATCTGCTTTATATCCATGGACCATGTTTGCTGATGGGATCCAAATTTTATATCTAGAGCCCTGCAAATCTATGGATATCTGCTTTATATCCGTGGCCCATGTTTGTGGATAGCGGATGGATGCAAATACAAATTCTGTATCTGCGCAGGGCTCTACTGTAAGCAGATCCCTGCAGGGAGCAGGGATAGAAGCCTTAGTGGGGAGAGGCTTTAGAAAAGGTCAGGCAGCAGTTTCTGGATTTCAGGAAGGAACTATGGAGCCTATTATAGATTTGTTTTCAGCTGACACTGAACTGTTTTGCTGAATAAAGAAAACCTTGAAGAAAGGGATTGAAATTCTGCTCGGACAGCAGCTTTATTTGATATACTGACTTGGGCACTGGCCCATCAGCTTACGTTGTGACAGTGGGTAAAAACTCAGATGAAAGTGTCATTTAAGTTGAGAGACTCTCGAATTAGTCCCCATCATACCTCTGTGAGATAGATAAGTATTTGCTTAAGTTTCTCCATCAGTAAAGTGGGGATAATTGGTTACGTGACTTGGCCAAGGCCACAGATACAACAGAGATCAGAATTTAGACATTCTTGGGTCCCAGCTCCTTTCTCAGACCACTCACAGATATGCCTGTCTTTTAAAGAGAGAAGGAGGTAGGTCAAATGATGGATCAACCACTTTCAGTGTGTCTCTCTAAACCTTCTGCTATTCAGCTGAATACATAGTTCACATGAAAGACTCATTCACATATAGAGTAATTCAAGATATAGCCAGCCAGCAGGTCACATATCCACTAAAAAGTTTTAAGAGACATCTTGTCTTATTAACCTTGTCTCTAGCACCCCCCCTTTTGTAAATTCATTCAGTCCAGACACCTTCCTCCTATGATTGCTAGCTTCTGCCCAATGTGACATCAATGAAACATGCTTTCTGCTAGTCTGTCATACAAACCAAGGCTAGAGCGTGCAGGCTGCCTGTAGGGGAGAAGCAATTTGCATTTTTTTTTTTAAACGGCAGCTTTCTGTGTATAAAAGTATAACAAGACATTTAAAAACAATTGGATTTTCCTTACTGCATTAAGAAGATTGTATGCCAGTCTATGCTGAGTAAGTTTAAGTTACTAACATCCTGAAATGCCTCTTCTGCTATTTGGAGCCAATCCTGTATGTCCTACCACTGAAATTGCAGGAGAGCCTGTGCAGGAGAGGGCCTTTTTTGTGGCATTCAGCATCTTCCAGAAAGGTATTCTTTAAATTTTGCAGATCACCTTTAAACTGCACAGTGTGCTGTATTTTTGTCTATCATAAGGCATCTGCACACCATACTACAAAGCACGCATAAACACAACACATGGTCAGAAGAATCATCCAGCCCAACTTCACATTCAGTCAGAACCCTGCAAGCTGGCACAGAAGGATTCCTGACAGTCCTCATAGTATCCACCCCACCAGCTTGTGCAAAATATGGGGATCAAAAACTGGTCAAGGATTGGCCAGGTGAAATTTGCAGGGTTTGCAGAGTGCCCTAGAGGCTGCCAAGGAACCTCCCTCTCAGTAGTTCTTACAACCCAGGGTGCCTCGACTGAGAAAGTTCTCCCTGTAGCTTGGTCCTGGCTGAAATTAGGGACCAAGAACAGCCTCAGCATAACCGCTGGGCATGGACTCATCATTTTAGAGATTACACTTTGAAGGATTTTATATATGAACACTTAAAGGCTTGTCTACACAGGGAAAGAGACCCGGAATAGCTAGTGAAAAATAGATATTGTGCTTTAAATTCACACCCTAGCTATTTTGCACCAACTTCCCCATGAATTCCCTGTGTAGACAAGTCCTAAGACCTTTAAATATGTTCTTAGACGTATCAGCAGCCAATGTAGATTCCACTGTGTGGGTTAATAGGTATAACTGATTCCCTTCCTCTTATGCCAGGAAGTACATTAACAGCTGCATTCAGCAACTGTTGCAGTCTCCAGATCAGCATCAAGTGAAGCTCAGTTAGAAGCATGGGGGCATTGTAGTAGGCTCACTGCCCTTGATAAGGAAGAGCATAAATGATCATGGCAAGGTATGTGTCCAAGGGAAATGGGTGGACCTCCCAGATAATCCAGAGATGGCGACACTGAGCTGCACTCAACCACCGTCACAATATTTAAATCAACACTCAACTAATTAAAACTTTATATTTTAATGCAAAATAAAATTCTCAAGCTCTAACATTTCAGTAGACTGTTTTCTATTTCAATTTTTTTTAATTTCAGTTATAAAAATACACATATAAGAAATGTAAGATGTTTTTATGTTGCCCTGTCTTCACTTTTTCTTCAAATTTGTAGCAAGTTCTAACTCCAGGGAGTAGTTAACTGGATCTTTAAAACTACAAGATCAAGAATGTTATAATTGTCAAGGAATTAGAAAAATGTATAAGGTATTGTTAAATTGAAGACTATTTTAATATAATTGATACTTTGCAACATATTTTTATAGGCAGTTCTAAATAATCTATCATAGATCTTCCTCTCTTATCTTCTCAAAAACACCATCCTCTTTATTTGGTCTAACCAAAATCCTTTTTCTTGGTATAAAACCAGAGTGAGCTATCTGCAGAGAAACAAATACACAGTTAAATACAGTAAGAGCACACAAATCACAGTAACCAAAAAAACCAATAGACATTCAGCGATAAGTATGAACATTAATGCAACTAAAAAAAAGATTATCAGACATTATCCTATTTTATTGATGCAATGGATGGCACTTCTAGGTCAGCATTTAGGAGACAGATAATTGCTTATTGGAGCAGGAAACTAATGTTTACAGTAATGTTTATTTCAATGCTCTAATGATGGGACAAATTGGGACATTTGGGGCTGCTTTTTATTGGTGTTATGCCTGAATAATAATGTCCCAATCCAGCAAATACTTACAAGCATGTGCTTAACTTTGTATGTGAGCAATTTTATTGAAGTCAGTGGGAATACTCACATGCTTTAAGTTAGACATGTGGGTGTGACACTCTGTACCCCAAAGCAACACCCTGAAACCCCCATATTTACCATGGTGATATAATGATGTGTTTTGTAAAAGTATGCTTTCTGAGGTATCTTTTAAAAGTCTTAATCTGTTGAACATTAATATCCTGTTAAATTGTATGTGCTATCATTGTAAGTTTTGCTATATATATGCTACTGAAATATGTTGTGAAGTTGGACACACCCACAACCAGTCTTTCGGGTACAACAATGGTGCAGCCAGAAACTGATGATGGCCCATTAGGAGGAATACATACAATCACAAGGATTACCCAGGAACTGTATAAAATGGAAACCTCTTGGAGATAGCACGTACACAATGGAGGTTGCTTGACTCACATCATAGCAAAGGATCTTTCCAGCAAGCCAGAAGAAGCTATAAAAGGGGGAAGTGACATCATCATTTGGCCTCACGCCCCCCACAACTTAACACCTGGAAGTATGTCCAGAGAACAAAGACTGAACTGGGAAGGTGATCCCAGGTTGAAGGGAGTTTCCAGCCTGTGTATGGAAGATCTGTGACCAGCTTGTATTGTCTATCAGGGTGAGACCCTGCTTGATTCAAATCCTGTCTAGTTTATAGAACTCAGATTGTGGTTTTGCTTTTTATTTCTTACGTAACCAACTTTGATCTGAATGCCTACAATTTATAATCACTTAAAATCTCTCTTTCTGTAGTTAATAAATCTGTTTTATATATTTTACCTAAAACAGTGTGTTACTTGAAGTACAAGGGAAAACTGCTCAGGAACAAGGGCTTATGCGAGTCCTCTCCACAATGAGGGAGGAATGGACTGGGGAATAAGCTTACACTGGTCAGGCTTCTGCCCAAGGCAAAACGGTACAGCTCTAGTTTCCTAGGCTGGGGAGAGTTAGCTAGAGCCTCTCTATTGTTAGTTCATGAGTGGCTGGGAGAAGCATTTGTGTAACTCAGCTGGGTACGTCGCTGCCTGTGGATGGCTGCGTGAGTGCAGGACCTGGAGGGACTTGCAGCTTGTTACAGCATCACAGTGTGAGAGGGAGCTCAGATTGGTAAGACAGACAGCTCAGCAGTACCACAGTTCCAAGTTGCACCCTGGGGAATCCATCACAGTGGGCAAGTGTTTGCAGGACTGGGGCCTACATAAGGTAATTATTTATATCCAACCTTTGTGAATGAATGCATTGCATTCTGCTCTTCTTCTGTCCTCAAAGAGCCATCATTGTTCTAAGCTTTTAGTTGGGAGAACAGATCTCTTCCAATAGGTGGTAGATACTACCTCAAACTCTCCCACTACAATGTCACCCAATTTCTCTAGTGTCTAAGTTTGCATTTAACATGGGCCTGCCTCTACACTAATGTGACATGTATTTGTAGATTACTTTATCTGGAGAATTTAGAGCATAGGTTTTTCTTTTATGTGTCTTGCAAACAGCTGAAATCTTGAGTTACACATTAAATACATTGTTTAAAGCAATGTATAAAAATGTATGTTATATAAATTGTGGCAACCTTAATTTTCTCTATCATCTGTACAAAATTCTGTTTATAACTTCACCTAGCAGTAACACATTAGTTATCTCAGTTCCCTTGTTCAGAGATTCCTCAAAGACTCAGGGCTAGCGTACACTACACAGTTAGGTCAACATTAAGGCAGCTTATGTCGACCTAATTATGTCAGTGTCCCCACTACAGCTTTCCTCCCACCGATTTAAGTGCCCCACTACACCAAAATAATTACTCCACCTCTACAAGAGGTGTAAGGCTTATGTCAGTGTAATTAGGCAATGCAGTGTCTACACAGACACTGTGTCCCTCACATTGGTGGTCTTGTCAGTGGGGAATGGGGAGAAGGGGAGGGGGGGGACAGCCTGCTGGGAGCCAATAAGCCAGTGGGGTTGCCAGGCTCCTGGCAGAGAGCTGCCAACAGAGCTGAGGGACCGGGCTTTCAGCTCCCCACACTGCCTCTCTTAGATTGATGGAAGCACTCCTGGTGAGGAGACACACCCTCAACCCAAGAAGGGTAGTGTGGACATGCACCACCACAGTAATTACTGCGGTAGCTGTACGTTGACCTAATATAGGTCGACTTAGGTTTGTAGTGTAGACATACTTTCAGTCATTCTAAACTTGTCTAGATGTTGGAACATTCCATAACATGGCCTCACTGTATTTATGGACTGCCTATCTACTGCCTGTCAACCATTGTTTTTATTTCCATCCAGCGGATGATTCTTGAACTTCCTATTCATTTTTTTATAGCTGTACTGGATAATCTACAAAACAGAGACTCTTTATGGGCTATCTTGGTGGTCTAATAGTAGCATCCAAGAGGCGGCAAGAAAAACCAAGGTCAGATTTCTTGTTCCCATGAGTAGACAAAAAATACCCAGAAATAGTTCTCTAGAGATTATTTTGGGTAAACACTGGGCGAGTGGTTCATTAAACATCCATCCCTCCTGGGCAAAGGGGTTAAATTCAGCTGGAGCTGTCTGGAGCGGAGCTCTGGTAAATATTTTCAAATCCACAGGTCAGAAGCCCCAAACCCTGGGGCTCCAGGAAATACTCTGAGAATTTAAGCCCTGCCTGGGCTAGAAGGAAGATCAGCAAGGTGTTTGACCAAGATGGTAGTGGTGAAAGTAAATAGAGGCAGCCCAAGCAACTCTCTTTAACCTAAAAAAACTGGTTAGGGAAAGAGTAATTTTTATGCAAGGTTTTTCAAGCATCTTACCAAGTGATATTAAGGCTTCAACAAGGGGGGTGGGGTAGGGAAGCCTCAAGAACCTTAACATTGAGATGTGTAGGAGACGTTAAGAGGTTCAACTGAATAAGATTGAATCAAATTAAATCTTTATTGTCTGCATTTTTGAAAATGTAACAGTGCATTCCACAGACGGGCTGTCCAACAATCAACTCCCTCCTCCCTCAGGTTGTTAACATTACAGAATATTTACACTGCAAATTACAGTCTGGTGTCTTAAAACCAGAAATAAAGACTGAAGACTTACCCCACTGGCGGTCTTATAGCTTAGAGAAAGGATTTTGAAGTTTAGACAGAAAGTATCAGCATCTCATGTAAAGATTCGATAAAATGGCTAATATTGTAGATAAAAATCAGCTCAAGCAAGCACCTGGATCTAGCATAAGTGAACAGTTTACTTTTTAGAATTCACTATGAGTGACATTCACTGCAGTACAGAGAGCCCTCAAGATCATATGCACCTCTTAAGCTTCATTTAAATCTTTTGTATAGGGTCTTGTGTGGACCTCTGTACTGGAGTAAATGTCACTCTATATGTTACCAATGCTAATAAAGTAGGCTGTATGAGAAGTATGTTAGAATCAGAAGAGATGTCTCTCAAATGGACCATTCCACACAACTGAGAAAAAGAAGAAGTGCAAAAACTCTCACTTCTAATGATGCACCAGACGAGGCTATTGGCTCAAATTCTAGGGTCTTTTCTCAATCATTACATGAACGATTGACAGTGAACGATCTATTCGGACAATTTAGTTCCCTTTTTCCATTGACAAGTTATCTGCAAACAGATGTGGATTTTTACATAGGAATTGCAATACTGGAGCAAACTAGTGGTCCATCTAGTCCAGTAGCCTGTCTCTAACAGTGCCCACTACCAGATACCTCAGAGGAAAGGGACAAGAAACCTCTCACAACAGACAATCATTGAATAATTTGCTCATGGAGGAAAATTACTTCCTAATTTCAGCACATTTAGTGGTTGGTTTATAGCCCTTATAAGAAAGAGCATGGAGTTTCCTTCCACGCAGACTGCCTATCACCTTGCTCCCAGCTGTAAACAGTTCTCAAAGTGGGGGACAGGACTATAAAAATAAAGGGCAAACACCCCTTCTCTCTCTCCTTGTGTGTCTCTGGTTGCACGTAAGATGACAAAGGAAAACAGCCATTGCACTTGGGTGGCAAGGGAGGGTCCTGACATGAGAGTTTGGCCAGTAATCTGCTGCAGCATATGGTGACAAACTTTGCTTGAATCTAATATCATTTGTTAAATTAGGCACCAGTAAGCAGTTTCTCATTTTTCTTATAACCATTTCTGACTTTTATACCTTATTACTTATACTCACTTAAAATCTCTTTGTAGTTAATAAGCTTGTTTTATTTGATCTAATACAGTGTGTTTAAATTGAAGTGTTTGGGTAACTATTTAAAATGATAAACTGGCATATTATTTCCTTAAATGAATAAGAGACTCAATATATTTGTGCTATCCAGGAGAGGGCTGGGCAGTACAAGACATACATTTCGGAGGGAAGATCTTGGACTGGGGATATGTTCAGGTCACCCTGCAGCATAACTATAGCTATTAAGAGCCAAGGTGTGGCTGGCTGGCTGCAGTACACACAGCCAGAGCTGGGAGTGACCTACATGCTGGAGGCTGTTTGTGAGCAGTCCAGGTTGGAGGCTACAGCAGCAAGGCACTATAATGGGCACGCCTAGGCAGGGATGACAACTACTCAGGGCTTGTCTTCACATACAGCACGGCAGCTGTTCCGCTGTAGCACTTTAGTGAAGATGCTCCTACGCCTACGCGAGAGCTTCTCCTGTTGGCGTAGTTAATCCACCTCTCCGAGAGGTGGGAGCTATGTTGATGGGAGAAGCTCTCCTGTCGCCATAGCGGTCTACACAGGCGGTTAGGTCGGTATAGCTATGTCACTCAAGGCTGTGGATTTTTCACACCGCTGAGCAACACAGTTATACCGATACAAGTCTGTAGCGTAGACCTGGCCTCAGTGTGGATTGTACCTCGGTATGTCACACTCACTCACTGACCTGACTTTGTTGGATGCTGGATTTTTTACTCTTCAGGGATTCAGGCATCTCAATCTGCTACACAGAGTAATGAAATTTAAAACACAGTAAAAACGCAAAGAAAACAAGTATACAGACAAACCACATTGGGCCTGGCCCAGTTTCCATTGAATCCAATGGGAGCAGGAGTAGGGCATTAGTTCATTTATTTATACTTCCTTAATTCGGTTCAAAATCACTATAGCTACTAAATAGTAGTAGTAGTAGTAGTAGTAGTAGCAGCAGCAGCAGCAGCAGCAGCAGCATCTGAAAATTAGCCATCACTGCCACATTTAAAATGTTAGCATATCTCTACTACAAATAACTTGGGGTTTAAAGATTAAATCAGTTTCAAATTGGTCTCCATCTCCATTTACCCAATGTTTGTTTATTAATTGCTTAAAACGGAACATAGAAGTCATTTGTTGCCTTCCTGTTCACTTTAATGAGCATGGCGATATCATAATCCAAGTACTAATCCGGCAGCCCACATGCATTCTCTTCCTTTCACATCTTAAAGAAAAAGAATTGAACATAACAGCTGTTCTACAATACCGTCAAATTTCAGGATGTCAGCAAAGGTATTGACATTTAGCACTCAGTCACTATAGCTAAGACCACCATAGAAACACCTATTGTGGGATAAGTATAAAATTAAAGATTAATTTGGTCAAGGAGATATATATCTATATAAAAAAAGTGTGTGTGTGTGTGTGTGTGTGTGTGTGTGTGTGTGTGTGTGTGTAAGAAGGCCAGAATCAGCAAGTAAAAGAAGTCCATGAGAATAAGTAGTATTAGTTGTAGTGTGGGAAGGATATATGGTTCCAAAAGTAACTAATAAAATAAAGAGCTCCAATAACAAGACAAACTGTCTTAAAAGAAACAAGCCTATACCTTCCCATTGTTCTGCTGGTAAGCAAGGAATGGGGGGACAAGATAAGAAAGGAAAGGCCTTCGGAAGAAAGAAGGCTGTAAATCTTATCCGGATTAAGACTGGAAATAAGGGTGAACTGTCTCAAATTTTTTTTTAGCAGAAGTCAGTAATTGGTAATGGCACTTGTTTGTTAAAGGGTATAAAAAGTAAACTCATAAAAGGGTTCATTGCTAATACAGTACCTGCCTGACCACATTGAGCAAACCAATATGGGTCTAATCACTCCTGGGTTTAGCCCATTTGAAAGTATCTTAATCATATGCTTATAAATGTTTTGTTACTGTTTGGATGTAGTAAATTGCTTATTAGTTAGGCTTTTAGGCATCTTTATAGCGACTGCATAAACTACCGTTTGGCCTTTAGATTTCATAAAAAGAATTTATGGTTACATTGGTGTTTGGTGCTTTCCCATATTAATAATTTCAAATATTATGAATAAATCTAACACCTATAAAAGATGTTCCTGTTTAAATTTAAAAAAACATTCAAGGGCAACAGGGAACTTTCTGACTATTAGCCTTTTTACTTTAAGTTTACTAAACTTCTCTCTTTTTAAAAAAAGGCCCTCTGTCTCAGTGTGAATTTTTCAAAATTTTAGACTGATCACTGCAAACATGGTGAACAAAATGTCTTAGCAGAAAACAAAAATTCAGACAGGACCTGAATACAGCAAGTGAGGGAAGACACATAAGTGTGCTTTGTCATATGTGATAAAAGCTAGAGGGGGATAGAGAAAGACTAACATTAAACACCATTACGACAAAAGGTCATCTTTGAAATCCAGATCACAATATTTTTTGCGACATTTCCACCTCCTTGGCAATTCAATCTAGAGTAAAAATATTGGAAGCTGCAAGAGCCTTTTCTACACTGCAGATGCCACTGATGCAGCTGAATTAATGATAGCAGCAATGGAAATTTCATTCCCATAAAAATTCCCTAGCATAGACAAGTGAGAGTTGCTGGCCAGCTGCCATATACTTGGGCACCAAGAGATGCAGATAGATTGCTTTGCTCACCATTTCTTTGTCTCCTTTGGTTGTCTTCATCAGCTGTTCTGATATTATCTTTTTTAAGCAGCTACTCAGTAGAAATGCCTAAGTAGATAAACAGAATATATTCTAGTTTCTTTTGTTAAAGATTTACTCAACCCTATTTCCCCACCCACTTTTCCTGGTAACTACTGAACTATTACTTGCCTAATTCTGGTTAATTTTACCATGTGTTTAAAATATTTGTGCTCACCAAATTAGTTGCAATCCAATCTCACTGTGACTAAACCCTGACACCACCACTTAGAAAATTTAGGGTAGGTGTCTTTATTGTGGGTTCTGTACCGCAAGTTATTCTCTTATCATTACCCCTATTTTGTGCCTCTAGAGCAGCTGAACTACATTCAAGGCTGGCTTAGGCAAATTGCATTGGTATTGACAATACCAAATTAAGTATAGTACCTACCATACTTCTAACACACCTTAGACTCAAGTTTCTGAAGTGCTGAGAACCCAAAACTTCAACGGAAGTAAATGGGAGCAGCAAGTGCTCAGCACCTCTTAAATTCAGATCCCCTTGTGTCTACATGCAAAAGTTGTTGCAATAATGCAAATAGTAAATATTTGACAGTATATTGCACTTACTTGGAGTCAATCTCACTGCCATTGCGCACTGCATGGTTACAGTGGTAGTGTGAACTGAAAGCAGTGGGCATGGCAGCACCACCAGTTCTATTGGGGCCGGATGCAAAGCCCATCAAAGTCTATAGGAGTCTTTCCATTGACTTCAGTGGGCTTTAGATCAAGCCCTGGGGTCCTCCCGGCACCTTTTCAGCTATATTTTCTCTCTCTCACTTTTGAAGAAAGGATCGCAGTTTTCCTACTTCCTGGAGCCTAGGGACAGCTCTAGTTAACAGATTCAGCAGGAAAATTAACAATGAGGGAATTTCAATTTGGCTGCTCTCTTCCCATAACAGCGACCAAAGTGGAAAGCCTCTTGGCTTGTGAATATGGGGGTGATTCATGTTCTTGTAAAACTCTGAGTAGCAGCAAAATAATGAGCTACTACATAAGTGGGTGGACAATACAGAGTCATACTGGAATGCAGAAATAATGCGTGAAAAATTAAGCATTCTGATTTCACTTGTAAAGTCTTATCTGCTATTAATTTTGGCAGGTTTGGGGTGGGGGGAAGAAAAGGGAGGAGAGAGGAGGGGAAAGAAGAGAGACAGCTTATTTGAAGAACACACCATATTCCCTATATTTCTTTTTTTTTTTTTTTTTTTTTTTTTTTTTATATATATAAAAGCAAAGTACTAGGGATGGGCCTGTACCAAGACCCCCAGATTCCACACACACCCCTCAAAAAACCCTGGGTTTTTTCATATCCAGCTCTGAGTTTTGCAGCTCTGGTGCATAACTGTATACTGGCTACTTCTCTTTTTGAACACCTTTTTCTTTGAACAGCAGCCAGAGACCTGATAAGTGAGGTGGGACAGTACTGAAGGAGGAAAAAGGGATTTTTAAAAATTATTATTATTTACAATATGCTGGTATAGATTTATACCTATCATGTACCTGTTTTTTATTTAACATGTACTTGAGTGTACTATTCATGTGCATCATCTACCATGTGGAAGATAGTGTCTAGACGTTAAGCATTTCCACCACATTAAAATTTGTGACTATCCACTGGACTAGTAAATAAAAAAAGAAAACTAACACCTCTGCATACCATTCCAGGCTTGCAGCCCAGTGCAGGGCAATTTCTCTTGCCAATCTCAACCCTCTCTCTGGGGAGAAGCATTTGAGCTCCCATGTAAGTCTGTCCTTAGACTGAACTGGCACAGACACAGCAGTTGTCTAGTTATAGGAGCCACACACAAGCACCGAAGAGTAAATTCCAGCTCCAGTGGCTAGCAGCCTACTTTTCATCAAAGGCCTTTTTCTTTACTGCCCTGAAGCTAACCTGTTTTGTGTAAAAGACGATCCATCTCCATGAGTCCGAATCATTGTACTCGAACCTGAACTCTAGGGTCTGCTCGTGTCCTTGGTCTTTTGGCTGTGTAATAGCACCCTGAAGAGAAAGAGAAGAAACTGCCACAAAGAGGTATTAACTCAGAATCAGGGCTGGACTCTCCAGTCAGCCAGGTTCAGTTTGTGTGGCTTACAGGGCAAAAGTGAATTTGAAGCGGATGGAGATCTGTACTGGAAGAGTCCCTCTGCGAAGGGTGAAATCTCCACTAACAAAGTTGACTAAGGTGGCTCTGCTACCTCATGTGCCAGTTCCGCTGTCCCACTCCACCTTCTAACTTAGGGGAAGGCAGCTGAAGGTACGTACGCTGGGGGCAAGGTATCTGAGAACTAGAGAGCTCTGACCGGCTCCCTGACAGCCTTGATCTCATACAGCCTTGATCTCAAAAGTCATTTTGAATTAAATGTGCTGAAATATTTGGGGAGCTGCAATGTCAACAAGGTACTTACTAGAAAAGTGACCTGCCAGCACCTCACCCTGTTGATCTTGAAGCTGACCTCTTTGGTCTGGTTACTAGGTAACTTAATGCAGCAGCTAATCTCATTATTTCCTACATGAACAGCAGCAGAACAGCCTACTTCTGGATAGTCACAGGTGCAGGGATCAAGCTGTATATATCCATAGTGCTGCACTTCCTGAACCAGCTCTAGAACCTGCATCAGAAACACAGAATCAGAAAGTGATGAAATATAGTGTCCTACATGATCTTCTGTACAGAGGCAGTTGTTATCTAGTAACTGAGCAAGGCACAAGGAACCAAGACCTGATTTCTAATCCCAGCTCTACCAATTCACTGTGGCCTTGAAGTCACCTCTAGACCTTGAAAAGTTTTTCCATCTGAATTTTTTTTTTTTGGCTAAAAATGCAGATTCAGTAATACCAAGCCATCTTGCGAATTGGTTTAAAATTCACCAGTTGTTTCAGTCAAACCCCTCTCCCCCTCCTCCCCGCCATCTGAAACAATGGAAATGTTTTATTCTGACATTTTTTAAATTAAACTCATTTTTTTTGCTTCAGAAAAACGTTTAGAAATTTCCTTCACTTTTATTAAACATTAACAGTGTTTAATAAATGCTCATAATTGAAACATTCTGTTTTGGAGTGAATTAAATGTTTAACCCAAAAAATTTTCTTCAATTTTTTGGAATTGCAGTGAACCAAAAAAATCCATTATTCACCCAGCTCTAGTCATCTGGTGTCTCTATCTCAGTTTATCTGTAAAATGGATCTGAAAGTCACAGAGGGAGGGGGGGAAGGAGAGGATAAATATGGAACTTTATGATGCCATTTTTACAGAGTCACTTTTCAGAGAAAAACCACATTAAATATATGTGGCTGCAGCCTCAAGGGTCTACATCCTGAAATATATTCTCTCAATAGGTTTATATCATTTTAAAAGAGCACTTTACCTTCATTTTGTTTGCCGCTTTTTGTAGCGATTCCAGTTTCTGCATCTGTCCATCTGTGAGTCTGACCCAATTCTTCTCAATTTCCCGCAGTGCCTTATTTAGAAGAGTTAGTAAATTTTAACTTAAAAATGGGGGAGGGAGGGAACAGGGGTATTTCCATCTGCCCTTTACTGTGGGGGTGGGGAAGATATCCCAACATCTTTTAAAATACGTGCTCAGATTTTTGGACAGCTGCACACAACTTTTAGTCTACTCAACCCTTAGTCCCTGCACCAAAATGGTTTCTAATTCAGCGTTGCCCAACATACCTGCAAGCCCCTGACCTCTGGTTATGAAAAGCGGTATCTATCGTTACTCTGACAACCTGCTCGTTTGCTTGTGCAGAACATGACTCCAGTACACAGAGAAAATGTAACACCACATGGAATGATGGGGCACAACTACCAATTTTAAAAATAAAATGAGCAAGCAAAAATGGTAATTAATCATGACACTGAAGGACCTCCCAGCACAATATAGTGGTAAGGACATTGGAACCCTGTCTACACTACAGCTTCCACCAATACGATCACGGGTGGAGCTGCACAGAGGGTGAATTACAACCGTGAAATTTGTTAACAGAGATTGCTTAAGACAATGCACGTGCCAGGTTTGAAGCCTTTTGCGTTGAGTTCTCAATAGAAAAGGAGGAGTGTAAAAGTTATTACGGATATTTATTTTTTTCTACCTTCAGATAAAACAGAAGAAGCCTAGTGGAGTTTTATGAAATCTTCCAAAAAAAATTAACCTCTGGGCAGAGACTACCAGGAGACATTTTAATCCTCAAACGATTTTTTTTTTTTTTTTTTGAGAAAATGGTAAGTAGTGGAAGTGTTCAGTATGCTAGTGTGATCTCAGCCTTAACACCACTAGCACATAATAGGACTTACATATATTGTCATGGGAAGCAAACGGACCAATGTCTAAATAAATCCCCTGTATGCATGCAATAATTACTTACACTAAACAGAATTTGCAAACTAGATAGTGTTATTTGTACATGAAAAAGTCTCATAGAACAAGCTCATCCATAGTTATTTCTTTTGTTTTTAAATAATAAAAAAAAAAACCAAGATGGAAGTACTTGGCCATACTTAATATTCAGATAACTTGCACTATTTAAAACATAGCTTTTACATTATGAAAATGGAGACGCATTTTGGGAATTAGCTTTTAGAAGTATCAGGAGTTTTCTTCCTTTGTTACCTGCATATAGAGTAAATTCACTGAAGCTCTACAGTCCATTAACATTTTATCAAGAGAGGGATCCAGATACCTGACAAATGCAAAAATATTAAACATTACATTTCTAAGCACAACAATTAGCATTTCCATTCAGCAATAAATATGCACTTGGGAGTATAACCAAGCAGTAATAGATACAGAAAGATCCCACTACTCAAAAGTAATAAAAGACAGCAATATGTCACATCTTTGAAATTACACATCTGTGAAGTATGTAAAAAAATTACTCTTTACAGCACTGTAGCAAATAGACTACGGTATGAAATAAATTAAATTGCTCATCTGCTTTTATCACAATAATATGGAAAACAATGATTTAGAATCTAAGTATTAAAAAACTCCATTTAATATTTCTCTTGCATGTGTATAAAACTTAGGGCTTACCTACATGGGGAAGTTTAGTGGCAGAACTATAGCAGTACAGTTATACTGTACAATATGAGTGCCTTTTTGTGGTTTAGCTTACGCTATTTCCAATACACATAAGCTAAACCACAAAAAAGCACTCAGACTGGAATAAGAGTGTCCACACAGGAAGTTATAGCAGTATAACTATACTGCTATAGTTCTGCCACTAAATTTCCCTATGTAGGTAAGCCCTTATAAACTGGAGAATTTAACAGAAGGGCTTATGTATGCCAAGCTTCAGTCCAGTTAAATTTAAAATTGACAAGTTACAAGTGTCTGAAAATATTTTTATATAGCTCAGTGACAGACACTTAAGCATAGTGGCACTGCTATAATTCAGGTCTTTTGTGATCTAATATTTAACAATGAGATCTTTAAAGACAATTCCCCAAAAACAACCTCCCCCATACACACTGCAATTTGCAGCTGAGAACCCCCAGTCCTCCCATTTTTCTTGTAGGAGATACAATGCTGAATATAAAAAATAAATAAACAAACACCATTAACTAAAGAAAAGAAAATAAGTATAAAAGGTTTCCTTTATTGGTGGCTTTGGCAAAAAAACAAAACAAACAAACAAACACCCATCAACAACAAACCATCTGTATCTATAGATTTTGAAAGTGTTCAAGAGTAATTGGCTGATTGCAATAGTGGACATTCCATCGACAACCGTTGCAGGATCATATAAACTGGTCAGTTCCAACATTACAGTGAAAGGTCCAAAGACCAGCAGTTAGGAACCATTATATTCCTTAAAAAAAAAAAAATCAGCTTTGTGTGTTATGCTCTCAGGCCAAATACACAGAATTTAAGTTGTGAGGATTCTCTTCTCTAGTACATTTATAATTTTAATGCATCTTCCAAATTTCTCTTCAGCTTCCAGCTCACCATTTTCTGATCCCAATCTTACAGTCTGACTCTTTCATACTCTGAAGACTCACGTAGGGAAGTTCAAATTCTGCCACTTTTTTCACCACTAGGGACAGGGCAGGTAGGAAAAAAAAGAAGAGACAAATAAGCCTGATTGGTTGAAACCCCACTGAAGCAGAACGGCTATTTTAGTATTTCAGTAAGTGCTCCATGACAACATGTTATGTAAAAGAAAGAGGACATCACAAAAACAAATGATAAAAAATGGCAGGTGACAATCATGTTGTTTAGACACTCCCCACCCCCACCTCTTTACCTAATCTTTAAGGAGCAGTATATCAGTGTCTCCTTATTCTGCTTTATACTAATGCAAGGAGTGCAAGTAAGGAGCACTAAACTGAGAAATCCAGGAAAGGAGATTTAAGTTAGTATAGATCTCAAATAACGCTGAGCAGTTAGGGGCAGCTGCAATTATGGGAGGCAAAATAAATGTTTTGTGATTCGGATGTACACTAATAGGGTTGTGGCACTTTGGGTTATTCATTGATTGAATGAAACAGAAGACAAACACACTATCACTAAAGTGCAGTAAGGAATACAAGTCACACAAGAGGTGACTGCTTTCAATAAGAAGTTTTCCAAACATAAAATTAAGGGCCTGATCCTGCAAGTGCTTACTCCTGTGCTTAGTCCCCAATTCAGCAACGTACTTAAACGTGTGTGTAACTTTAAGCATGTGAGTATTTAGGTGTTTCCTTAAGGTGGTTTGACTCTGGGAGTAATGCTGCAGCTTGGCAGGTTTTATCATCCATCACTGATTGACGTGTATGTGTGCGTGCATGTGTGTATATATATTTGAAAGCAGTTTGTACACGTACTTGGAGAATTCAATATGTCCATTTTTATAAAGTTTTAAAGTAAATAAAAGTGCAATATGTGGAAAATTTATTCCAATATGCTATGTATTTTTATTCAAACACAATTCAGAGATAAGTTCATTTGTGAATATGTCAAATAGTATATAAACAAATACACTTAACTATAAAACATATCTTACCTAGATGTAAGATTCCAGGATTGCCCCTGACTGTGTCTCACACTGAAGCCTAGAACTTCTGCTGAGTCAGTGTGAAGCAATGGAAACAGCTACAATCATGGTTGAGAGCAATTTTTGTTCAGAATGTCAACAGGTTGATAAGTGTGGTCTGTTACTGTCCAATTTTTAAGTTCTCAGCCACTTGGACTTTATGAATTACACATGTGAAACAGTAAGGAGTGTGTCTATGCCACTGTTACACCCTTAATCACAAGACTCTGCTTTTCAGTGTAAACATTGTTTATTCTAGGAATACAAAACCTTTTGCTTTAGGAGTTTCTTGCAGACAGAGATCTCCTCAGAGCCCAGCTACAAACAGCCTTCTCTTGCATCAGCACATATTCTGAACACTCTAGGCCAGGGGTGGGCAAACTTTTTGGCCCAAGGGCCACATCTGGGTATGGAGATTTTATGGCAGGCCATGAATGCTCACGAAATTGGGGTTGGGGTGCAGGAGGGGGTGAGGGCTATGGCTGGGGGTGCGGGCTCCGGGGTGGGGCCAGAAACGAGGAGTTCAGGGAGTGGGAGGGGGCTCCAGGCTGGGGCAGGGAGGGTGAGGTGTGGGGGGGCCTCTCTGGGCTGGGAATGAGGGGTTTGGGGTGCAGGAGGGTGCTCTGGGCTGGGACCAAGAGATTCAGAGGGTGGGAGGGGGATCAGAGCTGGGGGGGGGGGTTGGGGCATGGGGGGGGGGTGCAGGCTCTGGGTTGGGGTGGGGACGAGGGGTTTGGGGTGTAGGAGGGTGCTCCGGGCTGGGACCAACGGCTTCAGAGGGCGGGAGGGGTATCAGGGGGTTTGGGTACAGGCTCCCGGCCGTACTTACCTTAAGTGGCTCCTGGAAGCAGCGCTATGTCCCCCCTCCGGCTCCTACACGGAGGCGTGACCAGGCAGCTCTGCTGCGCACTGCCCCGTCTGCAGGCACCACCTCCGCAGCTCCTATTGGCCAGGGTTCGGGGGCAGCGCCTGCGGACGGGGCAGCGCGCAGCAGAGCTGCGTAGGAGCTGGAGCGGGGACATGCTGCTGCTTCCGGGAGCTGCGTGGAGCAGCCCCTGACTCTGTTCCCCAGCTTGGGGCTTGAGGACTGGATTAAAATGGCTGCCAGGCTGGGTGCGGCCTGCGAGCCATAGTTTGCCCATCCCTACTTTAGGCCCTGCAGTAGCTCACTCAGTGTGCTCCCACCCTATTCTTAAAGGGACAGCTCTTATTTCTCTTATAGAATTTCTATCACCATTAACAAATATATACACAACAAATATTTTTATATTTAGTAATTTTGAATATGACTTTATAAAACATCATCTATTCCAGGGACCTCATATTGTGCCAAGAGTCCTAGACCATTGTAATATCAGAAGTAATTAGACAAATCGCCACCCTAACTCTACAGCTAAATTTGCATGCAACAATTTCATTGGTTGTATGAGGGAGAATGCACTGATTGGTTACTTGGCCCAACTGCCACACATGCAATAGCACAGACTTTCACCTACTACTCATGTAATAAAAGCTGGGGATTCCACACTCAGCATCACATTCATCCTTCCACATCCATAAAAGCAAGACACAGTCAAGACAGAGAAATGATAAATAAAATAAACCATATGTAGTGAAGTTTAGCAGTGATAGTTGTACTACAAACCCATCAAGGGATTGAACACCTGTCATGACCCTTACACCCAGAAGTCTTTCAGCCTTAATCTTACATACATTTAAAAAAAAAAATCTAGATCACCGTAAAAGGTACTTCTACAGCACATTTTTTTTGTCTCTGGACCTGAAAATACTTCCAGGAGAGTATCATCATCACCATTTTGCAGACTGGAAAACTGAGGCAGAGAGAGGTTAAGTGACTTGTCCAAGGCCACACAGAATCAGTAACAGAGTCAGGTAGCAAATTCAAGGGTGAAATCCTGACCTCACTGAAGTCAACAAGAGTTTCGCCATTTACTTCAATGGGGCCAAGATTTCAACCCAGATCTGAGTCCCAGTCCCGGGTTCAGTCCACTAGATTACAGCTGCCCAAATGGAGGGAGGGGTAGAGGGCATATGTGTATCACCAGCCCATATTGGACAAAAACACACAGTACTCCAAGAGCCTTCTACATTTTGTGAGCACAGAGAATCACACCCTAGATTTAGGGCACATCCAGTTCCATCACTGTTATGACCTTTCTATGCTTATCAATTAAAAAGTGAAATAGTGGAATAAGAGGGCATAAATGAAAGCAAATTAGGGACTTCATTTTATAAGGGGCTAGAGGAGGAAATCGTCCAAGTGTTCAGATCTGAGTTTGAGATTACATAAACAGTTTTTACTTCAAAGTATAACCATTTGCAAAGCCTGAAATAAAGCCAACCTAGCTCAATATTTACCAAAACAACCCACACAATAGTGACCAAGTTACTATATGCCTTGTAAATTAAATGCAATGCAAACTGTGCTTATAGGCAAAGTCCACTATGCTATAGATAACCCCAACCCACCTGTGATCCTCTGTTCCTCCTTCGTGGTTGCTGGGCTACATATAGAGATTCAAAGGCTGGAAGTTCATCAGCTAACAGCGATGAGTCTTATAGCTCAAGCAGCATAGAGTAAAGCTTTTAGATCCAGAGATCCAATCCCCACTGGCAACGGCCCACCCAGGGGTGCATTATGTGACACATACTGCACATGGCTTACCAGAGAGAACTCCATTGCTGTGATCTTGAATAAAAAATAAGCTAAAATATCCTATTAATTCTCTTGACAGCCCCATCTTGTATGAGACAACCTTAAAAACAAAAAATGAAAAAAGGAGGTCACCTATGCATCCGATCATGAATTTATACAAGGTCTGGTCACCAGCCATTAATGCAGCTTCAAAAAAAAAATTTTTTTTTAAACTGTTCCTTTATCCCTCTAGGCAGAAGCAGCCGTTAAGACCTAAACATCAACCCTCCACATTCTTGCTACTGGCATCGCATAAGAAAGAAAGACCTACCCAGCTTGACTCTCAGAAGCAGATTCTGTTTTGCTATGGCCCCTTTATGCCACCCGAAAGATGTAAAGGAGGAATGGCCCCCAGCCCCACTGGCAAAGAATGTAGGAACAGTCCCGTGCCAGTCCCACCCTGCAACTTCAAGTGCGGGACGTGTGACGAGGAAGGGGTGGGGCAGGGAGAGGAATGGAAAGTGTAGGGTGGAAGAGGAGCTGAAAACACTCCACTCTGCCTATTTTCTGCTTCAAGCATTGGAAACCAGAGCTTATTTAAAGCAGCCAGAGCCTACCCCCACCATTCCCGCACTCAATGGGTACCACAGAACCTCCTGGGCTCACAGGTAAAAGAGTAAAAAAGGTACCTCTTTCAATTATGAGCAGCCCATTTGATCAGGAAGTCATTGAGATGCAACTATGGAGAGGCAAGGACATGGAAAAACTTTCACCAGGAAAATGATTTTTCCATAGTTTAGATGCTGGGTGTGTGAGTTGGCATAAGAAGCAGGACTTGTTTGGTCTGAACACAAGGTGGAAGCACAAGTTTTCAGAGTGCCTTTAGAAGGTACCAATTCTACAAACACTTCCAGTTGAGAGAGAGCTGGAGCATAATATCACTTCCCCCCCAACCCTCACTTAGAGCACTAGAATAAATGTTCAGAGGCCCAGGCAGAAAAGACCCTGACCAGGACTAACTTTCACCCTATATTTTCTTGACCCAAAGTCCCCATTAACTTGTTACCTGAAATTGCAAGGTGACACTACAGAGTGTCAGAAACTCATCACTTAGTACAGCATCTCGCAGTGATCCAAATGAAGCACCTACTTCTATTCAACACACTTCATAGAGCTACCCAATGTGAAACATTCAGTCGGTATTGAGCTTAATTTTCTAATTCTTGGATCAAGGCATACCCCAGTATACATTACTCCAAACCCCTGTAGACTCTACACTATTAATTGGGAAGCTACCAGGGGGAATGTGGTGAGACAAATATATAATGAAGAAAGCTCACACATGCCCCTAAGCCTGTCCCACGCTAATGGGAATCGAAGAACAGGCAGCATTTACAGTGCCAATGAATTATCAGAATCATTGCTGTTTGCCTATAGTGCCATAAGTATACATGGCACTTTATTGTGAAGTGTACCCAAAGTACTACTGCACAAAGAGTGCATCGGCTTGAAGAGGATCTGGCCCTTAAACAGGACAAACAAGGGTATCAGAACAATATGCACGAGTGCTTAGATAGCAAGATATTTTTATGGAGAGATGGGACTGAAGATGCCAGTGACGAAGAAGGAAGCTACCGTCATGCTGATATAAATCTGAAGGGTACAGTAACTCCTCACTTAAAGTCGTCCTGGTTAACACTTTCGTTGTTACATTGCTGATCAATTAGGGAACATGCTCGTTTAAAGTTGTGCAATGCTCCCTTCTAACGTTGTTTGGCAGCCGCCTGCTTTGTCCACTGCTTGCAGGAAGAGCAGCCCGTTGCAGCTAGCTGGTGGGGGCTCGTAATCAGGGTGGATCGGCAGCTCCCCGCTCCCCCAAGTTCCCTGTGCTGCAGCCACCCAGCAGGTTATCAATTGGTAGTTCAGCTGTCCCTCCCTCCACTGCCATGTGCTGCTCCTACCCTCTGCCTTGGAGCTGCTCCCAGAGACTCCTGCTTGCTGTGCAGGCGGGGAAGGGGGGGGCTAATGTCAGGGTGCCCCCTCCCCCCACTCCTGCACCCCGCTTACCCCTTCTCCATATAGGGCAGGGAGGGGACACAGACGGAGAGAGACAGAGCGCCTGGGGCAGCAGCTGCTGTCTCAACTTCCTGATCCACTTAAAAAGACAATGCACTTAAGAGTGGGTCAGCTTACTTAAAGGGGCAGTGTGCATCTCTCTCTCCCTCCCACACACAAGGTGTGTGTCTGTCTCTGTCTCCCCTCCCTCCTGTTTGTGCTGCCTTGATGAGAGGCTACATTAACAACAGGGAGTTAACCTTTGAGGGCTCAGCCGAGTGCTAGTTCATCATTTAGCAGCAAGGCATTCCCTGGGAAATATCCCTCCCTCTTCCACCCTCTAACTTCACCACCTCAACCAACCTTCACAATCATCATAGCTGTAAACAGTATTAAATTGTTTGTTTAAAACATATACTGTGTGTATATCTATATAATATATAGTTTTTTGTCTGGTGAAAATTTTTTCCCTGGAACCTAACCCCCCCCTATTTACATTAATTCTTATGGGGAAATTGGATTTGCTTAACATCATTTCGCTTAAAGTCGCATTTTTCAGGAACGTAACTACAACGTTAAGTGAGGAGTTACTGTATGTGCTTTTTAGATTAACCAATTTTCTTGTTTTGCAAGTCCTTTTTTTTTTTTGGCAACTAAGCAGTGAAGAGCTCCAGAGGTAGAAAGAGGCTCAACAAACTTGAACATGATGCTTTTCAAAGGGGTGGGGGAAATCACTGTAGGAAGGTGTGTGGAATTCATTTCACTTGCATGATGTAGAACTGCTAGAACAATGTTGTGTGGCCAGCCTGAACCATTGGGCCAAACTATCTGTTAATGAAAAGAAACCAAAGTGAGAGAAATCTTTACACAAGGCAAAGCAGCTGCTCAGCTGCAGTGCGCTTTACTTAAGAAACATGATCTGGCCAGTATTGGGGCAGTTCTCTCTCTGTGCTATATCAGCGACTTTGCTTGGAGAAGAGATTTAGTGCTCTCAATTCTTGGACCCATGATGAACAGGGATATTAGAGGCAATGATAATGTGTGTGGCAAAGAGGTGGAGAGACTTCATTAGCCAGAGTAACATCTAAGGGCCAGACTGCATGAATTCTTTACTTAGGATGGCGAGCAGTTACGTGCACAAATAATCCCACTGAGGTCAATGGGAGTACTGGTGTGTGATTGCCCACCAACCTCACGCAATCTGGCTTTCTGTGTCCCCTGCAGCAGCAACAGTGGCTACTGGGGAAGTAGCATCCATATTGTTACACACTCACCATCTCTGGCTAGAGGAATGTTGGAGGATGAAGCTCAGAATGTGAAAGGGATGAGAAAATAGAAATCAGGCAAATGGCAATAGTTTGGCTTCTGTTACTAAGAAGAGAAAAAAGATTACAGGCCAGCAACTGAAGCCCCCCTATCTATAACAGGCCTATTGTCATCTTTGAATTAAAAAAAGATGTTACAACCCAGTTCAGACTCTCTGTGTTTAAACAAAGTTTGGCTGCTAGCGTGTCTAAGACAAAACTTGTAACTATTTATTATTGGTATTGTGGCAAAATCTAGACACCTCAGCCCCATTGTGCTAGGCACTGAACAAAGAGACACTCCTTACCCTAAAGGGTCTTCATACTTACTATAGACAACAGGTAGATACAAGACAGATAGAAAGAGGGAGCACCAGGAAAAAAAAAGATCGGGCATCGGTCAGCGAGATACATAGATTGTAGACTCCTTCTACTGTAGAGGCAGGAACCTCTGTTCCTTTTGTTCTGTGTCTGTACAGCACCAAGCACAAAGGAGTCCAGATCCATAACTAGAGCTCCTATGTGCTAGGATAGTAACAATAGGCGTGTCAGCACACCAACAGTCTTAAACTATATTTAAGACAAATGTAGAACACTGTCTCTGGCCACACTGGCTGGCAACACAACGTTTATACAGATTTGGCCTGAACTATATTAAAACAAGCTTTTTAAAAAACAAAACACCAGTTCTCTAATCATCTTAGATGGCCTCCTGTACACAGGGCCAAAACAGCTACCTTTGGAGACAAAAAGAGCAGTGGGGATGTTGAGTGGATGAGGTTAGGGGCAGAGGGAAAAAAATGCTAATAAATATAAAAACTTTAAGAAACTTATCTACAGAATTAGTAAACAATGCCAAGTGTATGTTTTCTTCAGGTATTCCCTCAAATAAGCATTTTTGCCTAGGTCCTACTAAAATATGAGGGAAAGCATCTCAACTCTTCACACACGTTTCCTTAAATTTAGCAGTTTCAACAGTATCCCATTTTAAACCCATTACCTCTAGTACTCTTTCAGCAGTGTCCGATGTCTGGATATCAAGCCTAACATTCCTTCCATCGGCCAGGTAAACATCCAGAGAGGCGCTCTGTGTCTGGATCTTAAATGTATCCTGTTAAAGTGAAATATGAATGTGTTTTATTGCTGCCCTTCTTATTAGAGCCCTGCTGAAGGTGCTGGTGCTCTGCTTCCCTGTTTACCTTAGAGAAATTAACTGGATGATGGGGAAGAGACCCTACAGCACGATGGAGGCCTGGTCTACGCTTTACATCTAGATTGACCCAGCTACATCACTCAGGGTATGTCTACACTACGGGAGTAGTTCGATTTTAGTTAAATCGAATATGTGCAATCGATATTAGAAAGTCGAACGTATGTGTCTACACTAAGGACAGTAATTCGACTTTGTCAGTCCACACTACCAGGGAAAGCGTCGACATTGGAAGCAGTGCACTGTGGGCAGCTATCCCACAGTTCCCGCAGTCCCCGCCGCCCATTGGAATTCTGGGTCGATCCGCCAATGCCTTCTGGGTAAAAAAATGTGGCGAGGGTGCTTTTGGGTAACTGTCGTCATCCGTCAGTCACTACCGCCCTCCCTCCCTCCCTCCCTGAAAGCGCCGGCGGGAAATCAGTTTGCGCACTTTTTGATCAGTGACAGCGCGGACGCCACAGCACTGCGATCATGGATCCCGCTGCGACCATCGCTGCAGTTGTGGCCGTTCTCAACACCTCGCAGCTTATCATACACCTTTCCCTGAGGCAGATGCAGAGAAATCAGGCGAGGAGGCTATGGCACCGCCGTGAGGGCCTGAAGTCGGAGAGTAGCACAGAGCTGTCAGAAACCACGAGCCCCAGTGCCCAGGACATCACGGTGGCAATGGGGCATGTGGATTTTGTTGAACGGCGATTCTGGGCCCGGGAAACAAGCACGGACTGGTGGGACCGCATAGTGCTTCAGGTCTGGGATGAATCCCAGTGGCTGCGAAACTTTCGCATGCGGAAGGGGACTTTCCTCGAACTTTGTGAGTTGCTGTCCCCTGCCCTGAAGCGCAAGGACACCCGCATACGAGCAGCCCTGACTGTCCAGAAGCGAGTGGCCATAGCCCTCTGGAAGCTTGCAACGCCGGACAGCTACCGGTCAGTCGCGAACCACTTTGGCGTGGGCAAATCTACCGTGGGGGTTGTTGTCCTGCAAGTAGCCAAGGCAATCGTCAAGGTACTGCTGTCAAAGGTAGTGACCCTGGGAAACGCGCAGGCCATCATAGATGGCTTCGCTGCGATGGGATTCCCAAACTGCGGTGGGGCTATAGATGGGACTCACATCCCTATCCTGGGACCGGGCCACCAGGCCAGCCAGTACATCAATAGAAAGGGCTACTTTTCAATGGTGCTGCAAGCACTGGTGGACCATCGGGGACGGTTTACAAACATCTACGTCGGATGGCCGGGCAAGGTTCATGACGCTCGCGTGTTTAGGAACTCTGGTCTGTTTAGACGGCTGCAGGAAGGTATTTACTTCCCGGACCACAAGATAACTGTTGGGGATGTGGAGATGCCTACAGTGATCCTTGGGGACCCAGCCTACCCGCTAATGCCCTGGCTCATGAAGCCCTATACTGGGGCCCTGGACACTGCACAAGAACTCTTCAACTACCGGCTGAGCAAGTGCAGAATGGTGGTGGAGTGTGCTTTTGGCCGTCTCAAGGGGAGATGGAGAAGCTTACTGACTCGCTGTGATCTCAGCGAAACCAATATCCCCATCGTTATTGCAGCTTGCTGTGTGCTCCACAATCTCTGTGAGAGCAAGGGGGAGACCTTTATGGCGGGGTGGGAGGTTGAGGCAAATAGCCTGGCTGCTGATTACGCCCAGCCAGACAGCCGGGCGATTAGAAGAGCCCAGCGGGACGCGCTGTGCATACGGGAGGCTTTGAAAGCCAGTTTCAAGGCTGAGCAGGGTACCCAGTGACTTTTAAGTTTGTGGACACAGAAGCTGAACTTGCCCCCGTTTCTTTACCCAGTTGCCGTCGACTATCCTCTCCAGTTACATACCCCCTTCACCCCCTTCCCAAAAAATAAAATCTGTTCTGTTTTGTTAATGGACACCGTTGTCTTTATTACTGTTTTCGCGGGAATGTTTTAAACCTGGGACGCAGACTGTGGCGGGGGGCGGGTTTAGTGTTGTGATGCAAATGATGCTTCTAAACTCCAGGAATGACAGGCTCCACGGTGGTGGACTCGTTGTTTCAACGGAGCCTGCCAGCCCTCCTGGCCGGGACTGCGTGTATGTGTCGGCTATGTGACTGTCTTGCAGGGGGAGGAGGGTTACAGATCCCCTGCTGCGCGGCTCTGTGATCCAGGGTAAGGACCGCTGCATAAGATCTGTAACTGCCCTCCCCCGCCACCAAGTCACAGAGCAACACCACCCCCCCCACCACACAGAACATGAAAACCACCTCCCAGACTGACCAGGATAACTAGTCACTGCACTGTATATGTGCCCTGCTGCTGGACCTGCCCCCTGCTAAAGGTGACTGTCCTGTCCAATTACCAAGCCCCTTCCCCCCCCTTCAGACAGACTCTCATCTAAAAGAAGAGGATGGAAACAATAATGAACAAAAACGTATTTTTTATTAACAACCGCACATGGAACGGGGGGGTGAAACTTGGACGGGGTCTTGTGTGAGGCGGGTAGGAAAGGACTTTTCAAATTTTGGGGAATGAGAGCCTTCTAGTGGTAGAGCAGTCCGCAGGGGTGGAGTGAAATTTTTCACGGCCCCTTCCGCCCCTCCGTGTTTGGACTTTGGGTGAGGGGGGTATGGGACTTGGTGGCGGGGCAGGGCAGTTAGAGAGAGACTGCAGCGGGGCTCTCTCCTCCTGCCTCCGGTCCTGCAGAACATCCACAAGGCGGCGGAGCGTGTCCGTTTGCTCCCTCATTAGTCCAAGCAGCGTTTGAGTAGCCTGCCAGTCCTCCTGTCGCCACCTCTCCTCCCGTTCCATGTTTGCCCGGTGCATTTGGGACAAGTTCTCCCTCCACTGTGTCTGCTGGGCTGCCTGTGCTCGGGAGCATCCCATTAGTTCAGCAAACGTCTTCCCGTGTCCTCTTCTTCCTCCTCCTAATGTGCGCTAGCCTCTGGGCAGATGTGGCTGTGGGAATTGGAAAAAGGGAGTGAATTCCTGAGACAGATCAATGTATCTGTGAACAGAGAACATAGTCTTTCAACAAGACCATGCAGAGCACCTATCACACGCGCACTGAGGACAAGGTCGAATTTTCGGCCCTCGCCTACAGTGCCTGCGGTCTTGCTGTGGCGAGCTGAGGAGCAGGGCAGGACACCGGACTTTGTCTAGCTGTCAAACATGGTAAGCCGTACACTTGTGGCTGCTTAAAACTTTAAGAGTGGCACTGGCCTCCTTTCGCATAGAAAGCAATGCGAGTCTCTGCTGGCAGCAATCCTGCAAGCATGAACTCTGGCCCTGTCCCACCCCCTCGCGGCTGTAAACCGCGTGGCTGTAAACCGGCGGTTGCAGTTCTGTAAAGGGACGGGCAAGCAGTCCCAATACTAACTTTCCCCTACCTAATTCACAGCAGGGAGTCATGCCAGACATCACCCTCCTGAAGGTCTCGGAGAGCCAGAAGGAGCGGATGCTTCGTGACAGCCTGCAGAAACCGGGGCCATTTGCTGCAATGCTCTGCAAGGCCATGATCCCCGAGTACCTGCTGGCGTTGTGGCAGGGAAACGTCTCATACCACGGGGGGCCTAACAAGCTCTCCCTGCCCAGGAACCTGCTCATGAGGCTTGAAAAACACCTGCAGGAGACCTATGAGGAGTTCTCCCCGGAGGATGTCGCCTCTATCCCCGGATACATTGACCAGTTTTTGGGTTAGGTGCCCTTGGAGGGACAAAAGAGTGCAGCGTTTTGGGCATTATAATCATGAAGCGGACATTGTGAAATTTTTTGAAAATAGACTATATATTGAAGCGCCCAAAGACAGAGTAATCATGATACACTTTGCACAGATTCCCGTTTTGTTGGACTTTCCTGTTTACATGTTTTGAAGCACTTTACCTATTGTTAATATTTTAAATATGCCAGTTATGTTATAAATAAATGTTTAGATATTTAAAACACTTACTGCTTGATCCTTCCCCTGAATCTGTGTCTGGGATAACGGCTGGGGAGGGTTGGTAGGGGATCTCTGTGAGGGTGATGAAGAGCTCCTGGCTGTCGGGCAAATCAGCGCTGTCGACTGCCTCGTCCTCCTCATCTCCTTCCTCCTCTTCCCCGTCCGCTGAGGAACCGGCCGCGGACAATATCCCATCCTCAGAGTCCACGGTCAGGGGTGGGGTAGTGGTGGCGGCCGCACCTAGGATGGAATGCAGTGCCTCGTAGAAACGGGATGTGTGGGGCTGGGATCCGGAGCGTCCGTTTGCCTCTTTGGTCTTCTGGTAGCCTTGTCTCAGCTCCTTGATTTTCACGCGGCACTGCGTTGCATCCCGGCTGTATCCTCTCTCTGCCATGGCTTTAGAGATCTTCTCATAGGTCTTTGCATTCCGTCTTTTGGAGTGCAGCTCGGAAAGCACGGACTCATCTCCCCACACAGCGATGAGATCCAAGACTTCCCGATCAGTCCATGCTGGGGCCCTCTTTCTAGTCTGAGATTGCACGGCCATCTCTGCTGGAGAGCTCTGCATCGTTGCCACTGCTGCTGAGCTCGCCACGGTGTCAAAACAGAAACTGCGATTCAAACTGCCCAGACAGGAAAAGGAATTCAAATTTTCCCGGGGTGTGGCTGGTCAGAGCATCCGAGCTCGGACTGCTGTCCAGAGCGTCAACAGAGTGGTGCACTGTGGGATAGCTCCCGGAGCTATTACCGTCGAATTCCATCCACACCTAGCCTAATTCGACATGGCCATGTCGAATTTAGCGCTACTCCTCTCGTTGGGGAGGTTTACAGAAATGGATTTAAAGAGAGCTCTATGTCGAACTAAATAGCTTCGTGGTGTGGACGGGTGCAGGGTTAATTCGATATAACGGCGCTAAATTCGACATAAAAGCCTAGTGTAGACCAGGCCTCAGGGGTGTGAAAAATTCACACCTTCAGCACCATAATTAAGCCAACCAAGCCCCTAGCATCGATGCAGTTAGATGGACAGAAGAATTCTTCTATCAACTCAGTTACTGCTGCTAAGCAAGGTGGATTTCTTACACAGAGACAGCAAAACTCCTTCCATCAGTGTAGGAAACGTCTACACTGCAGTGCTACAGCAACATACATGCAGCACTATAGTTGTGCCATTATAGCCCCCATAGCGTTGACATGACCTGAGAGTCTGTAGGAGGGAAGGGGAAAGTACTGTATGACTAGATTCTCACCCTTGTACTATAAAGCCAAAACCCAAGATAGGCCCTGTGTGTTTAGAAGAATTATCCTTTCCCTGGGAAATTCCCAGGATTTAGTGTTACAATTCATTTTCCTTCCGAGGTGACACTATTTCCAGTGTGATCTTGCCAAGAAGAAGGCGGCTCTTTTGGCTTTCTCCAAAGCTGCAGCATCTCTCTGCAGTTTGGGGTCTTCAGCTGATCATGGATAAGGATAGACAGCAAGTTTTGGCTATGGCTACACTACAGCTTAAGTCGACATGAGTTATGTCGCTCGGGGTGTGAATTAGCCACCCCCCAACTGACAAGTTACACTGACCTACATGCTGGTCTGGACATGTTGGTGGGAAAGCTTCTCCTGCAGACATGGCTGCCGCTACTTGTTGGGGGTGGATTAATTAAGTTGGCAGGAGAGCTCTCTGCATCGGTGCAGCTACGCTGCTGTAAGCTCTCTAGTTAGCCATACCCTTTCAGCCTTCTGTCTTCCTGCTTTGTTTTACATAGTTTGCCACTGTGACCAACAGGACAGGGATTGACTTGGATTTAAATCTTTTCTAATGGAGACAAATGTAGCACCAAAGAAATAGGCAATACAGTACTGCTCAGACTATACAACTGTAAACACACACACACACACACACACACACACATTATTATATATATATAAAAAATAAACATTAAATTGCATAAGCTTGTTTTCCTAGCCGTAGGTGGTGGAACTTGGGGTGCTGCCTTGATTACAGTTTATAACTATCTACACAGGGAACAAACATTAGATAATGAGCTCTTCGGTCTAGCAGACAAAAAGATAACAATCCAATGGCTGGAAGTTGAAGCTAGACAAATTCAGACTGGAAATAAGGCTCTTTTTTTTTGTCTTTTAAGCTGTAAGGATAATTAACCATTGGAACAACTTACCAACAGCTGTGGTGAATTCTCCATCACTGGCAATTTTTAATCAAGACTGAATGGCAGGAATAGGCTGCCATTAATTTAGACAGAGCAGTCTAAATAACACTAGTGGTCACTCCAGCCCCTGCAGTGGCCCAGGATCAGGTGGATGAAAGAGTGGCCTAAACCTACCTTAGCCCTGCTCCACCTGGGTTGAGAGGTTGGTGCTATGCCTCTTACAGGCAGAGCACAGGATCTCACCCCCAGTGTCCAGTCACCTGTCCAGGAGGGCGAGGAGAGGCATCCCCTCTTGCATCAGAAGATTCAGCTACCTCCGAACTGCCCAACACTTAAACTGTCGCCCACCTTCCTGAATGTCAGAAATACCAACTTTTCCCTGCCCAGCTGTTGATCTCCAGGTTCCCCTCCATCCATAGTTCAGCTATTGTATCTTCAATACAAAACTTAGCCAAACATTTAAAATTTAAGGGTACCATAAACTAAGATGTATTCAGTTAAAAAAACAAACCAACCAACCTCAGACACCACAAGGGATAGTGTATGGGGTCTATTATCTGTTTTAACAGCATAGACTGGGGGAAAGTGCACTGGACTAAGTCAAGAGACTTGAGGTTTTCTCAGAGATTTATTACCAGTTTGCAGGGTGACCTTGCACAGGTCACATCACCCGGTGCCTCAGTTTTCCCCCCCTGTAAAATGGAGACAAATACCATCTTTTGTAGGGCCCTTTTAGAGAGCTTTTCTTCTGTACATCTTAAGGAGCTAGATGTTGCTGAATTAAACTAGAGCTAGAACTGAGCTGCTGAATTAAAGTTTACCTGAATCTGCTGCAGAAACTACAGGGCCTTGGCACAACAGTTTCAGCTTGCTGCCGAGTCCCAATTATAACATTAGTATTTACTGGAGGACAAGCCACTAAGTTAGGTATTTCTTGAGGACTAGATAATACACCGGTGGTCAGGTTAATTTGGGGATCTGCTGAAAGGTGGGAGGTAAGTGCGAAGAGAGAAAAATATGGAGAAAACCTACCCCAACTGGAATGACCACATTGAGTCACCCTGGAGCTGCATAATACATAGTTTCCTTGTTTGCTATCTTAAGTCCACACCCATCTGTCTCCACTAAACTACAGGCAATTGTTTCATTTTACAGTATTGCTGTAACAAGATCTCCATTTCCTCATCTCCAACATTTGTCATAGCAACATTAGGAAAATTTACTACAACAGAGTAGCTGCTCCCCCCAGAAAGTTCACCTGTACGTTAAAAGCTTTTGGGTGAAAACAACTCAGACCATCTTTACCCAAAAAAGGTCGAAACCACAATTTCCATACATTAATTTAACATCTTACGTGTTTGTCATATCCATGTTCAGCTAACTACAGTACAGACAAAAAAAACAAAAACCTACTTATGTAAAAGCAAAAGAAGAAAATAGCACTGTAAAATATATATTCCCCTGGATAGCTGTAAAAGTACTAAGGGAATTTGGGGTTAATTTGTTCCTGACATATTAGGAACAGTTTTATCATAGCTAGAAAGGGAATACAAAGTACATTAATCTCCATAACACAGAAATATAAATTTGTTTTAAATAACAAAGTCCACAACTTTGGGAGTAAAGTGTGGCCAGGCTACAGCAGTGATGCAATCACCTGAGTGATTAGTCATTTACTTCTTATTCTATGCTGTTTTAATTTTCTTTGAGGAAAGGAGCAAAGGCACTGCCCCATTTACTCAAAGCCCAGAAACTTTCTCCAGACTCCAACTTCATGTTATCTTTAAAATAAAATAAATAAATAATTTGGCAACCCCACCCTTCAGTATTTATGCCATTACCCCTATCTATATTCCCTAGGTCTTCTTGCCTCTCAAATACATTCATATGTAGATTCCCAAGATCACAGGAAACCCCCCCCCATCCAAATCCTTCTCCCTTAGAGTTGCTACTACTACCACCAGTAGTAAAATCTTTTGAACTACAAACATTTGCTGCCCCCTCCTCACTATACAGTCCAACAGTTTACTAACACAAGAATCCAGAACAATAACTAAGCTATTGAGTAGAGCTGGCCAGGAATTCTCCATCAAAATATGTTTTTGATAGAACAAAGCAGTTTCTGCACAATCAGTTTTCCCTGGAAAAGTTTTGAGTTTACTGAATTTTTTTTTTATTTTCCATTGTTAAGTTAAAAATGAAATATTACATTTTGGGTAGTGTCAATATTAATATGTCTCGCCTGAGCGGATGCAGTGCCTCACTGGAATTGTAGGTCTGGTACCTCACACTCCCATTCCCCTCTATAGGCCAGTCTCCCTAGCTGAACCACCCATAGTGCATACAGCAGCCTCCCCTCTGACTGAGCTGCTGCAGTGCATTATGGGAGTCCCAAACAGGGAGTCGAGCCCATATAGGAGAATGGAGGGAAGGGGCATCCAAACTGCAGTTCCCATGAGGCACTGCAGCAGCTTAGGGGGACACAGATTAAAGTCAAACCAAGTCAAAACTAAATGTTTTGACATCTCCAGATTGCGATTTTTCACAATGCTGCATTTGAATATTTTAACTTTTCATCCTGATTCAGGATCAAAACAAATTCTGAAATATCAAAATTTAGTGCAGGATGGAAATTATGAGAATAGTACAGCAGGTCAGATCAACGTTTCATAGATTTTTAGGCTGGAAGGGACTGTTAGATCATCTATTCTGACCTCCTGTATATCACAGGGTGTTAAATTTCACCCAAATACTCCTATATTAAGCTCAATGACTTTAGTTACATTTGAGCATTTCAGTCCTCAGGAGACTCAACTGTTGTGTGCCGCAGGCAGAGAAGAGAGACCAAGGTGCCACCTAGGCCTCAGCTATGGCAAGGAACTGATTAGGTGAAATATGCCCAGCAGGTCCTAGCAGGCAATCCACACCGAAAAGGAAGGCAATCCTCGCTCCAAGATCCCTGACAATCTAACCTGGGGGAAAATTCCTTCTTAACTCCAAAGCTAATGATCAGTTTAATCCCAGGCACTGGGAGCAAGATATACCAGCCAAGTATCTAAGGAAGAGGATTCTCTGTATCACTTTGGAGCACTGGTCCATCCTGTCCAGTGTCTCATTTCCAGCTGTGGTCAGTCTCTGATGCTTCAGAGGAAGGCAAAAAAACCCCAAACAAAACCCAGAATACATCTGGACAATTGTGCATCAGGGGGGAAAAAAATCCTTCCTGACCCTGGAGATGACCCACAAACTCTGAAGCATGAGATTTGTTTATAGTCACAGTCTGAATGCAGAGCTGCAAGTGTTACGAGCATATTGAGGGGAATGGCTGCAATCCTGTCCTCCCCATGTCCATGAAGGAAAGGAAGGGGATGAACCAAGGAGATTCCAAGGCTGGAAGGGACCATCATGACCATCCCAAACTCTCCCCCTCCTGTCGTGGGCCATAGAATTTCTCCCAGAAACTGGATTAAAGCATAACTTTTAGAAAGATATCTAGTCTCAATGAAACGACCAAGTTATGGTGCTTACGCCTCACATTGTAAGGCTTGTTTTCCAGCCCCTAGATCATATTTGTGGACCTCCTTCAAACTCTCTGCAGTATTTCCACATCCATGTTGAAGCATGGAAACCAGAACGGGACATAGTATTCTAATAGTGGTCTTACAATGCTGTGTACAGAGGCATGATCACTTCAATCCTTCTACGTGATATTCCCCCTTTTTATACATCCATGGATCACATTAGCTCATTTTGCCACTGCATCACTCAGCAGTCATGTTGAGGTAATTACGTACCACAACCCCGAAGTCCTTCTCTGAGTCATTGCTTTTCAAGACAGAGTCCATTCTGTAGGCATATCATGCATTCATTGTTTCCAGATGTATTGCCCTGCATTTGGTTGTATTAAAAATCTTTTTATTGGATTGTGACAATTTAACCAGGTGATTCAGATCTCTCTAACCGTAACCTGTCCTCCTCATTATTTACTTTTACATTTACACCAACTTTGCCATCAGATTTTTCCATCATTGTTTAGATCACTGATAAAAATATTGAAGTAAAAAGCAGTAAATACGGATCCCAATTCGCTTTGGTTTAGGAAAGCATAGCATTTTTAGACAAGGAACAAATCTTCAAAAGGACCCTCAACCTGGTCTCCGTTAGGGTGGTTAGAGCACGCACCTAGGGTTTGGGTTCCAGGTTCAACTCCCTATCTAAATGAAGCAGAGGACAAGGCTACTGGCTATTCTTAGGAGGGGAAGGGGTCTGTCTCTCGTGTTTCCTCATGAAAAAATTCAGAAGGGCTAGCTTTCATTCCAATGCAGAACAAAGCAAAGGGTTGTTTTTTTTTAAAAATCAAATTCTTGTTTTTCATTTAGCCATAGTGAGCAACCCTAATCTGTGGCTGCAGCTCCATAAAAGCCCCACCTGCAGAAACTGCCTCAGAGATGCACTGTCTAAATGCATCTCCTCAGCTTGTCTACAGGCTGGGCTGGCTCCAGGACTCCCACTTAAGGTTTTGTAGCTGAACGCTAAGGTACTAGCTGAAGATATCTCGGAACCATTAGCAATTATCTTTGAGAATTTCTGGAGGGTGAGTGAAATCTCAAAAGACTGGAGAAGCACAAACCTCGTAGCTATCTTTAAAAATGGAAACAAAGAGGACTCAAGGAATTATAGGCCACTCAATCTAACTTCAATACCTGGGAAGACAATGGAACAAATTATTTAACAATCAATTTGTAAGCCCCTGGCTGATAATAGGGTTAGAAGGAATAGCCAGCATGGATTTGTCAAGAACAAATCATGCCAAGCCAATCTAGTTTCTTTCCCTGGTCTCGTGCAATGACACTCAATAGGCAGCCCGTGGACCAAATGTGGCCCACCAAGCCTTCTTGTGTGGCCCACCAGCTTATCTTACAAAAATGTTTATAATTCAATTCATGAACAGTGATGTGCAGCCTATCATTTGCCTAGGACTTCCTTAGTAAGTAACTTACTGGATCTTAAGTACTCATGATAGCATCAGCTACAGTTGAGCTAGGATGCCGCCTGTTTTTTCATTAGTGATGGAAATGGAACCAAAAAACGAATGCTAGTGGGAGTAAACATTGCAAAGTTGAAAGCAAAAACCGAGCTTTTAACCTAAACTGGATAGTGGATTTTCTTTTTATTATGCCATCTTATTTAAATGCAAAATCTTGGTGTTTAACATGCCAGACCACTGTGTCTGTCTGTAAGGTTGTCAACGTGAGGCACCACTTTAAATCAAAGCACAGTAACATCAATGCGGCCTAGTCTCCTGGCAGTTTTGGAAGACATGACAAAATTGAAAATCTGAAGTCTTCATATCACACTTCAGATGTCATTCTCACAACATCAGGGACTGTACAGGAAAAAGCAACAGCTGCTTCTCTTTGGATAATGGTGGTACTAGCTAAAAAGAAAAGGCCTTTCCTGGATGCCGAGCCTGTGAAGGAGGGCACGGTGGAAATGCTAGAGGAGCTTTTTGCCAGAGATTAAAAACAAAGATGACATTGTGAACCAGGTAATGCAAGTTCCCCTGTCTGATTCCACAGCAGTGCAAAGACTGGAGATAATTTACAAGGATTGTTTGTCAGCACTGCTTTCTGATTTAAAAAAATGCCAAATACATGTCTCTTGAAGTGGACAAATCAAGCGATTTAAGTGACACTGCCCAGCTAGTGCTGTTTGTTAGCTTTTCTGATGGTGAAATTTTCAAGGAAGAATGTTTGTGCTTAATACCATTAGAAACCTACATCACAGGAGAGATCACTTTTGAAAAGGTAAAAAGGCTTTATTGAAAAATATGGTTTAGAAATTTGACCTATGAGGAAAGATTTAAAAAATTGGGCATTTAAGTCTTGTTTTTAAAGAAAGAAGGAATATCAGACCCCGTACACTCAAGCTACTTGCAAGGAATCTCCACTTCCTCTAATATCTGACAAAAAAGAGGGAGGGATGACAAGATCAACAGTAGAACCTAGAAGAAAACTAAGGTCAAGCTCATTTGCTCCTGGGTTTTCCGCCTCTCTATTTGCCAAACCTCAGGGGCTCTCTGTTGAGAAAGTTGCACTGGCTTAACTGAAAGTATGATTTTTTTTAAATGACTCAATTAAACCAGGGACTGTGTGGACACTCTTGTTCTGGTTTAAGCCAAGTTTAATTCAGTTTAGATAAGTCCATTTGCAGGGCTTTCCCTACACACAAGTTGCACTGGTTTAAAAAAAAAAAAAAAAAAAAAAAAATGTAAATAAACTAGGACAAACCCTTGTCCAGATGTTCTTAAATCAAATTAAAGCTAGTTATATCAGTTTAGCTTGCACCTCTAAATTTATAAGCACAAGCTAAACCTGATTTAAGCCTGAGCCTGGTTTAAACTGAAGTAAGTGTCCACACACAGGAGGACCTGTTGAAAGACTCAGGGTAAGGGTAAAAGGGGTTTAAAAAAAAAAAAAACCCACACAAGGGTGATTTCATGGTAGGAGTCTAATACAGACTACCTAACCAGGAAGAAGAGGTGGATGAAGCTTTTTTTAAACAACTAACAAAATCATCCACAGGACTTTGTGGTGATGGGAAACTTTAGCTACCCAGACATCAGTTGGGAAAATACAGCTGGGCACAGATTATCCAACAAGTTTTTGGAATGCACTGCAGACAACTTTTTCTTACACAAGGTGGAGAAAGCGACTAGGGGAGAGGTTGTTCCAGATTTGATGCTGACAAACATGGAGGAACTAGTTGACATTCTGAAGGAGGAAGGCAGCCTGGGTAAAAATGATCATGGAAATGACAGAGTTATGGATTCTAAGGAATGGTAGGAGCGGAAACAGCAGATTAAAGAAAATGGAATTCAAGAAGGCAGACTTTAGCAACTCAAAGAACTGGCAGGTTAGATCCCATGGGAAACAAGTTTAAGGAGAAAAAAGGTTCAGGGGAGGGTTTTTTTTGTTTTTGTTTTTTAAAGGAAAAAAATGAGACATTACTAAGGGCATAAGCGCAAACAATCTCAATGCATAGGAAAGATTGGAAGTATGGTAAGAAATCACCATAGCTTAAGATCAGGAGATCTTCAGAGTGCTGCAAAAAGTGGAAACGAGGTCAAATTAGAAAGGCCAAATAAAAAAAAAAAAAAAGACATTTTACAGATACATTAAATAAGGCCACCTTTTTGCTTCTACACTACAAACTTAGCTCAACACAAGATGGCTGACATCAACCTAGTTGTGCACCTGTCACATTTAAATTTGTCATCCACCGATGCAAGTACCCCTTTAGTGACACCCCCTCCCTGAGCGGCATTGACCTCAATACATAGACCATGGCTCAATGTAATGCAAGTGTAGACACTGGTGACCTATGCTGACCCTAAACAGTCCTCCTAATTGTGAACGCCACTGCCCAGGGGTCACAGAGACTGGAAGTCCCTCCCACCTCCTGCCCCCCTAAAGCCCTGGGAATTTTTAAAATGCTTTTCCTGATAGTCGAACTGAGCGAGCATGGTAGCAGCTCTCCACTGTTGTGTACAACTGCCCAGCCGACCATGCTGGATACACACTTTAGACGCACTCTGGGCTGGAGTAGACAGGGGGTATTGGATCTGCTGGGACTGTGGGAGAAGAGGCTGTGCAGGCACAGCGATGGACCATCCATAGAAACATGGACATCTACAAGCAGATTGCACGGGAGATGCAGGAGATGGGGTACGACAGGGATCAGCAGCAGTGCTGTGTGAAAGCAAAGGAACTGCAGCAGGCATATCAGAAGGTCAGGGAGGCCAAGAGTCAATCTGATACCAAGCCACAGATCTGCACTCTTTACCAAGAGCTGCATTCCATAGTTGGCAAAGACCCCACCACCACCCCGCAGACTTCCATGGATATGTCCAAGAAGCCCAAGACACAGACCCCTAGCATGGATGACAAGGAGGAGAATGCAACTGGAGGGTCCAGCTATGCCATGAACCAGAATCTGTTTGAGACTCCACTGCAGTTCAGTCAGTCCCAGCAGTTGAGAATGGGCAAGCCTGATGCAAGGGAAGGAACCTTGGGTAAGTGTGTAAATATATTTCCTGTTACAAAGATGTACTGGTGGCTCCCCCAACTCAGCAGGACAGCTAATTGACTTTTCATTCATTTACTACGCCCCTCATGGAGGTGATTTTTTTACAGCGCTGGCTGAGCTCTCTCCCAGTGCTGCACCGTGACCACACAAGCCACGTTAAAGCGCTGCTGCAGCAGCGCTTTAGCGTTGCCAGCGTAGACTAGCCCTTAGGGCTTGGCTACACTCGGGACTTCACAGCGCTGCCATGGCAGCGCTGTGAAGCACGAGTGTAGTTGCGCCGCCAGCGCTGCGAGAGAGCTCTCGCAGCGCTGTATGTACTCCACCTCTCCGAGGGGAGTAGCTTGCAGCGCTGCGGGCGAGCGTGCAGCGCTGCAGGCACTGATCACACTGGCGCTTTACAGCGCTGTACTCGCTGCGCTCAGGGGGGTGTTTTTTCACACCCCTGAGCGCAGCAAGTTGCAGCGCTGTACAGCACCAGTGTAGCCAAAGCCTAACTGTCATGCAAGACACATTAAGTGATGCCTGCAAGTCTTAAAGACATAGCAATGGAAATGAGGACTCTACAGGGACATATGGAAGTTCAAGTTTATTCATCTCTTTCAAAACTATTACAGAATTTCTTTACCATAAAACATTTTTACAAGACATTGATTGTGCTATTAAATATTTGGAGCATCTCAACCAAAGCCATGTTGTTAAGCAAGATTCTTTAATATCTAAGTGAATGTCTGTTAAGCTTTTATTTACACCAATTAAAGGCACTTAAGCACAGATAACGACAGAGAATGGACTTTTGTCATTCACACAGCTTTCAGGTCTGAACCAGAATCCAGCTCTTCCCAATAATGAAAGAACATACCCAGCACTATTGCTATGTGTATTATGAAGAAATCACTTTGTGTAAGTCTAATAATTATAAGATGAAGTTGTAAACAAAAATGTTGTGGAACTAGTATCTTTGCCAGGCAGAAAACTTAAAAACACAGCACAAGAAACAAGACATTCCAAAGTGGAACAGAAAGTTTTCTCTTGATTTTGTGTTGCGAGGATACATTGACTTTGTATTAAAACTTTTAAGATTTATTTCAACCTACCAAGAAATGTAGGAAGCAATTGACTATGTTGTGTTCAGTATCTCTCACTACATACTTTAATAAATGTATTTGACTGTACAATCATAATTTGAAACATTACCCCCCCATCAGATGTTCCCCAAAACAAAGAAATTCACATCCACCATGCAGACAGCCAGTTTCAACACTTATATACGAATATGTCATTCCAAATCCAGTGCCCCACTCCCCCAGTCAAGACAACATAGTGGCAAAGTTTTTTCCACCAGAGCTCTGATAGAAAAGGCTTACTATCAGAAATTAATAGTTGAGGGGGGGGAATGACAAGATAAGGGGACCTGTGAAGGATCTACTCTCTTTAGCCATTTTTATGGATCTCAGCCAGACCCCATGGGAATCAACAGGAGTCATTCTGTTGATTTTAAAGGCTTTGGATCAGAGCCTAAGATGCTATGTCCTTCCCTAAATAAATCTCTAAGAGCTTGTCTACACTGGCACTTGACAGCTCAGGGGTGGGAAAAAACAAACCCGAGCACTGCAAGTTTCAGTGCTGTAAAGTGCCAGTGTACCAGCGCTGGTAGCTATTCCCCTCGTGGAGGTGGGTGTTTTTTTTTTTTTTTTATATATATATATATATATATATATATAAACAGAGCTGTGCAGCGACTACACAGCGATGTTAAAGCACTGCCACAGCAGCACTTTAATATTGCTAGTGAAGACATACCCTAACTCTCAAATACAGAGTGCTGCTTTGCTCACTGACTCAAGAACCTTTCCTGGTCTGGGAAAAAAAAAAAAAAAAGAGGAAGAAAATAAGCCACATTTTTATTGTGAAAAAAATTTGTCTATGCTTTGTATGGAATGCTTCTTTACACAATTACCTGTAATCTTGCTAGCCCTAAAATTCACAGCAAATATGAAACAAGAGCAATAAAGTTACAAAGTTAAACATTAATTGTTACATTGTGAAATTCTTTCAAGCATAACTTCTTCTCAGGAATTTCTAATAACTATTAGGATTATGGTCACACAACAGGTAGGTGCTTTCCATAACAAAAGCCAGAGTCCCTTCGGAAAGAGCTGCTCACTGTGGTATTTAAGAGCCAAACTAAACATAAAATTAACATATTGCACATCCACAAACACCATGCGGGAGGGAGGGGGGAGAAAAGAGAGTTAGTTACTTTGGGAGTCATAACAGTTTCCGGATTGTGCATTTACTGCAATGTTATGGTTGACGTTTCAATGCAGTGGGGATTTTTGTGCTTATTATACTTGATATTCCCCTCCTCCTCCCCCTGCCCCACTATGGAGCAAATAAAAATGGATTTTGAAAGCAGTTCAGGTTGCAACACTCCACATACATGCCAAACTCTGCCTGTCACCGTGTGTTACAAGATAAGAGAAGCTGACATTCACAGCAGTCATCAATACACTTATCGCCTCAAAGTACTGACACAACCGAAAAACATCTATGCTTGCAAAACCCAAGAATGTGTATAATCCTTTCAGTGAGCTCTCAACAAAAGACTTTTCTGGGCATTATTTAGGGGCAAAAGATTCATCAGATATCCCATCAGGACATAAATAAAGCAAACAATTATTTTCATGGTGAGGTTGTACAGAGAGGAACAATTTAGCATGTGGATAAGATGATAACACCTCGCTCTTACATAGCACTTTTCATCAGTAGATCTCAAAGTGCTTTACAAAGGAGGTCAATATTATGAGCATATGAATACAAGGAAGCACACACAGAAAAGGCGGCCTTTGTGCAGAGGAGCTGAAGCACAAGTTCAATCGTTCCAAGCAGCTAATTGTGTTGCTGAAACATTCAAAACTTACCTGCTGTAATTTTCTAAAAAAACTGATGAAGACATCACTGTTTGTAATACTTGGATCTACAGTTACTGAAAAACAAAGGCATAGAAATCAAAGTTAATTGAAGGGATGGGAGAAAAGGGTCTGCGTCTGAAAGTAAGATTACCTGCAATGCCCCTCTAAGTTAACATTTAAGTATCAAAAGACTTCTGGTAGAGCTGTCAATGAGTGCTTTACCCATCCTTTGATTTAAGCAAAGTTTGCTTTTTATTGGATGGTGCTCAGATCACTCCCAAGTCCTGCCCAGTGGAAGGCAGGTACTGCATTAGGTACACACCCCGGTGGTGAAACCTGGCTCTATTGAAGTCAATGGAAGTTTTACCATGGACTTCAACAGGGCAAGGATTTCACCCCAATATTTAATATATGGACCTAAAGTTGTGGTCATTTATTTAGGAGCTTATTTTCTGAAGTGCTGAGCACCCAGCAACCCCCACTAACATCATCAGGAGCTGCTGGGTGCTCAACAGTTTTGGAAGTGAGGTTATTTAAGAGATTAGCCTTATGTTTTTCTGAAAGTCTTGGCCACAAAGCATATATTACATCAGAGGCCACAAAATGTCTCAGAGCTTCCTATTTCTTGTAGTTGAAGAGGTTACATTTTAAATTTATTGGCTTACATGAAATTCATGCACGACATTTATACCTGCACTTCAGATATATAGTTTTCCTATAAACTTCATGTGTCTTGTAACAATTCTCAACTCTCTGCTTGGAATCTGAGAAAAACAAATTTACTTATTTGTAGAAAAAACGGAGGCCAATTTAAAGGCAAGAGGAGGGGTATGATATTTGAAAGGGACCTGCCCAAAGGCTCAGCTTTTCACTCTGAAGTCAGTGGAAATATCTGGCATGCTAGGACTGCAGGATCAGGCGCCCATGTAGTTTAATCCCAGCATTCAGGATATGCTCCCCCCAGACCCCACAAATCATGACTTGCAGAATCCACAAACATATTCAACTGTTCAATCCACGAGTTGAAAACCCAACCACCTAGTGAAAGCAGAGACTCCGTACCACTCTGTAGATATTGCTCAAGCTGAGACCTCCTCTCATCAGCCATGGACTTGGTCATTGCAAGATAGAACTTTGGAGGGAAAGCAGGCACGGTACTCCCAAAGATCCGTCTTAGCTACAATGGCAGTCAAATAATGCTTAAGGTTAGTGAAGATCTGCTATGGGCTTCTGTGGACACCACCATATTACCATATTGCCCAGGTTGGAGATGTCCATTCACTTTAGCCCCAAGGCTACTGACAGCTCTCTCAACCTCTAAATGTATTCAAGACATACAACCCCTTCAGTGCCAAACAATGTAGTCAATAATGATACTTTCTTCAGAGCCACTCAGAGGGGACTCTGTCACCAATGCAAAGCATGCTGCTTTTTGTTTTGTTTTTAGCTTTACACAATCTGAGTAGCAGCTTGGAAGCAGTTTCTCAATTCCAAGTCAGAAGGATCGCAGCATGTCTACTTCATTAAGTCTTACGCATTCTACATAGACAAATGCTATGGTGTCTTTGTCAACACTCAGTATTTGCTTTCCAAACTATCCATACCAAGATTTATTTGTAATACTGTATGATCACATAAACCCTCTCTTTTGGGAACCACTGACTTCTATCCTTGATTTTCATTCACAAATGCAAAGAAAGGAATCCTCGACATGCCGTAATCCTGGCCACAGGTCTCCCTTGCATCACTGTATTTCTTTAACATATTACAGACGGTATAAAGTTGAGAAATATTTGGAGGCACTTTACACTTCCAATTGGGTGTTACCATATTTTACAGTCAGCTGTGGTTGAATGGTGGACAGTAAGTTTTACAGAGAGCATGTTGCTTCCTGAGCACTTTCAACTCACATTGTGACCAAGCTCAGCAGAAAATTGAACTTTGTTCTGAGAACAGCATAGAACACTCGATTGGCTTGGCTTTTGTTTTTAAAAATACATTATCAGGCAGAGTCACTTCAGGACTCCGTTTCTTTGTTTGTCACCCAACACAATACCAGTTTTCTTGCAGTTTAGATTCCACCAGAAAGTGGTGGAAGACACGGGAAATATGATCCTCTTAGTTCAGTTGAATTAAATGGAGATTTTCCAACTTGGCATTTGGACAATCCAATGGGAATCTTCCAGTTCACAGGAGGGAGGGATCTCAAACTAAAGAAGGAGCAACTGTTTTTAAAGTTACAGTTTACAATGTTGCCAACTCTTGTGATATTATCCAAAATCCTGTGATACTTGGCATTTTTTCTTGAAGCCCCAGCTCCTAGGGTCACATGAATGTGAAATGCTCAGCTTTCACTTAAAAATAAAAAGTTTCTAATTCTCTTGCTTGTGGAGGAAAGCTTGAAATCATGAACTGAGTGCACCCTAAGGCCTCAGAAACCCAGAAGAAAAATTCATTATTTTTAAAAACATGATTTTTCAGCTAGTCAATTTATTGATTGGGGGGTGGGGAGGCTGACTCAGGATTTTTGAGCCCGTAGGGTTGGCAATATTGAAATTAAAGAAACCTGAAATTAAGATTTCCGTTCCCTCCTACTCATGCTGTTTGATCATGTGAGTCCCAAAACTGGAAGTGCTCCTGCTTTCAGGACCTCATCTGGTCAGTTAAAACAAACAAATACACACTTAGACCCAGCTTTTGTAAACCCTTAAGGGGCCACCAGGCAACCAGGGCCGGCTCTAACTTTTTTGCCGGCCCAGGCAAAAAAGAAGAGAGCCGCCCTGCCATACGTCCCCCGCGAGCGCCGCCAAAATCCCCGCCCCCCCCCAGCGCCGCACCGCCCGAAGCCCCGTCCCCCCTCCGAGCGCCGCACCGCACCAGCCCCCCCAAACCCCCGCCCCCCTCCGAGCGCCGCGCCGCCCGAAGCCCCGCCCCCCTCCAAGCGCCGCCGAATCAAAAAAAAATAAATAAATAAATAAAAAAAATCGAGCGCTGCCCTGCGCCAAGGTGCCGCCCCAAGCACGTGCTTGGTCGGCTGGTGCCTGGAGCCGGCCCTGCAGGCAACAGGCTGGCAAAAATGGAAAGCAAGCTGAAAGCATGTGCACCTCATAGAACCTCCTTAATTATAAGAGACTGTTGTAGTAAGTAAATAATAATTTAAACTGTTTTTGTTTGTTTTGTTTTTTAGCATTACCATATGCTAAAGGTGCACATTGATACTATTTGTTGGTTTTCGCACCTCCACGGCTCAAGGCCATACCTGACTAACATGAAAAGAGCATGAAAGGTGAAGATTCTGCTTAAAATAATTTTTAATGGGAGGCGCAATCCCATTGTCACCAATGGCATGTGCTACAAGGAGTTTAAAATATTTACGAAGCTGTTAAACTTCCATCCTAACCCAAGTGACTGATTAAAAGCTAGAGCTTGTTGTAAAATTAAAAAATTCTAAAAAGTTTCAAAGTTATTTCCATTTTTAAAGTGACTCACAATATTTACAAGGATTTTGAAAAAAATGCCATAAAATTAACATTTTGAATTTTTTTTTTAAAAAAAAATAAAATAAAATAAAACTTTTGTTTTCAAAGGGACTTTTTTTTTTAAACCAGAAAAGCTTTGTTTGAAAAATTTCAGTCAACTCTAGTCAAAGCTATTTCATTTAGTGGAAATACAGACTGATTTCTACAACCAGACACCATTTGGCCACGATTGAGAAATGACAGTTCAAGGATCAAGGTTTATTATACATTTAATGCCACTCTCTGGAAGCAGGGGAAATGAAGGTAGAAAACATCATAGGCATGTTCAGGAAGGAAGAGGCATAACTCTGACAAGCCTGGACAAAAATTCCTCTCTAAGTAAAGCAGTTTCTGAATATATTAAGATTTGTGAGAGCTTTGCTTGTGGCACATGTAGCAGCTACTCCATTACTCCTATACTGGCAACACATCACCAGTTTCCAATTTATTATTTACCTATTATTAGGTACTTGTAAATTGCCTTGAGAGACAGAGTATAAAAGGAGCTATATAAAACCAAATAATGTCTTCCATGTAGTGTTGCTGCATAAATATAATAAGAACAGCAGCTTTTATATAATGCTTTTCATCTTCAAAGTTCTTCACATACATACACTGATCCCTCCAAAGCCTCAGAGACAGAGAAGCATTCTCTGTTTTACAGACAGGGAAATTGAGGCAAAGATATGAAGTGATTTGCCAGAGTTCAGAGATGAAGTCAGAGCTCGAATCAGAATCTCCTGCCTCCTCGTCATGCCTATCACCCATGTAATGCAGCACTAACCATCATCATCAGTAGTTCGTACAAATGGAAATATGGACTATTTTAAAAAAATCCAAATCAATGAGAGCAATTAATCCACCTTGGAACAGACTGCTTGGTAAATTTTATTTTTCAATCTTAGGCTATGTTTGTCTGAAGGATTTGGGGAGTGGGAGCGTGGGGTGGGGAGAGAAGTCTCTCTCAACCTCAGTATCTCCCTTTTTCATACTTCTAAGAACTATAGAAATTTTCCATAATAATTTACACATATACTTTGGAGGGTGGAGGTGGGGAGTTATTTTAATCAGACAGCGCTATCAGTCTGCAGGCATTAAGTTTCAGTCCAACATGATTGGAAACTTGGTTGTTTCCAATACTCACCAGCCCAAAAGATAGACTTAAATTTTAAACGCAAACAGACAATTATTAAGGCTGTACCCGGCAGAGTTATGTTCTGGGGGCCAAATTCGCTTCCAGCACAACATAGTTTGCAGATCTCTAGATGGCAGTAAATCCATCTAGAAAAGGAGCCAGAAGCACAAGCTGCTTGCAACCCTTCCTCTGCTGGGGAACCTCAAAGCCTGGTAATACATCCCAAAGTGGGCAAGGCCAGGCTGACTGGGAGAAGAGCTGAATCAATGTCTCTCCGGGGCTGCTTCCACTAGTAGAGCTCCTATGAACACCCAGACAGGTTTAAAGCTGTCCTATCTTGTGGAGAGACAAGCTCTTTCACCAACAGAAGTTGGTCTAATAAAAGATATTACCTCACCCACCTTGTCTCACTGAGCTTTTCTTTGGGTCTGGGAAAAGTACTCAGTGTCACAGCTAAACACAAGATCGAACAGATTGTTTAGCACAGTCATACTCAGACCTCTGTGGCTCAGAAGCCAAATTAGCGATCAACATTACCCAAAAGAGCCAGGGTAGTATGAATTAATTATTTCTTTTTATTATATATAATATATATATACACATACACACACACACACACACACACACACACACACACATTAGTGCACTGGATGAGCACACCACATGTTGTGATAGGCATGTGTAGGACCTATGGATTTTGAAACGTGTGTTGTTGGGAGTATTGATCATCATAGCAGTGTTATGGCAGGGTCTGGTGCTGCTTTGAGTTGGTGGAACAGGACACCCACATACCCTGAGAGAACTTGCTTCAATACAGAAGAAAAACCAGTCTGATCGCACACCCCTAGTTGTCATGTACTACCCCAGGCTGGAACTCACATGGGGTATCATTATACAATTACAACCCATATTTGACGAGGACCACATCCTGAAAGAAATCTTTCCTGAACTCCCTCTTGACCTTCAAACAACCCCCCAAAAATCATCAGAAGCAAGTTCCCCACAGAACCTTTCAAAATCCATGGGACCTACCCATACCTATCACAACATTTGGTGTACCTCATCATCCAGTGCACTAAATGCCCCAAAAACTATGTGGGTGAAATGAGAGAATCACTACACTCCTGAATGAACTCACAGAAAAATGATGAGACAAAAACACCTTATCAACCATGGGTGAACACTTTTCCCAGCATGGTCACTCCATTTCGGACTTCTCAGTCCACATCCTTAAAGGAAAACGGGACAACACATTCAAAAGATGAGCCTGGAAGCTTAAATTCATAACTTCCCATGATTTTTAGTGTCTAGCACTCCGTAAAAACATTGTTGGGTTTATGGCTCAGTAAAATCTGTAACCCACTAATACATCTTCATCCTATGACCGCAAAGGTGTTAATTGCCTACTTCACCCTGAATGCTCTCTTATAACATTTTAAGTGTTATGCTAAACAATCTGTTCCTGCCTGAATTTAGCTGCAATACTCTGGGTATGTGTACACTGCAATAAAAAAAACCCACAACAAGGAGTCTCCGAACCCAGGTCAGCTGAGTTGAGCTAGTAGGGCTCAGGTTTCAGGGCTAACTAAAAACTGCAGTGTAGATGTTTGGGCTTGAGCCTGGGCTCTGAGACGCTGTGAGGGAAAGGATCTCAGAGCCCAGGCTCCAGCCCGAGCCCGAATGTCTACACTGCAATTTTAGAGCTCTGCAGCCCAAGCTCCGCTAACCCAAGTCAGCTGACCCAGGCCAGCTTTGGCCATGCCACTCGTCTTTTTTTGCTGTGTTGATATACCATCTGAGTATCTTTCCCAGACCTGAAGATGAGCTCTGTGTAGCTCAAAAGCTTGTGTCTTTCACCAACAGAATTTAGTCCAATAAAAGATATTAACTCACTCACCTTGTCTCTCTAATATCCTGGGATTAACAGAGCTACAACACTACCTTGTGGAATCCACCTAACGGTGAAACCCTCCATTCATCTGGCCCAAGGCATACAAAGCAGCGAGTATTATTTCTTTTCCATCCTTCCACAGAAATGCTCCTCCTCCACAGAAAACGGTCGCTTGTTTCAAGAGTAAGTGGCTGGAATTATCTAATCTTGTGGGGGTGTTTTTAAATGAAGTGTTTAGCCCCACCCACGCTGTCTAAACCAACTATTTCAGCCACAGCCACATTCCATTATATGGTAAAAGCCTAGGGCAGATGGGGCATTTGAGATAAGATTTCTACCCTGGAAACAATAGTCAGAGCAGCATTACTAAAAGGAGTTAGAAAGGTGTCAAACTGTCCATAAAGAGGGATTAAGGGAGTTGTACTTTTGATACAGTTTGGATGAAGTGCACAGAAAGGGGCTTGAGAAGGAGTGCCCTCAAAGAGACCCAGAAGGGTGAGAGATGCAGTTAACCCAGTGATGATGGCAGAGGATAGAGCCATGTGCTCCTGCTTACAAAACTAGAGGCAACTTTGACAGTAAATAAGACCAAAAAAAAAGTAGTTGTTTTAGTGATACTGTTTAGCTGTGCCACTGTAACTGTTCATTTGTCTACTTAAGTAGCACCACTGAGACTATGGATAAAGCCACATCCCACTCTCCTTGAGTCTGTGTACGCATGTGCGTTTTCTGAGGCTGAAAGGCAACGAGTGCCAGCCCTAGAAATTAAGTTTTCTGTTTAATATCTGAACAGATATAGCATAGTGTGGAAAAGGTTGTAGGACTGAGGACTATGATGTTAATATGGCTCCAAACTCTGTTCCAGGGATGCTAAGACATAATTCATTCTTCAGGCTCATTTGGTCCTTGGCCTCTCTGCCAAGATGGCCAACAAAAGTACTAATTGTGGTTATGTTTTTTTGTCATGGGACAGGTGTCCTCTGGGACTAGGACTGAGATAACCAGTCAGACAATAACTTTTGAGCATTACCACTAGAGCTGGATTTGAACTGGTGACCTAGATATAAAAGTTTCTATAGCCAACAACCAATCTTTGGAGTCATCCAGTCTCCCCAGGCCTGCTTTGTTTCAATGTGGCACTCAGGGAATAAAGAGTAAAACCAAGAATGAATCCAAACTTGCCATGGAGGCATCAAAACTCATTTTACAGAGAGAAAAGGTATTTGACAAGTGTTCATATCAGAAAAGCCTCTTCAAGTGGGGGGAAGTGAGCTAGAACTCATCAAATCCTCAATTTGGGCACTGGATAAGCTAGTGGTTCTCAACCTATTTACCATTGTGGGCCACATCCACACAATAGATATATTACCTGTATGGGACTAAGGATGTCATATGGGCCACAGCTGTGTGCTGATTGGGCTGTAGGTTGAGAACCACTGGGATAAATACTCGCAAGTCTGAAAAACAAACTGCTCTTCTGGCTATATAGCTTATTAGCATATCCCCTAGAAACAAAGGCTGACATTTTAAAGCTTAGGGCCTAAATTTTCTAAGCTTGAGAAGCCTGGAGAAAAGTACTTAAATAAGTCCCCAATTGTGCAATTAAATCAACACATGCACATTCCTGCACCCACACAAAGCCCCACTGACTTCAAGTGCTTGACAAACACATTGCAGAATCAAGATCTATGTGGTCTGCTTTTCAGAAATATAAGTACCCTCAATTCCTACTGAAGTCTGAGTTATAAATGCTCATTAACTCTGAAAAGAAAAAAAAAAAAAGAAAAAAAAAAGGCCACTTATACAGGTGCCTAAATATAAATTTAGAGCTTCAATTGAGGGCATCCAAGCTTGAAAATTTTGGACATGCAGAGAAGATCTATTCAAAATGCTGACATGATTGAAACATGGATTCATGAAATCCATATAAGACAGAAAATAAATCTGCAAAGAGGTGAAATAAAAGATTTTAAAGTTTTGTGGAAACTATATCCAGAACAAAATTCTGCCTTTTTGTTCTCAGAAATTACTACTTAAGTTGGACACTAAAGGAAGACTTAGTTGGACTAGCTAAAGAGAAGACATGTATTGGGTTACATCTACTTAAATAAAAATAAAGGAAAAATGAAAAAATTGTGTTTTAAGTTCTGAGTTTCATAAACATCCGTCCAATAAAAGTAACAATGATTTATACTGTACATTTAAATAATTCAGTTTCACATAAGACACAGAAGTGGAATTCCTCCAAGGGACACTTTCTGAATAAATGCCATTCTTGACATCCAAAACCAGATACAATTACAGTGATAAATACAAAACTTCAATGTCAAGTTGTTCTATTATCTACAAAAATGCTGGTTTTCAAATTAGTTACATTTTCAATCAATGACACTGGCTTTTATGATGATTGCACTGTCAGTGTGACCCCATGCTGTGATGTTCCATTCTATAGCATCAAGAAATTTACACATTAAGTGGGGAGAGTGAAAAAGTAATAACAGATCACTGTTCTTGGCAGTGGGTCACTGGAGGCAACGGATACTCTGTGCGGAAGCAGAGGTCTGCCAATGTAGAATGGCTTGCAAGATCAGGGCCATAATATTTAGAGATAGAAGAGACCTAACAGACCGGGGCTCTCGAACTTTTTCACAGCATGAATCATTGTAGTATCAAAATGGACCACTTTAACACAGAGTTTGTCTCGGACACCACATCCCATTTACAATCATGAAGACCACCTCTCCGATCCTTCATAAATCGCGTAACATCCCTGTCTCAACTGAAATGATTGCTTACAATTAGGGCTGTCAATTAAATCGCAGTTAACTCACGCGATTAACTAAAAAAAAATTAATTGCAATTTAAAAAAATAATCGCAATTAATTGCAGTTTTAAACCACTGTTAAACAATAGAATATCAATTGAAATTTATTAAATATTTTGGATGTTTTTATACATTTTCAAATATATTGGTTTCAATTACAATACAGAATACAAAGTGTACAGTGCTAACTTTATATTATTTTTATTACAAATATTTGCACTGTAAAAATGATAAAATAGCATTTTTCAATTCACCTCATACAAGTACCATAGTGCAATCTCTTTACTGTGAAAGCACAACTTACAAAGGTAGATTTTTTTGTTACATAACTGCACTCAAAAACAAAACAACGTAAAACTTTAGAGCCTACAAATCCACTCAGTCCTACTTCTTGTGCAGCCAGTCGCTAAGAGAAACAAGTTTTTTACATTTACGGGAGATAATGCTGCCCGCTTCTTATTTACAGTATCACCTGAAAGTGAGAACAGACATTTGCATGGCACTTTTGTAGCTGGCATTGCAAAGTATTTATGTACCAGATATGCTAAACATTCATATGCCCCTTCATGCTTGGGCCACCATTCCAGAGGACATGCTTCAGCATGGAAGCACGTCCTCTGGAATGGTGGCTGAAGACGCTTGTTAAAAAAATAATGCGTTAATTAAATTTGTGACTGAACTCCTTGGGAGAGAATTGTATACTTCCTGCTCTGTGTTTTACCCATATTCTGCCATATATTTCATGTTATAGCAGTCTTGGATGATGACCCAGCATGTTGTTCATTTTAAGAACACTTTCACTGCAGATTTGACAAAATGCAAAGATGGTAGCAATGTGAGATTTCTAAAGATAGCTACAGCACTCGACCCAAGGTTTAAGACTCTGAAGTGCCTTCCAAAATCTGAGAGGAATGGGGTGTGGAGCATGCTTTCAGAAGTCTTAAAAGAGCAACACTCTGATGTGGAAACTACAGAACCTGAACAACCAAAAAAGAAAATCAACCATCTGACTCAGATGATGAAAATGAACATGCGTTGGTCTGCACTGCTTTGGATCATTATTGAGCAGAAACCATCATCAGCATGAAAGCATCTCCTCTGGAATGGTGGTTTAAGCAGGAAGGGACATATGAATCTTTAGAGCATCTGGCAGGTAAATATCTTGCAACGCCAGCTACAACAGTGCCATGCGAACCCCTGTTATCACTTTCAGGTGATATTATAAACAATAAGCGGGCAACATTATCTCCTGCAAATGTAAACAAACTTCTTTGTCTGAGCGATTGGCTGAATAAGAAGCAGGACTGAGTGGACTTGTAAAATTTTAGAGCCTACGTTGTTTTATTTGCATGCAGTTATTTTTTGTACATAACTCTACATTTGTAAGTTCAACTTTCATGATAAAAAGATTGCATTACAGTACTTGTATTAAGTGAACTGAAAAATACTATTTCTTTTATTTTTACAGTACAAATATTTATAATAAAAATAAATATAAAGTGAGCACTGTACACTTTGTATTCTGTGTTGTAATTGAAATCAATATATTTGAAAATGTGGAAAATATCCAAAAATATTTATATAAATGGTATTCTACTATTATTTAACAGCACAATTAATGACGTTTAATTTTTTTAATCGCTTGACAGCCCTACTTACAATACTTCCCTAGTGGCCCTTTTCTATGTATTTGCAGCTGTCTTCATGCAATATAGCAGCTGGAGAGGAGGAGGGAACCAGCATGATGTTAACTTGAAGGTTTCCACAGACTACAGTTTGAGAACTTCTGGAATAGATTATCCAGTCCACCTATCACCAGTATTGGACTGACCTCTGCAGTACATTTTCTACTGCTATTTCCAGTCTGCTGTTAGAATTGTTAAGCAGAGTGGCTTCCTTAGGACGCTATTAAACATAAGTGATCTGGACACTTATGGATGTAAAAATGTAAGACTAATGGAAATAATCCAGCTATTTGATATGTCTTTCACTGCTCAGGCAATATATAAATATAAATCTATTACACCCTCCTGTAGTACCCCTTTACTATTTCATATTTGTTACTGGATCAGAGAATGGGTGATCCAGAAGAATACACTAATGAAGATCAACAGGTTGTACACAATACAAAAGAGCTTGTTATGTAATTATCCGTAACACTTACTGTTATCTGAAAATTATGTGATAAACCTCTCTAGGTATTTATAAAGCTCCCACTATCATTAATGGGGATTTTATCTTCACACCAACCCCGAGAGGCAGGGAAGTAATTATTCCCATGTTACAGATAAGTAACTGAGGAAGAGGGTAGATTAACTGACGTGTCCAAGATCACAGAGTGTCTGTAGTCAAGTTAGAAACTGAACCCAGGTCTCCTCAATCCCAGTCCAATGCCCTATTCACGAGATCATATTTCCCACGACTCTGACTCACACAGTCCATAGGTGTGTTAACAGCAGGACCTTGGCCCCAACATACATAGTTAGAGCCTATATACTTGAACTCAAAACAATGTTAGCACCTTCCAAGCAAGAACAGTTTGAAAAAAAAAAAAAAAAAAAAAAAAAACTATGATTTGAACTCTAGCATAGACAGAGCCTAAAAGAGGCTCTAGTGTTGTTTATGACTCGGAGAGAAATGCTGCAATAGTTTTGGATGTCTTAAAATCAGAGCAAACTTCTTGCAGTCAATGATACTAAAAATAACTGTGTGAAACCTGTTCCCCTGAATACTGGGTACATGATCATTACTCAATTCCCCTTTCATAGCTTTCAGATGTTGCCAGGTCTCATAAGGAAACACCTTAAACCTTCACTGAGGAGTATTATGGGGAAAATGGAAAATATTTTGCAAAGAAAAGGGGTGGGGGGGGGGGAAGATAACTCATCTCTTGCATATAGCTCAGACCAGCATGCCTGGGGTATGCACAATAAAAGCCAAAGAACTGCCATGAAAATAATTGGAAAAATAGGAGGAAAAAATGAAATCAAACTGCTTATAAAGGGTGAAGAGTTTACCAAAGAAGCATTAGATTTGTAATCACCTCCAATTCACACTTCATATTACCTGTTTAAGTGCAAAGGAAATGGGGGACAGCCAAAAAATTCCATGTCCATTACCCAAAATTAAAAAATAGCTCTTCTTTGACACTAATATAAATTCCCAGAATATTGTATTTCCCGACACCCCACCTCTCAATATTTCTCTGATTTGCTTCAGAGTTTGACACTCCCTATGGTGCTGGGAACCTTAAAAATGTGTGTAATAACACACTCACTCCACAGCACCCAGACCTTTATGTATCTCCCTCCCACTTCAAGTACTACACAAGAAAAGCTCATTACCATCCACAGGCAACATTACAGGATCTCAGCCTGCGTTCATTTCAATGAGGTGAAGAAGAGCTCTGTGCAGCTCAAAAGCTCATCTCTTTCACCAACAGAAGTTGGTCCAGTAAAAGATACGCCCTCGCCTCGCCCACCTTGTCTCTCCTCATTTCAATGGGGCATTTGTTGGCCATTTGATGGCAGTTCCCCTAGCTGAACCTGGCAGGGGAGAGTGAGAAGGGGGTTGGGCTGGAGTCTCTCACCTGATCGTTCCAGTGGTGTAGCTGGCTGTAGCGCACCTTGCAGAAGAGGAAGCCTTCCAGGTACACAGAGTACAACTGAAAATACACCCAAGAGGCATCAGCTCCCCTGCCTGCACAGACAACTCCCGGCTCCCCTACCTACATAGCACCC